>NW_020664404.1:21057634-21163501 GCF_002925995.2 Terrapene triunguis | reverse complement strand
GTGTGTGTGTGTGTGTGTGTGTGTGTGTGTGTGTGTGTGTGTGTGTGGAGGTTGGACGGGGGACAGGGACAGCAGGTTGGTGTAGGAGGCCAGCAGAGGGGCTAGCAAACTGGGAGGATGTAAAAAGAGCAAAGAACGTTTGTGAGCTCTTTGGCAGATGCTTGAGCAGGTGGAATGCAGAGTGTTTACACAGTTCATATTTCAATATACTAAGAAAACAGAGTTTCAGGCTTTAAGCAGTTATTAAACTCTCCTCCCCTCCTGCCCCAACCACTTCTTTAACATCTACCTTCAGATCTTGTACGAAGCTGTTCTCTGCTGGACTGGTGGTGCTGGGGCAATGCACTGTGCCACCAGCTGAGAAAACAAATTTGAGAAAGAGCATGCGCTCAGGTTAACAAGCCTTGGGCAAGCAAACCTCTTTTCCCCACACTCCTCTGTTCTCACCTCTTATTCCCCAAAGCCCCAGGAATAGTGCACTGTGGTAGTTGACGCTGTTAGGCAAGGAATGGAAGACTGGCTACAGAACAGGAAGTAAAGAAGGGAAGAGAGATTTACAATGGTCCATTTTTTACTTTTTGCATAATGAAAACCAGAGGCCTAATACAGTGACACTGTAGCAGGGGTGGAGAAGGAAAAACAAACTTCTAAGATAAAGTATATGTACGTCTGTCAGTAATGAATATACCTATGTTTATAATCTATAGACAGATTTAACTAGAATTAGTAAAGGAGACTGTTTATGAGTAAATGAAATTAAACTGAGTACAGGACAGGTAGGAACATTTTCCATAAGCAGAATTAGTGCTCAGCAAACTAGACCTGAGGAACTTTGTTTATAAAACTGCCTTGCTGATCCACAGGTGTTCTCATATCTGATCTATGATTCATCCACTAAATTCAGGTCATGGGCATTAAAGGAAGGGACAAGCTTTAAAAAAGACTGTTCAAGTTCTCAGTTCATTCAGGACTGCCTGAAAAAAATACCACATTAGAAGATTTGCATTTTGGGGATAACTTTTTTCTTTGTTGAGCAGTGATTGAGAAAGCAACAAAATACATTTCTAACACTAAATATGCTCATTTAGAGGCTGGGGGATGAAAACTACATCTGACACCAATACCTAACATTGATAATACAGTGCTTTGCACCTTTAAAGCAATGTTAAGGGCCAGGTTGTGCCATTAAGGAAGAGATAGGGGCTGGCACACAGACACTACCCAAGCAGCTTTGTCTCCCACAGCTCCTAGGCTCTGCCGTCACTGCAGAATGCAGAAATACTCCTCCTTGGCTATCCAGCTCTGGAGGATATGTGAGGAAGGAGTGGGACCATAGCTTTGCCTCCGTTCTTCCCTTTTGGAAAGGTTAAGTTCTGAGTTTTATTTGTTGCTCAGCCACTGTCTCACTGTGTGATCATGGGCAAATCTTTTAACCTCTTTGCTCTTCAATTTCTTCATCTGTGAAACAGCTGAGTAATACTCCTACACCTCTAGCTGTGAAACTGAATTAACCTTTTAACATGAGATCCTTGAATGAAAGGCACTACAGAAGGACAAAAAATTACTGCCATTATTCAGGCTAGTTGCACTACAGCTCCAAAGAGGCTTCAAGTAAAGTTGTTTTGTTAGCTATATTCCACTGCTTACTTTTTAGAAATGTGCATAATCTCACCATACAGAGTGTTAGGTATGTATTCCTTTAGTTCTTGGCCTTTTGGCTAGGGTCAAGTATAGTATATGGGTGTCATACCCAAGTTCACTTATTCACTGATACTTTAAAAACTCCCGCACCCCAATCTGGGTCTATGCTGGTTATGCACTATGCATAGGCGCCGACTCCATGGGTGCTCCGGGGCTGGAGCACCCACAGGGAATATAAATAGCGGGTGCGCCGCACCCACTGGCAGCCAAGCTCCTCCCCCCGCCTCCTTCTCCACCCCACCAAAGTGCGCCGCATCCCCGCTCCTCCCCCTCCCTCCCAGCGCTTCCTGCCCGCTGCCTAACAGCTTATTGGCAGCGCTTAGAACTTTCTGGGAGGGAGGAGGAGGAGCAGGGATGCAGCACACTCAGGGGAGGAAGTGGAGAAGAGGCAGGGCAGGGACAGGGACAGAGGCGAGAGGGAGGCGGTTGAGCACCTACCAGGCAAAGGGGAAGTCAGTGCGTATGTATGTATGTATGTATGTATGTATGTATGTATGTATGTATCTTGTGAACCTTGTAACTGATACTTGTAATCTCTCATAACTCAAGCCTGACCCCAGATGTACTGTATCTTCCTTCTTAACTTGTGTAAACTTGATTTTAAACATTAGCTTTAATAAAAGTTTTTAAATCAATTTACTATCAGATATATATTTCATATTCATATAGAATACGGTTTGCTTGGAAGGATTAGATTTTATCAGTAAATGTCAATAAACTTTGATTTCACCAAGCACATACAAATATGCGAAAAATAGTTCCAGTGATAACCACCAAACTTTACAGATAGGCAAAGTAAGAAATGCTGCTTGAGAATGTATTGGAGAATTTAAGGGTATTTACTCTATGTATTTTAACATGTGATGTTGGCAATTTGTGCTTTAAAGGTTATAAAGCTTTAACATTTTGAATCTCAACATCTACGGTCATTAAATAATTATAACCTGATACCATCCCCCATTGTTTGTGCCACCCATAATTTCACACAACTGTGAAAATTTAAAGATAGGAAAAAATGGTTAAAAATAAATCAACATTATCTATCAACATTATTTTAAAAAATGAATTCAGTCAAGCCTAACTGTGTTACAAACTTGTAGTTTGAAAATTGGGCCTATGGTACATGAACATGAGTCCTTAACTCATCTGCTCAGCGCCTCGAAGGAGATGCTCAGCACCCTACATGACAGACCATATTCTGTGAAAGTAGTAAATGCTCAGTATATTCACAAATTTTAGGGCAGGAGTTAAAAATCAATTCCCCTGCTCCCCCCGCAATCCAGACATTCACATCAACGTATCATTGACTCACCCAGTCTTACAACTAGCTGATTTAAAGACGGAGCATCTTGATCTGATCATTATTTCCATAGCTGCAATCTGTGTGCTCACAATTTATGAGATGCGTGGAGAGAACAGAAGTGTATTAGCTCAGAAGGATGCCTGTTTTTTGTAAACATCAAATACAACAGCACCCTCCACTGTCCATTAAAGGGAAAAGACATTTGCTTTGATAATTTCTTCCAACAGGATGACGAAGTCCAGCCACCAGAGATCATACTAATTATAACAGATTACCCAGCTGTTTGAAGAAAATGCCTTAATATAGATGAACATAAGTAAGAGATTGGAATGTGGCCATTTGAAAAATAATGATAATGGCATAAGTTTCAGCTGACTGAGTATAATTCAAAATGAAATTGTAATTAGTCTACTGTGTGTGTTTTATTATGATGTCATTCCAAAGAATTTAAAACTCTTTATGATTAAGATTTCCCCCCAAACTGCTATCTGAATAGCTTCTGACAGAGCCAAGAAAATAAAAATCATATGCACTTTCTCAGACTGTATGCATCTCAGAGGTCTTAACAGTAGCTGGACTTGTTTGTTGCGATATGCGATTATATATATATATATGGGAATTGCAGCCCCTTTCAGATCTGAGTGATAGAATGTTATACATGACTGTTCCTATCTCCTGTGTAGCCAATTATTTTAGTTTAGTATCCATTGATTATGTGATGTTATGATTAATCAATATGTTTTCATTATATGTTATATTCATTGTATGTTAATCAGAGGTAATGTGTATAAAAGTATAAGATTGGTCAGTATTTAGAGGAACTATGTAGTAGGTTTAAATGAGAAGAGCTGAAATGCAAGAAATTGTGGGCTGAGGCCTGCAGGACTTTAGCTTAGCTATTTTAGGCCTGGGAGACAAAAAATGATGGCGTAAGTCAATGACCGAGAAATAACCCGAAAGAGGGGTTATGGGAAAAGAGGTACCAACTGGTAATATTGTAAAAGTATAGCTGGGAAGATTCAATTTAGATTATAAATGCTGTAACAACAAATATTGTCTCCAACATGCGCCTTAATCGCAAGATAAAGCTGGTATGTCAATGTTAATGGGAACCTACACAGCCTACAGAATTCGGGGTCCCTTGTGTTTCTACGGGACACAGACCAATAAGAGGATTGACATTTTCATATACATGTGAAGAATGTAGGTATTGACAGAATCACAGTATAAAAAGGGTGCCCAGAGCAGGAAAATTGAGCTTCCTATGGGAAACTCCAGCAGGAACCACTCATGTATTGATGCTCAATCCATGAGAGGGCCAACAGGAGGAGGATGGGACCATGGTCAAAAAGTGTATGGTGCACCTTCCAAAGGGGTGTAGCATTGGGTATATTCCCTCTGCATTCAGGGAGTTCTGGGAGGAAGCAAGATCTTTGATGCATAGTTAGTCCTGAAGCTCTTTTCCCCCACCCCCTCCCCCCAGCCCTTTGAGCAGTTTAGCTCAGACACAGATGCTCATAAGCAGTGGTCAGGGCTGACAGGGGGAAGCCGGTACAAATTACTGGGGCCCGGCGGTCCGGAAGGGGGCCCGGGGCCCAGCTTCCCCCCTCTTGTTGGCCCTGTTTAGCCAGTCTGCCCTTGCTGGTGGGCCCGAAAAAATGTTTTCACCAGGGCCCGAACCCGCTCTCGGCGGCCCTGGCTGTGGTGCAAATCAGGCCCAAATTGTGAATAATGTAATGTTGTCTACTGTGTACCGTATATTGCAGGCTTATTTGAGGAAACTGATGGGGTCATTCAGCTAGTGCAGGCAACAAGAGATATTACAGTTAAGACATTTGATTACCCTACACTATAGTCAGCATGGTTCCTTATCTGGTCTCCTAATTTTGGCACAGGTTTCTACTCCCAAGAAGTCCCTTATTGTACATCATTTTATGGGTCTTCCTCTGAACAAATCTCAATGTTCAAACTGATGAGATTCTTGACTCAGCTGCTTCTGGCCATACTTGGGAGCTTTAAATGGGATCAGCAACAACTAGACAGAGTGGGAGGATGATCTAGCCATGAGGCACATTTTGAAGGTACAAAATCCATGTCAGAACCAAACCATCTTGAGTGGTTAAAAGACATGAAGCAGAATACATAGATTGTATCTGGCACTTGTATATTATGGTGATGCTATAAGTGCCTAAATTGATAGATAAATTGGAGACATAATATGCAGCCACCATCACTTCCTCTATTTGATAACCCAGTTGAAGTCTGGGATGAAAGCCAACGAAACGAGAGAAGGGAAATGCAAGAAGTCTCCACTGAGTTCACAATATATTGGCCTAATTACAGAATAAAACCAAAGCAACATATATTAGCTTGCTAAAAAGAAGGCATTAATACATCAATTGATCGTAATACTAATCCCAGCATCGGGGACTGTGTGCTACAATAAGACGTATGCGATACGTTTTAAATGGAAAGTCTTCTCAATTTGTGCCCAATTCAAAGCTTAGCAACAACTGCACAAACCAATAAAAAACAACCCAGTAAGGTGCACTGTGAAGTTAGAGGAGCCTTCTTTCAGACCGCTTGTCAGGCCTTGGCACTCCTAAGGTACTTCCAAAGCAGTGAGGTGGATCAGAATGCTACCTTCAGAAATACAGTAGTTATACCAGTTTTAGATACGAGTGGAAGAAAGTTAAGGTAGAACCAGAAATTGCTAAGTAAAAGGCAGGTAAAAGTAAGAGAAACAAAAATTGTGAAAAAAGTATAGAGGTAGGAAGGAGCTGCTTCACCTGCAAAAAAAAGCCCAGAAGGTATTAAGAGCTGCCAGGGAAGCCATTTGCAATACACAACAACATGTTTTATTGGCCCTACAGAATCCAAGAACTATGCTGCATATTCCTGCGCACCATTTGCTGGCATCTTAGCTACTTACATATACACAGACATATAGCACTTCTGTAACATCTCTCTCCTGATCATGAAAACTTGCACTCGGGGTCCCTTCCTTCACCAGCTCTCAGGAAATCTGTGTGCTTCTGGATTTTCTGAAGTTACCTGACAACTCCAAGAGTCAACAGAAAGTGCACGTCTCTCACAGTCATCTCCAGTTTCTGCTGAAGCTCTCAACCATGTGGGGAGAGGGACTTGCCTGGGTCATCTCAAGGGTAATTTTTGCTGGCTCACAATCAGAACCAGTTCATGGCTGCTCTTAATCAGCATCATCAGCACTCTAACGTTTATTAGTGTTTTTATTTGCTTTTATTCCCTAATCCTGATTCCCAAGCCCATATGTGAAATGGGTAGATAGGCACTTCAATAAATATCAGTGCTGTGGAAGAAGCAGTTTAGAGGGGTCAGTAATCTAGTATTCCAGGACCTTGTGCTTCCTACCAAGTTGACCCCTTTAATACAGAAACTGAAATTCAGTGGAAGAATGTCTTGGTAGCTGAAGCTGAATTCTAACGTAGACAGAGGGTATGAGCTTTGAAATCAGCATTTACCATGTGTTAGATTAATGGATTTTGTAGTAAAAACACAGCAGCAAACAAAATTTAAACACAGAGTCCTGATTACGATTGCTGGGGCCGCCATTTTTCTTGCTAGAATAAACCCTACTGAACATCGTAAGTGCAAAATATTATATTCATCACAAGAACCAAGAAACCACAGGGACAGCAAAACCTATTTCCCCCCAGAGAGTCCAATAATGAAACATTTACAAGGTCCGGAATCTTTGATTGAACATTCCAGCTGGTGCCCAGTGTTGTGTCAATTTAGGTGACATTAGTCACCTTATTATATTAGAGAGCTCTTCAAATTCAAGGAGAAAGTTGACCCAATGTGAGCATTCAACTGTAATCTGGTCACAGCATTAATTCAGTAAAGTAGCTATGGAATATCAACTAACAGAATGTAACAATATGGTAACTATGAGGCGCAGACTTTTGATGAATCACAAGGCCCTGCATTATACTGTTAAATAAGCCACATTTTTATCCTGTTATAGCCCACGTTTGTTGAATAAGAACTCACCAAAAGTCACACATGTTCATTTTCAAATATCATTTTGCAGCAGCAAATGACCAGTTTGGAATAAAGCAAAAAGGATGCATTCCAAAAAGTAAAAGTTTCCAGATGGGTCATGGGACACATCACATTTTAGGCCTCCTTTGATATTGTCTGTTTTGAATTTGGATTGTGACCCATTCTAAAATTGTACTAGGGACCAAGGGATGAGTGGGGAAATATTAGTGTGCCCTGTTTATTTGTAGTACTTTGTAAATTTTGTTTACGCAATAAAAGTGAATAGCCACAAAATGTTGTTTATATAGCTTCTCTCCGTTATGACTTGTTTTCTGTGCACTGCATCTTTAAGTGGAGAGAAGTCCCTCTTCCCACTGCAGAAGTAGTTGCCACATGGGGTTCAGATATAGCTTGCTTCTGAGGAAATACAGACCAAGCCTGATTTTCAGTCTGCTTGGGGCAGCAGAGAAGGGGAATTAAACTATCTAGGTACTCCTGGTACCACTTCCTGAAGCCCAATAGGTACTCCTGGTATTCTGAGGCAGCCAGGAACTTCATTCAGCTTCAGTGCTGCTCTAATTTACACTTGTTTCCTGTGGCCCCTTTCGGCTCCAGGAAGCAGAGAATTGCCAGTTCCGTACGCTCTGGCATTCCCCCACAACATGACCCTACTCTGGGGCTGAGAGCTAGAGTGGAGCTCCTCTGGCAGCACTATACCAACCAGGGAACCCTGTACACAGGGGGTACTCTCGTATTCCACCCACTTTATCTATGTCTGTAATGCATTTGGAAGTGAGTCTCCCAGCCGCCATACACAGAGCCACCCATGCTAGTGGGGCTCAAACTGGCACACTGAAAATAGCGCTGTAGACATCCTGGCTCAGGCTGGAGTTCAGGCTCTCAAGCCATTTAACTCCTAGGCTTCAGAGCCTGAGCTGGAATAGCCACATTGCTATTTTAAGAGCACTAACTTGAGCTCTGCTAGCATGAGTCAGTCTACCCCGGCTGCAAGACTTGCTCCCAGCCGCAGTGTAGACATACCAAGGCCTCTTTACACTGCCAGAAAAGGCATAAGAGGGCCTTATAGCATAACTGACCATCAGGCCCACAATACAATGTGTGCTCTTTCATGGAGACCGTACATTTATTCTCTCTTTTATTCTATTAACGTCTTAATATAAAATAGAGATGATTCAGAGTGGAAGCGTATGGTGTTTTCTGTGTATGGAAAATTTAACACAAAGTACCAACATAAAGTACATTGGCAATATGAAAAAAACCCATGTGATTGTCTGGAAGCTAGCCATCCTCCCCTCAAAATGTTCCCAATGCCTCCCTCCCTATGTCCCCATTTTAAAACACCGATTCTATACGGATTACAATTCTTGGAAGAGGTGAGCTGCCAAAACAGAACATTCTGAGCACTAAAACCCCCCAAGGGTTTGTCTGGAATGCTGCATTTCTAAAGTAGAATGATGATTCCTATCTTTCCAAAAGGGAGAAATGTTGTCAAGCCTCTCTTGTGCCCATAGAAAGATTAGCAATACTGTCACAGTAAATGACTTGGGTCTTTTTTTTTGTTTTACCTCCCACCCACAATGGAACTGCAATAAATCCTAATTTGAATAGGTTTCTTGGAAACAACAAAACTTACTGCTATGTTCCATACGTTCACTTGGGGGAAAAATGTAATCTAAGAAAAGTAAAATTAGCCCCCAGGGACAATACTTTGTTATGGGATGAATCCAGTAACACTAACATTTTATAAGCTAAGGGCTCATTTTTGCCCTCAGATGTACATATGTAATGTCCATGAAAGTTCATGATATCATCTTGCAAATTAATGTGCCTATAAAAGAAAGAATTTGCCCTGTATCTCTGGAATAATCTAGTTTGTTTTGTGTGGATATTTGTGGCTTAATCAAAATGGAGGCCCAGCAAGGACAAAGCAAGGCAATCCATGTCCCACATGGGGCCCCATAGCCCCGTCCCCATACTGTAATTTCTGCTGCCACACCATGGTCTTGCCAGCAGGTTCCAGAGCTAACAAAGGGACAGCTCATATGTCCTGGAGTTGTAGTTTCAGGCTGTATGCAGACTAGGGTCAGATAGGTGTACTTAGCTCATGTTTTCCTATATCTTTGCATACATGAAGGCTGGAAATATCATTTTCTTTAAAATGAAGGATAATATTCTGATCTCATCCTATGACTGCAAGACCTCAGGTGCTAGCCTAGGACATGTGCTCTAATCTAGTGTTTCTCAAGCTCTTTGATACCAGGGACCCATCTACTGGACTTCCTAAACTGTGCCAGGGAGCTCTCAGGCACTGGCACTGGGCCACAGACCAGCCATTGAGAAACACTGCTCTAATCCAGGCATGAGCCTAGACGAGAACTGCCATAGTGAATAGGCACCTACAACCCCTAGACTCCAATGATGCTTGAATGCCCAATTAAGTCTGCATCTCCAAATATAATGGGCCACCTTCATTTGCTTAAAAAAAAAGATATGTTAATTCCACAGGCCAGAGGTTCAGCTGATGAGAACTGGTGAAACTATCAGTGCTATACGGATTTACACCCCCTGAAGAATTGGCTCCACATGTTTACGCCAGTTCTTTCCGCTTCTCCTGCTAACTTTTCTCCCTGGTGGACTGCTAAAATATGTATTGGCTGGCTGTGTGATGAGGTGGGAAGCAGCTTCAAAATGGTCTTAAAATTGGAACTAAAATGGAGCACATTTTAACATAAGGAAAAAGAAGTGGGACTAACAGTCAGAAGGCCAAATTCAGAACTTACATAGGTGAGTGAAACTGCACTACTGTTTTAGAATTTCACCCACCTTATGATCTTGGCTCAGATTCTTTTTGATTGAGGATCTTTAACAGAGTATAATGTTGGTTATGAAACTGTTCAGATACAACGGTATCTCAAAATGAAGCTTGTATCATATTGTAGTGATAAAAATAATCTTTGTCTAAATTACTTCACTTGTTTGACAGCTGATTTCCATTAAAGCTTTGTATGGATCATACCAGTAATCTTGATAAGCCTCTGATAAGGTGTCCAGATGTTCTAGTTTTACCAGTTTCTAATTAATGATCCTGGGGTCCTGTCAGATTAAGTTGGTGTTTGCTGCCCTGGGCCAGAGAGTGGGAAGTTCCCCCACATCTGATGTCAATTCTTCAAAGAAGGACTCCCTCCTCACCATTGGATATTGAGTCCCAGTTGGAGAGACTGCAAATATGACCAGTGCAAAAATAAAAATAAAAAATTTACAGGCAAGCCTGGAAACAATATTCCTATGCACATGTCCTGAGAAAGAGCTGGGGTTCTTCCTCTGAACTGCCTAGATGCATATGCACGGACACAAATCTTGAGGAAGTCCTAGTTTTTCTTTTGCACTAGCAATGCTTGGGTGTCTAATTACCACTCACCAAGAAGAAAAACAAAACAATTAAATGCAGACAGGGCTTTTTCCTCACCGGCTTTTGATATTTCCAAGAGAATGTAAATGTTGTTTATCTATTTTAGCCCATTTTTAAAGTCTGCGTCAGAGAAAAGCCTAAATGATCTGTCTCTTAATAGCAACTAAAATTAGGTCACTTTTAATCCATTTACACAGAGAAGAAAGCACAAACAATAGTCTGGGCCCCCAGGTGATCAGAGATCCTGTGGTCCATAGCTGACTGAACAAGACCTGGGCTAGCCCAATCTTCCTCTCCAGAAAAGGAAACCTATAGCTAGATCAGATCTCCCTCTGGGGCAAAAATGAGAGGTGAGGGAAATGCACTGTTTGACTTTCTGGTCCTCACTTTGGCAATTAATGTTCCACTTTTGCATGTTGTAAAACTAGCCCTGCCTGCCCACAGCTGTTGATGCAGAGATGCCAGAGATAGGCAGTATAGGAATGAGAAAGTTCCACACTTAAAACAAAACAACCTTGCTTAAAGACACCCTCCATTCCCCCCCCCCCAGGAAAAAGATAAACATTTATGGATCACTTCAAATAACCATAAAGAATTGAAAACCCAAAGGGCAGGAAGAGCAAGTGACCTGTGTGGTTAGTGTCCATCCGATCAGATAACATATTCACCAACAGAGCAGTATGACTTACTGAGCTTCCATTGAATAAGGCATATCCTTAAAACTATGGTCATATGGGCTCTGTTTTCCTTTTGTCTGGGGATGTCCATGTACGCCATAGGAATCAATCAGCCCCTTATGTTCCCTGCTTGAGTTCTTGCTTCCATATGCACATTGGAGAGGGATGTAGGTCTTCCCCTTACAGGGAGTTCTAGTCTCCCACATGTATTTTGAGCAAAGTGTTCTCCATGGCTCCCCTAAATTTCCTGGTATTCTCAACACCGTGCCTAGTGGATAGACATCACTTCAGGCATGGAGTTCAGACAGGAGAATGTTGTGATAAGCTTTGTGTAAATGAGTCTCCTCGGTAAATGGATCATCTCCATGAAAGAGGCATGATCCTTCAGCTAGGATACAAAAAGCTGTCTCTTTACCCTGTCTGACTACAAATATCACCACTTATTTGTACCAACCAGCCAGAAGCAGAAGTAGCTATAACACTGCCTATGAATACCTCTGGGTAGTTAAGACTCTTTAATTTAAGGGACAAGACTAGCCAGGCTCAGGTTTAAAACCAGACCAAAAAGAGAATAGATCAGGCTCCTCATTTCAGGTAAGAAAAAAAAAAAAATCTAATGACTATGATATTTCTGATAGCACTTGGTTTTGGTTTGTTCTTTTAAAATCCCCTAGATTCTTCTGCAAATCCCATCCTTCCTTCCAGAGCTTCAAAGAGGGTAATGTTTCACAATCAAGGTATTTAGGACATTACCAAAGGGGTGACTTGTGCCTGGCATACAGAAACTCGATCCTGTGGTAGTGAATTTTAACAAGAGAGACTTACTGTAGTGTTTGCAATCAGACAGGTAGAAAGCAATCCCGAGATAAACTTAGCCAAAATGCACAACATTTTAACACCTCAGCTTTAATGTCATAGTTTGCATTTACTTTAATGCCTTTTGTGTTGCACCTATTTTGCCCTGCAACAAAGTATCTACTGAAGTTTCAAGTTTCTATACCTATAAACAGTAATTAAAAAGAAAAAAATGAATATATTTTCTCAGAGGGGTACAGAGTAGTAAAAGAATCACCAGACACTTGATTTTCATCCATAGTCAGGAGGAGATCATTGGACTAACAGGACCAATGTGGTCTCCATACCACATACAGACTTAACAGTCAAGAGCATCTAAAGACTCTAGATATCGCCAAAGCTGCTTCATTTCCACCTGCTCAATAGTCTTTCCCTTTGCTGGTGGGACGTAAGGGAAGAGAGAGATTAGAGACAGGACAATAATTGCGGAGATTCTCAATGTCAATCAATAGAAAGTTTCCTGAGCAAGCCCCTAACGTGGGTGTTGTATTTTTATTGTTACAGGTATAACCAGACACTGAATGACTGGAGGGCCTCAAAGAACAGACATAGTGACTTTTTCTTCTGCTTTGTAAACAATAAAATCATGGTGACATAATGGAATCACAGAAGCAGAGAAACCGTGATAGATCCAGGCACAGTCTACTCAGCAGTTTGGAAACTCTTTTGCAAACTATGGGTGTCTCTTCGTTTCAGTACAAATGAAGACAGCTGATTCCACTGGAGAGAACCTTAAACAGGAGACCACAGCTGCCATGAATGTTAGCTGGATATGTGAAATCTCAGAAGAAAATGAGGAGCCCCACTTGTTAGAATTATAAACTGATAAAATTGGCCCTCAGCCTTCCAAATAATAATAATAAATAAAATACAGCTATATAAGGAAGAGTCAAGTTAGAAAATAAATTGACAAAAAATTCCGGATGCCTCCCCCGCCACTGAGCTGTATCAAATGTATTGACATCTAAAGCAGAAGCTCTGCTATACAGAGATGCATTTTTTCACTCACTGCCCATTAGATTTTAATAGATTTTGCATATACACTTGATTTAGTTAAGGCTCCATGCCAAGTAGTTTCCATTTACTCCATAGTTGCCCAGTGCCATATTTGCTGTAGGCTTAGCTTTTTTTTTTTTTTTTTTTTTTTTAAAAAGAAGCAGAAAAAATTAGAGTTAATTGCTGGTAGATTGGACCCCAAGAGGCTATTGTCGGATGTGCTAGAATAGAGAAGGATTTATAAGCTGTGCTTATTCCCCCCCGCCCCCTTTTCAAGAGTTAAACGCTAACCTCAAATTACAGCAAGGATTCTTTAGGTTCAATAATTAAAAACAAAAGTTAGTCTCAATGGTAGGTAGTAGTGAGGTCTGCGAGATATCCTTCAAATTGAAACCGACTGTGTAACTACTAAATATTATGCATACAAATTAGTTCTATTTGATCATTGGCTCTTGCTTATCCGAAGTATGTTCTTTTTTGTGGCTTTTACAGACATTTTGTTTAGAGCACTCACGCTCAGTTTGCAGGAAAGCATTCAAGAATGGGAAGGCGGTGATGCTATATTGATATTTCAGCTTATGTCCAATAGTATAACATCATCTTCTGTGATCAGATGTGTTATTTGTATTGCAATAGCGCCTATGAGCCGGAGTCATGGACTAGGACCCTACTGTTCCGGGTGCTGTACAGACACAGAACCGATGCTTTCCTCTGACAATGTCAACTAGAAATAAATAACTTATGACAAAACAAAAAACCACAACATCTATAAAATGCATACAACACATTAAGGAAAGCAATAAAGTGTTGCAGTTACAAGTGATCAACCTCAAAAATTCATTATTTCAGTGTTGGATAAACATTAAAAGGCTAGAATACCTAGCCAAAGCTTATTTGAATGATCCAGCTCTTTTTGATCCAGAAACCAGGCTCTACATCAAGTCAGAGTAGGCTTTCAGGAAAGATTTCTGACACCAATTAGGTGAGAAATATAGGAAGATTTTGCCAGTCTTATCAGATGACATGATTTGTGTTTTTAAAAAAAAGTGTTAAAAGACACCTCGAGCCTGGGATAGGTTCTCTTTATACTGCCTTATAAATCTATATTCGGAAGTAAAAAGAATAGTTGCTATCATGGCATGTTGGTACCGCTGCCTCTGACCCTTCATGGAACTAGGCAGTGGAGAGGCACAAGAAAATGAAACAAAAGTCAAACAGACTTTTCTGAACCTCAAAAGAGGTTCAGTTTGGATTCCAGTCAATTTATGAGTTAAGGTTCTTGTTGATTTTTATTTTATCTGAACCCATTTCTAGTGCCTACAGTCTGCAGTGTGGTGCAGTACACATATTATGATAGTCAAAGTCTTGGCAGAGATTTTTCACCTCTGGAGACCTGAGTTCAAATCCTGGCTTTGGTCAAGAGGAAAAATGAGAGGGGTGGTCTAGACCTACTCCCTAGTGGGAATCTGTCTGCATCACAAAAAATTACCACACAGTTTGGCATATTTGGAAGTTAGTGCTTAGGAGAGTCCCAGAGCTGGAATAACAGGGTTGTTGCAGGTCAGGACTGAGTTGCATTAGCAGAGCTGTGTGTGGGAGGCTGGCACAGTCCCTGCTGATGCTGTCTGGCTTCAGCCAGTGCAGATTCCTTCATTTTCATTAGTATTACTTTCAAGCAAAAGATTCCAATATAAAGATGGTGTCTTGGCAACACACTACAAAATGTCCAAGATCTTTTTAAGATGGAGAGGGAACCATGAACATGGGGTTCCTCCTCTGTTATAAAGTGAGGTGGATAGTAGCCTTTGGACAGTGAAAACCTACATTAATAAATAGTTGTGAGAAATCACATTTATTTCCAAGTGATCTTTTCCAGGGAAACACACTTAATTCCTGGTCTATTAAAGATAATAGAACACCGCTGATTTGAAAGGCCAACAGTAGTAGACTAATAAAAGCCCCAGACATAGTTCCTGCAGAGGCACATGCTGTACTGTTGAGATTGTGCGAACCCAGCTAAATAACAGGGAGGAAATAAGGGGTGGAGGGGTTTTCATTTGTGTGACTTCCCACCATATCAGGTACTGGCTCTTTTTCTTAAAAAAGAATGGCTTTCTTCAGTCTGCCTTTCTATCAGAAAAGACCTGTTAGCTGTCATGAACTATGGGGACTCAGACTTAGCATACTCCAGCACTATAGACTTAAGAAAAATTTGCTATTCAGCAACTTTGACTCGATCACAAATGTCTCCACAGAGTGGGTCATAAGGCAAAGCACATAGCATGTAATATTTGTACTGCTGTCTAACCCTAGAGGGGAATTGGTGGGGGAGAAGAACCAGAGAAGTAGAACTAGTTAAGAAAACTTGAAGTACCTCCAACCCTAGGGCTCCTCAATAAAAAAGGGAAGATTGATTCAGAGGATGAGAGATCCATTTAACACCACCCAGACAGGTTCTTACTCCACTTATATACCTACTACAATGCTTACCCATTGTACCTTACAGAACTTTGTTCTCTTTTTCTTTTTTATAGGCTCTTAGGCACAGATGCTTACCTGGATAAATACAAAGCAGCTAGTAAAACAACCCAACTATAAAACAAATGCACCAGTATACCTTGAGAAAAACATCTGTGAACCTAACATCCCTCTCACAATCCCCTTTTCCACTTTCTCTGTTGCTGTGCACATTTGTAATGTGTGTGTGTGTGTGTGTGTGCGCGCGTGTGGTGTTGTACTACTTTGTAACTAGAGATTGGGTTTTAATTCAGCCTAACTCATATTCAAATGTTGCAGCTCAGTTCCATTTCTGTCTGCAATGGGTCCATGTGGTACATGCATTACCTACACTGTTTGAATCAGATGTTATATTTACCCTTTTATCTGGCTTTTGAGTTTAAATTTATAGTTTAGCTCTGCTTACCCACTTTCCAATGTCATCAGTTTCTACTCTCTCATTTTCCAGTCTTGGAATGTTGAGTTGGGATCATCTGGCTAAGAGGTTGATGTACTCTTGGACTGAGTGCACAGGGATATCGTCATTGTTTCCCTTCCACTTCCAAATATGGGGTGAAATCTTGCCCCACTGAAGTCAATGAGAGTTTTGCCATTGATTTCAATGGAGCCAGGACATCACACTTAATTTTCAGGCCTGGACCACCACATCATACAGAGAATTTAACTTATGTTTCCATGAAATATACCGATCATAAAGGGAAATTCTTTGCCCCATGAAAAGCCATTCTCTTTTCAATATGCAGATATACTAAGTTTATCTCTCCCCCTCTCCCCCCGCCGCCTCAAAAATCTCAGCTGACATAGTACTCTATTATAGATTTAAAGTTTGAGAATGAGCAGCAACCTTCCTAGACTCTGTAGCACTTCAAGGATTACACATGACTTTCCCCCTTTCTACATAAAAAAAAAAGAACAGATCATACTAATTCTTAATGCAGAACTAAAAGTAACACCTCTAATACAGGCTGTGAGTTAAAAATAATCATTTTAATAGAATGATCCTACTAGAAAAGGGACTGGAAGGGGAAACCATTTAAGCCAATCTTTTAGTAATTACAAGTACATTGCACTGAAAAGGTTTGCTCAGACAGGAAGGAATTAAGAGACTGACCAATTTGAATGGAGAGTCATCAGGCATGTGTGAGCTTCACCAATGCCCTGGGATTACCATCGCTTCTGGTTTGTTAAAAGTAATGCTAAATGCTGAGAATTAACCAAAGACTTTAATTAATACAATTAAAAGTGGTACTGACCTCCTAGAAACCAAAAGAAAAGACCACCTACCATGCTACCATCCTCCACCTACATCGCTAACTTCTCAAGTAGTATTATTCCTTCAAGGTGGTAGGGTAAGTTCTTTTTGGACAGATTCTACTGCCAACATGAACAGAAGCAAAGAAAGGTAAAATTCTATTGGGTAGTTCTCTTTCTTCAACCAAAACCTGTTTGTTCACCAAGAACAATCGCTTTTGTAAATAGGGAATTTTCTCTCTAACTTCATTTTCATTTGGTATCGTATTGGCCTACCGATTTTCTAAGCCACTCAACATTGTCAAAAGAAACCAACAAAAAACTGTTTACGATACATGTAAAGAGACCATCAAGCCTGGAGAGTCTATACACACAGATTCCATAATGCTTAAGAAGCACATGACATGATTCACACAGTGATGGCCTGCAACAAATTCAAGTGCAGAAAAGTGCCTAGGATGTCAGCCTGGAGCTTTATGTCTATATTTAATGACAGCGAGGTACATGCCGTAACATTCCAGGTTTTCTTTGTGTTCTCGGATCACTGATATGCATGTTGTATTAGACAACAGCGAGAACAGAGAATTTAAGTCTGAAGATCATTAAGACTACTTCTCCCAAATTGATCATTTTCTGGTGCGATTTCTGATATGCGAAATAGAGACTTTTTTTTTTTTTAAATATGGGCCATTATAACCGCTCTCCTTTCCTGGGTCTTTATTGCCAAAACAGCTGGTATGATTTGTCCCCTGGCAAAAAATCTTTAGGAATATGCCATTTTAGATGCCTTGTGAATGCAGTCAATACTTGCTTAGGTCAAACTGGAGTTTCAGTAAGATCTGACTGTGCAGATGAATCTTACGTAATGGATGGATGGTTCATTAGTATGTGGCATTGAATGGTATAGTGAGGTATGAGGCTCATATGGGAAATTTAGAAGAAGAAGTAAATATACTGTCTCGGGGCATACATGAAAGGATGTTTGGGAAATAGCACAGGGTGGACTAGAGGCAAAGGTTCTACAAACAATTTGACTTTCATGTGTTTAGGGGTGGGGTTTTTTTTTTTTTTTTTCAAATAACTCCAGGAACATTAGTTCTGAACCCACCTCCCACACCAACTTTGGAGAAGTTTGGATCCTAGTTTGAATGTCATAGCTCAAGCTTTTCTAAGACCTTTTTTATAATGGACCAGGACCCCATATTCTACCAACTCCCAGTTGTGAAAAAGTTTGGGATTCAAATCTAGATCCAACCTCCACACCTTAGACACTATTCTAACACTGCATTTTATTTCTTAATGGTGCTGAGACAGGTTGGCCGGACCAGAAAAGGATCCTGCCCAGATAGGTGGAGTTTAAACACCTTTATGTGTGTTTTATTGTAAAACACAAGAGTAACTAAAGAAAGGCATGCCTCTAATGGTCAAAAACAAATGTTCTCCGGCAACTCCTGTTGTATGTTTACATTACAGAGGATATGTCTACACTGCGCACCTTTTAGCAACACAGCTGTGCTGCTAAAAGTTGCGCAGTGTAGCCACTGTGTCGGCAGGAGAGAGCTCTCCCGCTGACAAAATAAATCCACCCCCAAAGAGAGGTAGTTGTCGGCAGGAGAGCTCTCCCGCCTACAAAGCGCTGTCCACACTGGCGCTTTTTGTCAGTAAAACTTTTGTCATTCGGGGTTTGTGTGTGTGTGTTCCCCCCCCCCCCCCCATCATCCCTGAATGGCAAAAGTTTTACCGACAAAAGTGCAGTGTAGACAAAGCCTGAGACTATACCAACATACCTATGTCAACATAGTGAGGTTGGCATAACCCCATAGTGCAGATAAAGCCTACACTCATGGAAGGGGTTTCTCCATTGCTGTGGGAACACCACTTCCCCAAGGACAGTAGCTATGTCGACAGAAACAAGCATTCTTCCATCAAAACAGCTGCATCAACACTTAAAAATTTAACTAAGATATGAACAGTAACAATTGCCCCATGGCTTGCTTCTCATCACCACTCATTTTATTTCCCTAGAGACACCCTTCTTCCCTGATTTACTGCCCAACTCAGTCTTCAGTTCTCCACAGCACGTCCCTTTTATAGTATGCTGTTGGAAAGCAATTCCCCACAGCTGTCTCAATCTTGGGCAAATCCCCATTTTCAGGACCGTTGACTCTAGCTAGAAGGATTGTATTAACTCCTTCCCTGCCAACCTCTGAACTGGATCAGTAAACCCCATTGCAGGTGGTGTTTCTGCAGCAGTATTCCAGGCATTTCACAAGAAAACAATGCAGCTAAAACAACCTGCCACAATAAATACAGAATATTAAGACACATCAGGATGTTCTACAAGAATTAGAAAAGTCTCAATGCCCTCTATTAAAGTGGCTAATTCTGTAGCATTTATTGTGATTATTGTCGTTGAACACGTATATTGCAGTAGCACTTAGAGAATGCAACCAGGTTGGCTTTCATTGTTCAAAGGCATTGTACAAAAATGTAGTACATAACTCCTGTCTCAAAGACATGGTGAATAGGCCGCATCAACCGAAGGGACAGTACACGTGCTCACTCTCTCTGCACCATTCCAACGTGGGCCAGATTGTAAGTGACATAGCCTAGCCCACTATGAAGGGAGAATTTCAGTCTGTCCTGTGAGCTTTGATTTGGGTCCAGAGAAGTTGAGTGAAGTTATCATCATTGACAGCACTTACTGAAAGTGCAGTATGACAAGAATATCTTTACAACGTCAAATCACTGGGGTTTCCTTAACAGGCTGGACTCTCACAAATTGGTAATTAAACATTGGGTTAAGGAGACCTGGTAGAAATAATTAAGTGTTCAAAAAGCTTTGGATAAGCTTCCTCTCCCAGGGCCATAAAGCCCCTGATTGCCCAGGGAGACACATTGGGACAAGAGCAGCAGTCCAGCACCGAGTCAGGGATCATGATGAACAGACAACATATGCAATTCAGTGGCACAGTAAGTCATCCTATGAAATATAATGGCTGCATTTAGGAAAGTACTAGCCACTTTTATGACCATTTGGAATACCAGTATGCATGCTGAGATGATGATAGATGTGGTAAAACCTCATTCCTCAAGAAGCAAGCTAGTCTGCTGTGGGTCTCAGAAAAGTGTCTTTCCTTCTTGTATACAGGGCTGCACAACTGGCATGGTATTTTTTTTTAATCTGTATTTTGTCCTCCCAAAGAGTCAGGTAATTGTCCACTTCCAGAGGCTGGGTATAGCATTATAGATGGACTTGTCTGATCTGATATGCTATCCTCCGAGTTCCCGTTAGCTCCGCACTTCCATGAGGATCATATGCACCCACAGAATGTTCCAATATCCAATCAACTTATTATCTCAAACTAGTTGCTACCCAGTTCTTAATCATTACTCCCTGGCTATTTGTTCAGTGGTGGATCAAGCATAAAACAAATCTTCTCCTGATTCTTCATGTCAACAAATGAACTAAAGGCTATAAACTATTTTCTCCCTAATCTACTATTTCAGCATATTAGCGAATATAAACCCATTTCAGTGACCCATGTAATAGTCACGCTGATGTTTTATGGCTGTTTTCCCCATCACAGATGAAGATGATTAAAAACTACAAAGGACCTTTTTATACAGGTCTATTAATAGTTGGGATTTTAAAAAAAAAAATTTTTTAGGGTAACTTATTTTGAGCTTCAAGTGCCGAGTGCATAACAGCGGCTGGCGTCAGAAGTCACTGTAATATACATTCCAGTTTCCCCTC
Source organism: Terrapene triunguis (assembly GCF_002925995.2). NCBI lineage: Eukaryota > Metazoa > Chordata > Testudines > Emydidae > Terrapene > Terrapene triunguis. The sequence continues at coordinate 21,142,991 of NW_020664404.1, read as the reverse complement.
AGCCAGCCACAGAAAGAAAATTGATGGCCTGTTCTCCAGGGCTCATGTATTCCTCCTCGGCTGCTGTCTCCCACACTGCTGTTGTACTACCCTGTTTTCACTGGAAAAGAATGCACGACATTCAAGCTATTCCAAGCAGCATCCTTGATGTCTGGACTTCATGGGAATGTTTCACACCGCAGTTATTACTAACTGTTAACTTTCATACCTCGGACTGTTTTTCTTGGCAGCTTCTTCTATTTTGCTAGTTGGACAGACGCAGGTCAAGGCAGTCTTTGCTGCAAACATGAGACGCATCACCATCTATCATGCCGTCGCCAGCAGGAAGACCCAGCTGATGGCACCACGCTGTGTGAAAAGACTAAAAAGCCCATCTCCTCTCTGATCTCCAGAGGAGACTCAGGCAGCTTTAAACAGTCTCTGGGATCATCTTGGAAGTCTAGGATCTCAATGAAGATAACAGGCAGTCAGTCAATGGTGTATGTTGGTAGAGGGGGGAGTGAGGCGACATTGGCTGGATCTGAAGAAACTCTAGCCCCCTCTGTTCTGCTGTCCCATCTTATGGAAAAGCTTTTCAAATGGTTCACAATACGAGGAATGACTGTGTGGGAGGCTATATTTCTTCCCCACTTGTACATCTGTTGTGCCACCACCAATGTGTTCCATCAGGAAGTAATGAGCATAAGCTTGGGTTCACCATACTGACAATTAGCAGTAGGAGCCCAGGGCCTATTTCTGTTGAACTGAACAGTAAAACTCCCCTTGACTTCAGTGGGAAGATGTGGTCTCTCCATTGTTAGATAAATCTAGCAGACAGGGCTCGCCGAAGATTAAATTTATTGTTTATTTAAAGGTTTTCTATTCTGTTCATTTCCATGCTCTCTGAATGCCTTAATTAATTAATTAACTCACTCTCACAAATCTCCTGTGGAGGTCAGCAAGCCATATTAGCTCCATTTTACTGACTGACTTCAGGCACAGAAGGATTAGTGACTTGTTGAAAGCCATACTGGAAGTATCTGGCAGAGCCAGAAACAGAACCCATTATCTCCAGAATCTCCGCTCAAGTCCTTAACCAACAGGCCATCCTCCCTCTCATAATTGTCTGTGTTGGGAAGAGAATTAGAGCAATTCTGACCCCACTGAGCCAATATATTAAATTACCATGACACGCAAAACCAGTGCTTGGCACTGGCATACTTTTCTGCTTGTGATTGTCTTACTAGTGATCACTATGGGTATATGTGCATTGCAAAAAAAAACCACACCCACAGCAGTGAGTCTCAGAGCCCAAGTCAACAGATTCAGGCTTGTGGGGCTCATGCTACAGGGCTCAAGATAGCCATGTAGACATTCCCCACTCAGGCTGGAGGGTGCTTTGGAACCCAGTGAGGGGGAGGCGTCTCAGAGTCTGAGTCCAAGTGAGAACACCTACACTATTATTTTTAGTGCTGTAGCACAAACCTGAGTCAATTGACCTGGGCTCTGAGACTTGCTGCTGTGGGTGTATTTTTTTTTTTTTTGGCAGAATAGACAAGTTATTTCAAGCCCAGTACATAATTTGACTAGGATAATAAGAGGTTTGGCTATTTCTCTAGACCTATAAATGAGCATGGTGGCCTCTGAATCTTGTGGCTAATGAGCATTGGCCCTTCATTATAAAAATATTGCAATCTGTTTAGCAGAGGCCCAAGACTGGAACAGCAAAGGATGATGTGAATCAGGATGGATGGTCAGGGCTGACTGGGAAAAGCTTGCATGCAGTCTGCTTAACTATACTTGGGTCTAACTAGCGATATTTCTTCACAAGTTGGATCCTAAGTTCACAGAGAGGGCGACAAAAAATGATCTTGTAAGAATTAATAAAGTGAACCACAAGAATATGGAAAGCCTGTGAGAGAAATCCTTTTCCATTAATTCATGCAACTTAACTCATTTGACAGCACGATGGAGTGTCATTTTAACTTGGAATCTAGCTTTTGTTGGTTTGTGTCACACACATGCGCACACTTAGCATTTTTTAAAACACTGCCTTTTGCGTAACCCATAAGAAAAGTAAGTAAAGAACCTAGTGCAATTGTAAACTCTTAAACAGACGCTATCAAGTATTGTGTAAGATTACCAAAACATGAAACCAAGCAAAGAGAACCAATATGCTATACATTTAAACCAATGATACAGAAGACAGAACTCATCTTTCTTGACTCCAGTTGTTTAAGTGCTGGAGCTTTGGGAATTCTCGTCATGAGATATAGCAGAAATGCACCAATTAAAATTGTTCCATCATTCAAATGCAGTGGATAGAAGGCATGGTGGGAGGGAAAGAACAGAATGATTCATTATTATGAGCAAGAGAAACAACACTACGTAATCAGGGTGATCTATCTAACTTTTGCATAGAGAAGCATGCACGGCTGTCTGTTCTCTTCTGACAGAAAAAACAAATTCCTTGGGAAAAATAACAATGCTGATCGAGTGACTAATAGGTTGCAGTGGTAAAAAGGGGTAACTCCAGCTTTTCTGTTTTCCCCCCTGTAGAGGTCCTCACAAGATAGATTATACAGTGGTTATGTGGAGACAAACAGGCAATGTGTCTTTGGGAAGGCAAGGTTTTATGCCCAGAGTCATAAGACCATATTGAACTTCAAGGGCTGGATTCTTTGGTCCATCATGTTTGCTTTGCACCTATGACAGATGTCCCGAGCTCATGTGAGGGGGAGGAATGGGCATTCCAGGGGAGAGAGGAGGCACAGTGGAGCAGAGTTCCATTACACGTGAAGCTATGCTGGCTTTAGCACTGAGAACGAGTTGGTGACAGTGGTAGAAGTTAGAACAATCCTCCTACTGCTCTAACTTCAATGAGGGCCAGGTAGACAAGAATCAGGGAGCTGAAACTACATTCAAGAGCAGCTCAGAAGTAGTGGAGAATCAGGGCCCAAGATAAGTAGTTTTAGGTTTACTCCCTTTTGCTTCAGTTTCTCGTTATAAATGCTAGTTCTTAAAGGAAAGACCTTGTTCACTGTGACTGTCAGGCTTTACTGCCAAGTCATCCCATCAGGTTATGCAGTTTATAGCAAAATTAATAATGAAACGAAAACAAACCTTTGAACTGCTTCAGAGTTCAAGATGACTTGAAAGTGAAGAGTTTGATAACATAGGGTCAAATCCTGCCCCTGTAGTACCCACTGTTCTGAGCCCACTCAGAGCTGTACTGTCCTATGAGACTCTGTACTGTGACTAGCCTGTGCCCAGGCCAATGCATCCAGAGCATCCTCTCACACACATGGACAGTAAGTGCTGCATAAAGCTTCCAGGATCACCCACTCCCCCTTCCTAGACACAGACGGAGCTATCTTCTGTTGTGGATTACATCAAGTAATCCCAGCCAAAACTACACCTTGGCTGGGGTGCACGGTATTCACTCTGGCTGATACAGGGGAAGCTTAAAGTAGAAAAAGCATGACCATAGTCTGGAATGGCAGGTCTGAAGCCATTTGCAGGGGGAAGAGGTTGGTCAAAAAGCCTTCCCCTTTCTGCACACGCACGACCTCCCACTTTCTACTAAAAGGTTACTTCCAGCATAGGACACGTTGCTCTAGATTCCAATTTTCTGCCTACATGGCATTTTCAGGGGTTATGGCTGCTCCAGGGCTAGAGTAATCTGACAGCTGTTCTTGAGCCTAGAAGACGACCAGGATCTATAGATGGTCCATCAGAGGAGTGGGAATTTCATCTGCATGATCTCCCTGTCCCTTCTTCCCATAATAAAAAAAACCAAAACAAAACTATGTGGGTCTAGACAGGAGATTAGGCATCAAAGCATGAGTGTGCCTACCTCCATACTTAAATCAGCCAACCTCAGGATCAAACGAGCCAGCCTGAAGCTGGCCTCCGAAAGGGTTTCCATGCGCCTTACTGCCACTTAGAAAGGACCTAGGATTTGCCCCATAAATAGCAGTCGCGCTTAGAGATTGGACTATACACAGTCTACAACTTTGTTACATGCCCAAAGCTAGGAGTCTATATCAATAGTTCGGCACTTCGATAAGATGCCTGATATTCCTTGGGGCTGAGCACCTGCATGGACGTAAGTGGGAGTTTTGGATGCTCAGCATCTATGGCAATCAGGCCCCTTATTAAGGTACCTAATTATAGATTGAGATGCACCAAGTTTGAAAATTTTGGCTTATATGGATTCTACATTTAGATATTTGTTGGGTGAGACAGAACAAGCATCTTTCCCCTCATCTCTAGTGGTTGTTCAAGCAGAAGTCAAAGATTGTATGGCAATTTCTGAAAACAGTATAGAATATTAATCTCAATGTCCTGGCCAGAATTCCCTCTTTCAGTAAAAATACCTTTGCATGTCTGAGGTTATGTGCGAGATCTGGCTGAGTGCATGATGCCTGCAGCATTTGCCCATATAGTTACAGAGTTACAAGTAATGCAGTATCTTGAAGCACTTTGGGATGCTTTGAATATTAACAGGTGTCATATAAAACCCAACATGAGGCACAATGTCATGCTTTTCACAGCTTAAAAGGCTCACCCTCCTCACAGAGCCTGGAAATTGGCACCTGAGCTTTATAATGCATAAAATTGTGTCCCTAGTCTTCCCTTCCATATGTCTGTTCTCATATCTCCTTCCATGCCAGCATCTGAAGCTGCTGAGTGTTAGAGAACAATCTGCCCAGATACAGCGATTATTTGCTAAACATTCTGATTATATTCAGGTTTGTTAAAATTGTGTCTGGCAGCTACTTTCTTTAACTCTCCTAATGCCAATGGAAAACAAATCTGAGTGCCAAACCCTGCTCAGTAAATGTACACTAATAAACTTTGAACTATTATGGCATTTATGTTCAAGGTGCTTTTGTTAGCCAAAGTATATTTTATTTGGCTTCTGGACAACTTTAGATTTCTTTTTATGCAAATGAAGTAACTCCAACAACCTCCATCACTAGAGACATTTGACAAAATCTTGGATGGCCAACCAAGTAACCCTTTCAGGGCTTCGTCTCATGCAAGAGGGAGAGGAGTGTGCATTTGGAGTGGATATTCCCAAATACAAAATGAAGGGGCAGATCCTCAGTTGGTGTATATCAACACAGCTCCATTAACTTCAATGGAGTTTCAGTTGGTGTGCACAGAGAGTCTTGCCCACAGTTGGGCTCCAAGGCTGTTCATTACTGTAGCATTTGCTCTATCATTGAGAGGGGCAATATGATGGAGAGCAGTGGTTTTCAATTTTTCCATACCATGAGTCCTTTTCCATGCCAGGACTATCCCTGGATCCCTTCCTATCTAGTTATCATCCCCCTCTAATTAACAACATAGGAAGGGCTACACAATGCCCTGGCACCTGTTCATGGCCCCATGTTAAAAACTTCTCATGTGGAAGATAAGGCATTAGAGTGCATTCAGTTGACCCAAATTTTACTCCGAGACTCTGCCATTGACTAATTATATGACCTTGGGCAAGTCATTTACTTCTCTGTACTTTAGTTCCTTTAGTTTCCCCATCTGTAAATGGACAGTCAAACAGGTTTGTCTGAATTATTCATTGCAAATATAAATTAGATTAATGAAACAATCCTGATTTTTTGCAAATACATCTGTCATTGGTAGGTATCCACCAAACAGTTTGAACCAACAATTTTCTGCCCTCTGCGTTGGTCACAAAGGGATTACTTTGATTATTTGCTATGCACTGTTCATGATGCGCGATTTGTCACTTGGGTCAGATGATATTGTTTCTCTTCCCTGACTGGATGACTGAACATTTTTAAACAGGAGAATAATGAAAAACAATGAACAGATAGCAAATAATGAAGACTAAATATTCTTCTTTGCACACTAACACTGTCTGTATGTGAATACAGATATTCACGAAATGCATAGCCATTCCCCAAATATTTGCACAAATAAAACCCTTTCACACAAGCTTTTGTGATTAGCAAATAAAACATTGTTGGATGGAACAACCCCTCAGAACGCAAACAACTGTTTGCTGTTTTCAAGAAAGTCTGGTCTTAAACCTCTTCTATTCAAAGGCAAGACACTCAGCTTGAGGATATTATAAATATTCCTGGGCAGAGGGAGAGAAGAAAATCATTACCTTTCTCCTGTGTAATTTTCTCTCCCATTGGGCTCTAAGACAACTCTAGTTATGGTGATTGAAGGGTACACTTAAGGAAGGTATTGCTCAGGTCTAGTTTCACTATAAAATATCCCTGGTGTAAGGCTAGCTATAAGTCTTTTAAACTATCTATTTTGAATGATTCTGTCATTAGGAAAGAATTTATTGGCTTTACATTTAATATAAGGTAATAGTTTCAAAGGATTTTGGAGCAGCAAATAAGTTTAAACAGACTCAGGAGAAGTCTAAATGAAGTACAACCTTCAAAGCACCTCAGACAGTACGTCTTTTACCACTAAATTTAAAGCATTTATTACTTATTTTAATGTAAGCCACACTTGTCTGAACCGGTTCCTTATATGTATATAGAAACAATTCTTCCAATGCTACTTCCAGCACTGCCCTCAAGCCCTAACTTACAGAAATCCTGCATGTGAGACATCTTCAGAGATCTAGAAATGGTAAAGGAATATAGTGGGCATTCTTTGTAGATGTAAAAGGGTCATTTGTGAAAGACAGCCGTGGACAGCATTCTTTAAAGTAGCATCTCTTTGGTAGATACTTAACCAGCCCTATGGCAAGCATGGTGAACAGAGATCTCTGTTAAAGGAATTTGGCCTCCTATCTTCAGATAGTATAAATCAGTGTAACTATGTATCAGCAATTTACACCAGCTGAGAATCCGAGGCCATAGTCTCTTAGGTCACAAGAAAATTCTCTTGCTATTCTTTGGCATTAATGGAAGCACCCTGTTCCCATAGTTTTATTGCATACTGTGTTTTAGTATGCTAAGATAGAAGGATCACATACTGCTCTGCATCTGTGCATATAACTTTCACTGAATCTATGGGAGTCACATGTAGATGAAAATCAATATGCTCTGTGGGTGAAATCCTGAGCCCATTGAAGTCAATGTGAATGTTGCCATTGACTTCAATGGGCTCAGGATTTCACCCTATGCCTCTAAATATAGAGACAATATCACCCTGCAGTGAACTTTAAAGGTGGCAATTTTGCAACAGAAAAGCTTCAAAAACAGACTCCAACGAGAAACTGCTGAACTGGAATTAATTTGCAAACTAGATATCATTAACTTGGGCTTGAATAGAGACTGGGAGTGGCTGGGTCATTACACAAATTGAATCTATTTTCCCATGTTAAGTATCCTCACACCTTCTTGTCAACTGTCCGAAATGGGCCATCTTGCTTATCACTACAAAAAAATTTTCCCCTCCTGCTGATAATAGTCATCTTAATTAATTAGTCTTAGAGCTGGTATGGCAACTTCCACTTTTTCATGTTCTCTGTATGTGTGTATTATATATATCTTCGTACTATATGTTCCATTCTATGCATCTGATGAAGTGGGCTTTAGCCCACGAAAGCTTATGCTCAAATAAATTTGTTAGTCTCTAAGATGCCACAAGTACTCCTGTTCTTTTTTCTGATAACAGTGATTCCCATCCTTTAAACACAGGCCACGAATCTGAAGTGGTCAAGTTCTGTTTTCAGTTATACTCACATTTGATTCCAACGGGGTTTAAATTGAGAACAGAATTTGGCATGGGGTGAAATCTTAGTCCCTCTGAAATCAATGGCAAAATTCCCATTGACTAGAATAGGGGCAGGATTGTCTTTTGATCCAAAAGCAGGAAACACTGACGAACCCTTTCCAAAACAAAAAACAACCCCCCCCCCCCCACACACACACACACACTGCCTATACCAGCATGACAGTTTTTTGTTTTACCATGGATTTCTCTTAGCATATATAACCCAAATGATACAGTGGCTCCCAGGCTCCTTCCCTCCCATCATGCTGATTAATATATCCCAGGGGACTACGAGATTATGTCAGCATTCTTTTCATCCATGGCTTACCTAATGAAATTAAAAACAAAACAAAGTTATGATCATTGCCAAATTACCTAAGAAGTCTTTAAAGAGAACTGAAAGTGTTTATCACTTTCTGAGACAGTACATGCACTCCAAAGTAAATACCACCGCTCTTCTGAAGATAGCCATTTCATCTACTAGGGTCCCTACTAAGCAATGTTAGTACAGTAGAACAAAAGGTATTCTAAGTATTCTAGTGAGCATGTAGAGTGAGGGAGCATTGCCACTAATGGCAATGTCTAGCTTTGCATTCTCTGAAAAGAATGCTTTTAGCAAATGGAATAGAGCCTAGCAGAGAAGGAAAGAGAATGGAAGCAATGGATAGTTATGCCCTGCAGAGTGCTTCTGCCAGTGATGCTGTGTTGATAGTGTCTTTTCTTCTTGCCAGTGACAACTCAGGTGATTTAAAATAGTCCTGGAACCCAAGAACAATATGTTGTGCTAGTGATAAGTTACAATTGAGCAAGCAACTGTGAGCTTGGGACAATTCTAATACTTTAATCTTTGTGTTGAAGTTTCTTTTACTTCGTTTTGAAAACACAAAGGGAAGTTTTGGGAGATGGTTTAATAGAACTCCATTTGGCCATTTATGAATTATCTGATCATGACATTTTTATTTTTAGCTTTCCATTCCAAGTGAGTCTAGTTCTAAAACTTCCAACTTGCCAAGCACTTAGACTGTTATTCAGAAAAGCACTGAAGCACAAGCTGTAGTGCAACTGAAATCAATGCAAGTTGCTTAAAGTCAAGCACCTGTGTAAGTGCTTTGCTGAACTGGGGTCTTAGAGAACGACCCTTAACTTTCAGTCCTGACAATGCTCTGGCATTTGAAAGGAAAAGGGTTTGAAAATTAAAAGTTACAAACATTTGAAAAAAGTCAGATGTTGCGCATGTACAGGACATTTTAAATTTACTAGTAAAAGATGTACCAAGGTGGGGCGCTCTAGATATACAAGACTGCACTTATCTGGAATTCATACCGATGTAGGTCTGCATACATCTCCACACATACACAACCACAAATAGCTGTATTTACTTCAGTAATTACATCTGTCTATTTAAATATGACCACAAAAACTGTAAGTATGTTTACCTGAAAGTGTGCTGAGTCTTGTGGCTTGAACCTTAGGGGCTGATTCAGATTTGGTAACATTTTATACCCAAGATGCACTTTCTTTGCACAGGGGTAAATGACAAAACCACATAGAGGACAGTGAAGAATCAGGCCCAAAGTCTCATTCACTACTTGCCTGAGCCTACAATGTGTGCTCAGGCAAAACTCCAGAAGATTTCTAGAGCTGGTTACATAACATGGAGAATGCTTAACTTTTTAAATTCCCTAAATGGTTGGTGGAGGACGATGAGTGTCATCTGATTCCACTACTGGCCCATCCGCTTCCCATACATGGATCCCTGGGATCACAACAGGTCCAGGAGGACAGAGGGCTCCTACTTCCCTGCTACCAAGAAAGAAAATTGTATGGGGTTTCCTGTCTGAACGCTGATCTTAGGCAATCTGCCCCACAGACGAACCCCACCTTGAAGACAGATGGGTGCACCCCAAATATTTTGATGCGGTACTATCTTTATGGCACATCTTCACTTTAAGAACTCTCCCAGTATTGCTACCACTGAAAAGAGATTCAAGCCTTTAGGCCCTAATATAGCACACCCTTTTGACAAGAGGGTGCTTCCACCATAAAGCAGCCTCCTTTGTGTGCTGTAGCTATGGGATTTGCTGGAATGTATTTGTAATTATTTTTCAGTAAGAAAAGTTTTGCTGGATGAAGGTTCAAAGCAGAATGTTGCAAGAAGATACAGATAGTTTGCTTGCATTGCAGCTTTTGCCCTATCTTATTTCAAATGATGCCTCATGGTTTCATTCCCATTTTAAGGCACAATACTAAATACCGAACAAGAACATTAATCTTTACACAGATCATTTTATTAAACAAAGTGGTTTTTTTTCTTTTTTAAACTTCAGATGTCTGGGTCTTTGCCAGTTCTTGTAGATTTGTGTTTATAGTGAAATTCATGTGTCATGAAATGAAATAAAAAGTTGGAGAATTTTGAAGAAATCTATAATTATATCTTGGGTTCTCCTGACATCATAAGTCACCTGACCTCCTAAGCGAATTTGTAGCTGTCATTCCAAATTGCCTCTCAGTTATTCTGTATGGCATTATAATGCACCCTCTCTGGATGAATGAAAATAAAGTAAGTCCTCACTTTCAGATGGCAGAACTTAAATCATGTCTGAAAGTACGATCGATTCTATTACCTAGTACTTTTATCATTAGTGCAAGAGGGGAGTCCAACATTTTCTACAGAACAAATACACGTGAACAACGTTTCACAACATTCTCTGCTGTCCCAGCCACCATGCTAAGTACTGGCCAAGAGGAATTTTCATGGAACAGGAAGAATGGAGACTGCTCTACATTTCACATTAATTAGTTGTATTATGGTAGCACTTCAGAGCCCCGGTAATAAGCCAGGATCCCATTGTGCTAGGTGCTGTACATGTGTGCGCACACACACACACACACACTCCCTACCCAAAAGACCTTACTATCTAAGTTGGTGACAACACAAATGCTCTCAGTAGTAGTAAAAATGAGGAGAAATCCCCTTTTGAATATTTTATTTCTCTCAGAATAGAAGCTTGACCCAGAGAGGCAGATCCTCTCCCAGTGTCCATTGAGCTATGACAACTTGCCCCATCTGGGGCTCTGACCCAGAGTTCATTTCAGTATTTAAGAGGCTTGAATTGGAATAATTGGAATTTGTACTCCGAATGCTACAAAAAAATCAGACAGAAAATTGAAGTAGGTCAGCCCACGAAGGTCCCTGATGGCAATTGCAGAATAAAGTGTCTTAATTGCCAAGAGAGTTTCTTGGCCAAATTCTTGTCTTTATGGAGATTGTCAGAAGTTTTGAGTTTCCAGCCAAAAAGCTGCCAGACTGAAGCCCAATCACTAGTGACAGCAAGATTAGAAACACCCAGATTGGCTGTCTGAACAACAGTGTATAATGGGACAAAAATGTTGTGGAATCTAAGTGCAGTTGATCCCTGGCAAATTTTTAATAGGAAATTGATTTTGATATCAAATACCCACCACTTCACACTCTGGCATTTCTTGATTGTATGGGAAATGTCAGGCTCCGGAATACTGAAAAATATGGTACTATATTAACACATGTTTTGCTGTCTTCTCTGATAATGGAATCGTTAATAAAAGAAAATTAATGCAAAATGGGTGCATGTGAATTCATGCCATTATAAGACATGGTGGGTGTGATTCTCATTTACATCAACGCCACTTTGTACTGCAAATCACTTTACAGCTATATTCATTTTAGGGCCCCTTTACAATGCCAAAGTGGCACAAAGGTGCTGTAGTGAGACTCCGAATCAAAGCCACTGTGTTTTCAAATACACGTACAAAGGATGTAGATAACAGTGCCGGTCTGGGAGTGGCATACAAGATTAACTGCAATACTCAGATATAACAAGTTGATATCATAACACTTAAGAGTTAATTTCATCTTTAATACTCTTTCTGGAAGGTTGCAACATATACAACTTTATTTTTTAGACTTCAGAATGATAAGACAAGAGATCCCAAAAACAGACACACAAAGCAAGCTGCTCTCTAAAACAGAGAGACAGCTCACCCCACCCTACTCTAGGATGGCTATTTGCTGACTGCTTGTGATCACATTCTTCTTTGGACAGCCCTCTAGCCCACAAGCAGGACCAGTAACGCCCCCTGCCCCATCCACACACTTTGGGCTTGTCTACACAGGGCAGCAATGCACACTAAAGGGGTGTGATTTCTAATGCACACCACCTAACCTGGGTAGACCCTGCTGGCGTGAACTAAAAGTTCCCAAGTTTGCATTAACATAGTGTTGTGCGCTACGTTAAAGCACATCAGGGAACTTTTAGTTTGTGCCAGCAGGGTTGACGTATGCCAGTTAGTGCACAACATGTTGGTGCGCTTTAGAAATCATCCCCTTCTAATGCGCTTTGCCACACTGTATAGACACGTTCTTAAAGTGATAGCTTGCAATTCCAACGCAATCCTCAATACACCACAGTTGTGATTCTATTTTCTGCACCTTTAAAATGTAGGCGGGACTCTGCCTGCATGGGCAGTGCATATAAGGCACTGTGGAGAATTGTTAGTTCAGGAGGGAGAATGTTACAGGAATCGCACTGCATTGTCTCTTATGGAGACTTTAAGATTGTGATTTTCAAAGGGCTGTTCTGAACATCTCAACATGAATTTGTTTCTTGTTTAGGGTCTGATTCTATACCCATTGACATCAACAGGAGTTCTGAACACTGAATATTTCTGAAAATCAGAGCCCTGGCACCTTGTTTCTTATGCACTCATTTTACATTTGTGCAAAGCAGCTGTAGAATGCTGCCGTGCCTAGGAATGGAGAAATCTGATTGATAGCATTTTACACTCTATTCCCGTTTGTTTTGTACAAGTGGAGGTGACCGCACAAAGTGTAAAGTCATGGAGAAAGAAGCTGTAGGTGAAGATAGGGGCTTAAAGCTGGTGTGAAAGAGACAAGCATGCTCAAAAGCTTGAAAAAAAAAAAATCAGTATCCTATTATGAACATTGCTATATTTGGCAAGATTTCTCCGATTACGACCCATCTATGACATATCCAAGTTAGCAGAAAAGAAACAAATAGCTATTACCTGAAAAGATCAAAGACAGACAGACATACGAGGGTAAATACTTTATGTCAAAGTATATATTCATCCCTTCTCCAAGTAGATCACAGACAGAGGAAACAGAAATCTGAAGCCTCCATACTGTCACTGGTAATTTTTTGGAACTTGACAATAGTCAATTAAGAAACATTTCAGAACCTGTAGAAATATAGCGACACATACAGCTAGAGAGATATAGACCAACCTGATATACCAGCAAAATCCTGTGTAAGTCAGAGTAGAACTTGGCTAGTCAGGTATAGTTTGACATCAGATAAGCTCATCCGTTTATTACACAACTATAAATCATACATGCACTATAGTGAGGAATTAACCAGTAATGCCACCAAGAAGACAGTAATTGACTCAGAGTTCCCTCCAAGGTCTTGTTATAAAATTAGCTTGATTCTGGATTTAATTCTCATTCTAAAATAGCTGTATCTTGAGGTTTTCCTAAAAAATCCAAACAAACCCATGTCCATACGTTATCTTGCTGATATGTCAGAAGTCAAAAGGTGATGTATATCTTATCTATAGTGTTATCACATTCAGTTCCGAAACTGCTCAAACATCAGGTCTTGTAGCCTTTATCGGACTGGTTTATTAGCGATATAGATATTTTTATTTTAGCTATTCCTGTCTTGTGACTCTACTGACCATTATTGTGATATTATGCTACTGTTGTACTGAATCACACAGATTATTATTTAATATCTAGTCCATGCTATTGACCTGACAAACCTGTCAGGATTGGGACCTCATTATGCTGGTTGCTGTGCAAACAAAGGTCTCGTTGGCTTGGACATCCTCCTTGCCTTCAGTGTATCCATAAGTAAAAACTGGAACCACCCTTTGGAAGAACCCAGGAACTATTTTGCAAGAGAAATGCTAAAATGAAGAACCACTGAGCAGGAATTAATCAAAAGTAAATTTGAATTTAATGACATCAGAACTAAGAAGGGAGACTATGTTCTCTTTTGGATGAAATAAGTCAGCATCAAAGGGTGGCAAGGAATAATACCCAGATGCCCAAGACAGCAAAGGTAAGATGGCCACTAAATCCAAAGACATTAGTAAAGAATTCGGTGTGTTTTTCAAAAGGCTTGATTCCTCAGAAGCTGATTTTTAAGGAAGCAGCACTGATGAGTTTGAGGAATATTACAACCCCATGCGAATAGAAATATCCTTTCACTGCTGTAAAGGAGAATTCCAGCTTTCTTGTAAATTAAAAAAGTAAGGGTAAAATCCTGGCCCCATTCAAGTCAATGGGAATGGACCCAGGGCAAATGGAGTAATTCATTATACTCTAGGAACATGCCCCCAGGACATATGTTCTCCATAATTGTTCAGTATGAAACATTTATAATGCAGTAGGATCTAGAGGCCTCAAGCATGGCAACGCCCCATTGTGTTAGGCACTGTACAAACATATAGCAAATGACAATCCCTGTCCCCAAAGAGTTTATAGTCTGAAAGATAAATTAGTATTCAGAACCGGAACGTGAACCCCATCTTAGTTCACACCCACCCATAGTGACTACTTGATTTACAGGCTGGTCTCTAAACATATCTGCATTTACAGATACCTATATGGAGCCAATCCTGTGTGGTCCATGCCTAATTGAAAGAGGTGGGCCCTAAGATTTTAAACATACTAAAAAATAAGGATGAAAATATGTATTATTGGAGGTGGTCAGTCTGCTTTCCAGAGCAATTCACAGACGGATCTTAAGTTTAGTGTCTCAGACCTAAATAAGCGCAGGGGCGGGGGGGTGGGGGGGAAGAGGATTAGTCTTTTCAGTGTTTTAAATTAAAGCTCCATCTTAAAGCTTATTTGGGGTTTAACCTAACAGACAATTTTATTGTGTGTTTATTTGCAACTATGTTGAATGCCTTTTCTCTCCCAAACACTCCTTTTAAGATGTGAGGACAGAGTGCATTTTTTAAAAATCAACAGTACTTGACTTTTAAAGAAATTAAATAAATGAAAACACACACCTTTTTGCATATAGACATACTATATAGGAAACTTCTTCAGTGAAAAGCACCTTTGCAACTCATTTGATATAAACTGGGCTCTAATACTAAATATTTAATATGGGGAATTCTTCTCTTCACTCCTCCTCTACCTTTGCAGAGCAGCCTGGGTCCCTGTTCTGTAACCAAATATTACTCACACTTGAGGGACCTAGCAACATCACTTTATATCATTTAGATTTTAAACAAGTTTTTCCCAAAGTAAGGAACATAAGTTATATATTTGGCAACCCCCAACAACTGCTATCCTGGCTGGCTGTCAGACAGGGGAATAACAACCAGGTGATTATTGTCAAGGGGATGACTAATTGTCAGGTAGGACGACTGGACAATGAGGTGTATGAGGATTGGTCAAATGATACTGAAAAAGTAATAGACAGATGGTTTAGGAAGCAGAAGCTCAGGACCCAACAGCTACTTTATTTCAAGTAAGATTTTTATTAAGCTGGGCTTTTATTGGAGACATGAGGAGAACAACCCACTTGCTCCTATTAAGATTCAGAGCCCAAGTTCCAGCCTGAGCCCAGTGACGGATTAGCCACTGGGCCAACGGGACCTGTGCCCAGGGGCCCTAGCCAATTGGGGTGCCCCAGAAGAATGGGTGCCCCTGCATCCCGACCTGCCCCTGCCGGGGGGCAGGGGAAGCTCCGATTCACCGACCCCGCTCGCCAGCAGGAGCACTGGGCAGGGAGGGGGACTGCAGGCAGAAGGGGTGGGAAGGGGCCCCCACTTGCTCTGGCCCAGGGCCCCACAAACCCTTAATCCGCCTCTGCCTGAACCACAGCATCTACACAGTTATTTTTGGCTTTGTAGTGCAAGCCCTGCACACCGAAGTCTGTTGACCTGGCTCCAGAGTTCCTGCATAGGCTGCTGCTTATGACTGACTGGGTATTTTACTAAGGGTTAATATTTGAAGTTTCTGATGTTCCTTTGCTTATCAATTTTCCTTGACATAAGTTTGATCTTTGCAGTTGCAAATTCTTGATAGAAAACAGAAACAATTTAAAAAAATTATTTTTCACATCTTGTTCAATTCCCATATCTGTTGGTTCCCAGTCTGTAGTACGATTCATGTTTTCCATTTTTCTGCATGGGATCCTCCTCAGTCTATGGGAACTGGGTAGTTATAATTGTCTTAGCTGGCTATCATTACCAACGTAGCCATTCCTTAGCTAAGGAAAGTTTTGAAGCAAACTCCCAGAGTAGTCATAATAGGCATTGGAAATAACAATGAATAATTTAATTAGCATGTTGTTTATAGAATATTGACTATGGGACCCATTCTACAAACCTTCAAACAAGATATCCTTATACTATCAATGCTGATTCTTACAGGACTGAGCCCTTTATAGGGTTCCGTAATTGTTTGTATGTTTTTCTTCTAATGAAGCATTTTAAAATTAATCTAACATGCTGAACATTGCAAGAACCACCACCTCATGTCCACTGTGGAAACTAAAACGTTCTTTAACTACTTGAACAGTTTCCATAGGGGTTGTTTGAGCCTGTTAGTCCAAAGCAGAAAGAGCTCAACCATCATATTCATAGCAGGGCACTCTTTCTGTAAATCTGGTTATCACCGGAACACTTTTGCTTGGCTTTTTTTATTTGAATGGGAGTCAGATGAGTGGGAATTCAGACTTTAAACAGGGAGAAGGCAGCCATTGTTACTACCACTTACTTTCCTTGTCCAAGAGAGTAAGGAAGAATAGTAGAGATATGATAGTTTTAGTGTGTTTGGGTCTGTGGATTTGATATGGATCCATATCTAAAAACTTATCTCCAGATCTTCCCAGTATTTCATTGAACATGGTGGGTGTTTTTCTTAACCCCTGGCCTTTTCTCTTAATTAGGATGATGGTACACCCCAGTGGACAGACTCAGTAAGAGGATTCTGATCTACCATGATCTGATTTAGGCTTAGATCTAGCAACTAGATCCACTAGATCCAAGGTCTAGTGGATCACAGATCCTTGGATCTCAGCAGAGACCCAATGAATACACTAGCTAGTATTTCTGTGTTTTTTCGATCTCATACCAGCATAGTTCACTGATTGACAAGTTTTTAGCCGTTAGTCCTCCAGAATTCCTACAGCTGAGAAAGAACAAGCCATATCCTATTCTGCTTTATTTACTTTATTAAATGTGAACTAAACCTCTAGAATGCTAGACATGTCACATAAACTGTAATGACACTAAGGGTACGTCTATACTTACCCGCTGGTTCGGCGGCAAGCAATCGATCTTCTGGGATCGATTTATCATGTCTTGTCTAGACGCAATAAATCGATCCTGGAAGTGCTCGCCGTCGACGCCGGTAATCCTGCTCCGCGAGAGGAGTAGGCGGAGTCGACGGGGAAGCCTGCCTGCCACGTATGGACCCACGGTAAGTTCGAACTAAGGTACTTCGACTTCAGCTACGTTATTCACGTAGCTGAAGTTGCGTATCTTAGTTCGAACTGGGGGCTTAGTGTGGACCAGCCCTAAGATAAAGTCACCCTCTTACACTATTAAAATGGCATTTCAATAGTATCACAACCCCATGAATAATTGTATAATTGCCCCTTTCTCCTCATATATCCCAGCTCATCAACACACTGCCTCCCCGGATTCCTGGAAAACAATGCATTTTCAGCAGGCCCAAAAGATTAACAATCCAGGGTCTGACTAATCAGGGGGAGCAAATTCAGAACCGATAATAAAGTGCTATCAGCTCCCTCCCATTTAATGAGGAAGCTCCAGCTAAAGCAGGGGTTCTCAAACTGGGGGTCGGGACCCCGCTTTTATAATGGTGTTATAAATTAAAAACACTTGTTTATATATTTAAGGGGTGTCATGCTCAGAGGCTTGCTATGTGAAAGGGGCTAACCAGTACACTGGTTTGAGAACCACTGAGCTAAAGTCTTCTGCTGCTCTCAATTGCAGCAGTGTTGCCAGACGTTAGAAGTAATTTTTCAGATAACTAGGTTGCCAACCATCTGAACTCCACCCAGAAACCACTGGCAGTCAATGAAGAGCACAGAACACAGGTGTAACAGGCTCCCAGTATGGTGTACTCCTTAGGAAGCGCTCAGCCACATTCTGTGGTAACTTCAGTTTCCAAGTGGTCTCACTTTGTACCCTGTACACTAATCCAAAATTTAAAAGTCACAGAATCATGGAGATAATTATAGCCAAGTCAGTTTCTTTAAGGTTCTACCTAGATGAATATAGGGTTGCCTATCACCATAGTATTTGAGCACAGAGGGCATGGCAACCACTTGAAGTAAGGATCCACTTGAACATCAAAGTCACATTCAGGTCAATGGGACTACTCATGTGAGGAAGTGCAGTGGAGCACAACCTAGGTGCAGAAGCTTGGACTGGATGGTAGATTATTATTGCAACGTAAGGCGAGTCAAATGAATATGTTGCAATAGAGAGTTCTCAGAAATAAATCATAGAAGATTAGAGTTGGAAGAGACCTCAGGAGGTCATCTAGTCCAACCTGCTCCTCAAAGCGGGACCAACCCAAACGAAATCATCCCAGCCAGGGCTTTGTCTGAGAAGACCAAGGCAAAAAAATGCATTGAGTACTTCAGCTTTTTCCACATCATCTGTCACTAGGTTGCCTCCCCAACTCAGTAAGGGTCCCACACTTTCCCTGACCACCTTCTTGTTGCTAACATACCTGTAGAAACCCTTCTTATTACCCTTCACATCCCTTGCTAGCTGCAACTCCAATTGTGCTTTGGCCTTCCTGATTATACCCCAGCATGCTCGAGCAATATTTTTATACTCCTCCCTAGTCATCTGTCCAAGTTTCCACTTCTTGTAAGCTTCCTTTTCGTCTTTAAGCTCACTGAAGATTTCTCTGTTAAGCCTAGCTGGTCCCCTGCCATGTTTGCTATTCTTTCTGCACGTCGGGATGGTTTGTTCCTGAGCGGTCAATAAGGTTTTTTTAAAATACAGCCAGCTCTCCTGGACTCCTTTCCTCCCCATATTAGCCTCCCAGGGGATCCTGCCCATCACTTCCCTGAGGGAGTCAACATCTGTTTTTCTGAAGTCCAGGGTCCATATTCTGCTACTCTCTTTTCTTCCTTTAGAGCTTGACCATCTCATGATCACTGCTGCCCGGGTTGCCACCTACTTCTACTTTCCCTACTAATTCTTCCCTGTTTGTGAGCAGCAGGTCAAGCCCTTAGTTGGTTCCTCCAGCACTTGCACCAAGAAGTTGTCCCCAACACTCTCCAAAAACTTCCTGGATTTGTGTGCACTGCTGTATTGCGCTCCCAGCAGATGTCAGGGTGATTGAAGTCCCCCATGAGAACCAGGGCCTGTGATCTGGAAATTTCTGTTAGTTGTCTGAAGAAAGCCTCATCTACCTCATCCTCCTGGTCTGGTGGTCTATAGCAGATTCCCACCACGACATCACCCTTGTTGCGGTCGCCTCTAAACTTAATCCAAAGACTCTCAACACACTTTTCTCCAGTTTCATACTGGAGCTCTGAACAATGCAGGTGCTCATGGGTCTGATGTACTCACAAAATTTACACAGTGTCTTTGATTTAGCTGGCAAATGTAAGGGCCTGTGATTATTCGAATGATACAGACTGGAAAGTGGTTAGCAACATGTTTGAAACAAAGGGACGATATTTTATTTCTTTTGGTGCAACATATGGGCACCTTGCTTGCTTCATCGTGCCTCATATTATACTCTGAAATAAGGACTCAGTTGAATTTTTTGGATTAGATGGTTTCATGGCATAATATGCCCTTATTAGATGTAAAACATTTTTATATATACAAGCCATATTTTTTAATTTCTGCTTTCAGTCTCTGAACAAAGAATAGTTATTCTGTAGTATAATAAGAATTAATTACTGGAATTGAAACCGCAGAGTTACTATAAAATTTTACAGCATTCAGAATCCAATGTAATTTTTTAGCCCATTATAATTTATTGCAGTAATCATAGTCACCACTGTCTCACTTTATGTTTTTTTTTTTTTTAAATAGGGCAGTTTAGTGAAAAGCAGACTGTGGAATATATGTATGTTGCTATTTAAATTGCAGTTTAATATTTCAGCAATAAGCTAGTGGCTAAATGCAACTTAAATTTGCTTGGCAGTTTAATTCTCAGTTTCTTTTGTATGCTGTTCTTTAATTTGATTTCTCTTCCCGCCTTCTATTTTCCAGCACTCCCTTCCTCCCCCCACTCTTTGCACGGGTGCACATATCTGCTAAAGTTAAGAATACCAATGCCATATCGTGACCAGAAAGCCTTTACTCTTTCCATTTTCTCTTCTTCTATCCATTTGAAAATAATCATAGGCCTTGGTTTTGTGCAGACAACTGTGCAGGTTCAGGAGTCTACCTGCATGGTTTTTCTCAGCACAGGACAATGACCACAGTTTGTAAAAAGTTTCCCCTATTTCTGGATATAGAGAAACACAGATTATAGCACTATCCTGCCTTCTAATTATATTATTTCCTTGTTAAGAGAGAAATGAGAAGATGCAAAAAGTTCACAGCTCAGGGAGGCTTTGGTGTTATTTATTCTCAATACGGAGATTTTTTTTTTTTTAAACTTATTTTTTTTGGGTCTCAAAGTTTCTTGGTTTTTGACTCACCTCTGTTTAGCCAACATGGTCATGATTAATGATGGGCCTGATCAGCAAAATACAGATATAGATTTTGAACCCCCTAAATTTGAAGGTGTTCAAATCTGGCTTTTTGATTCCTTCAAAGGAAAGAAAAATGCAGCAAACTACAAAATTTGGATCTGTTCTGAGTTCTCCATATCTCCCCAAAAAACGTTCTTTGGGGTGTTTGATGGGCAGGAGAGGTGGTTGGTATTGTATTGTTAATCTCTGTTTGTCTTCACTTTGATCAAGGATATTCCTATAGTTCTAAGGGAAGCATTATGAATCTCCCAGCATGCCAATTACTTTCTCTAGCAGTTAGTAATAGATTGGGTTACCCAAATTATACCAGATTTTCTTTATTTTATCTCACCTGATTTTCTCAGAGTATATGCACATGTGAATGGATCTTATTTGAGCTTTCAAAAACTATTTTGTCCAATCTCTTAAATCCCTAAATTTTGGTAGCATATATAAAGATTATGTTTGGTTATTGTGTTGCAAATCAGGAAGGTAACAAATCGACCTTAAATCTTATACTGTAAAATGTAAGATCTCTTGATGATGCTTGATTTCTCCCCCACCCCCATCTCCTAACCTCTTGGCCAGTATTCTACATTTTCTTGAAAGCTATTTTTCTGTCCGTGGCCAGTCATCCTAAATTTAGTAAAAGTTGGGATACTGATGACCTCTACTTCTATTTATTCACTATTAGGTAATTCAACAATCTGTCTCAGGGCTCTTTCATCAGGCCATTTGTCTTTGTGTCACCGCCTTATATTCTTAGAATGAACTGCTGCTTGTTTGGCTATCCAGCTCTCATTTGGAAGAGCAGGCCCATCAGACCTTTCCATATCAATATTATTCAGTCCTGAGTCAGATAAGGAACAAGATCTTACGGGATGAGAGTGGCATTCATTATCAAACTCCCCCTTTTTTACAACTTATGGATCAGAATGCAGAATTTGGCTCCTTGGTATTCATCCAAGGACAAAAAGATTTCTCTGGTCATATTGCCAGGTCAACCAATCAGTGTCACAGCCCAAGATTTTAATGTCCCACTACAATTAAAGGTAATGTAAAGCTGAAATTAGGAATTAGTAGGTCTGGTTTTTATAATGGTCAATGAATTTGGGCTGCTTATTATTTCACTCATTTCTTCCCACAACTTATGTAAGTGACTGTCACCTTAATTCCTCCTCTTTGCATTTCTTGGTGTAGAGGGTCTGGACTCACCCCTGCGGCGCCTCCTGCTGGTCATCCAGGGAATTAGCTCACCAGCCTCTGGAGCGCCCTCTGCAGGCCGGTGATCCGCCTTGTCCTCTGCACTGGCCCCCATGTCCCTCCCAGGACCCCGGTGCCCCTTGCTCTGGGTGCTGCCCCCTGGCAATACCCACACACGCTATTTCTCCCCTCCCAGGGGAACCTCCACCCACTAACCCCACCTCACCTCAGGATAAGGCCACTGCCAGTCACCAACTAGCCCCCACTCTCTGGGGCAGACTGCAGTATAGGCCACTCATCATCGGCAAGGTTGGGTTTGGACCTGCTGCCTTGGCCTAGACCTGGGCTGCCCTCTGCAACCCCCAGTACCCCTTAGCCTTCTCCTAGGCCGCAGCCTGGGGCTTTCCAGGCGGGAGCTCCCCAGCTCCTCAGCTTTTCCCCAGCCCTGCTCCACCCAGGTACTCTGGGTCTAGCTCCCTGCAGCCAGGCCCTTTTCCCTCTGAAGGCACTCTCTCTCTGTACACAAATGCTAGAAGTCTAAATAATAAGATGGGTGAACTAGAGTGCCTTGTGATAAAGGAGGATATTGATATAATAGGCATCACAGAAACCTGGTGGACTGAGAGCAATCAATGGGACACAATCATTCTGGGGTACAAAATATATCGGAAGGACAGAACAGGTCGTGCGGGGGGGGTGGGGGGAAGTGGCACTATATGTGAAAGAAAACGTACAATCAAACAAAGTAAAAATCTTAAGCAAACCCGCATGTTCCATAGAATCTCTATGGATAGAAATTTCATGCTCTAATAAGAATATAACATTAGGGATCTATTATCGACCACCTGACCAGGACGGTGATAGTGATGATGAAATGCTAAGGGAAATTAGAGAGACTATCAAAATTAAGAACTCAATAACAGTGGGGGATTTCAAATATCCCCATATTGACTGGGAACATTTCACTTCAGGACGAAATGCAGAGATAAAATTTCTCGATACTTTAAATGACTGCTTCTTGGAGCAGCTGGTACAGTAACCCACAAGGGGAGAGGCAACTCTAGATTTAGTCCTGAGTGGAGCGCAAGAGCTGGTCCAAGAGGTAACTATAGCAGGACGGCTTGGAAATAGTGACCATAATACAATAGCATTCAACATCCCTGTGGTGGGAAGAACATCTCAACAGTCCAACACGGTGGCATTTAATTTCAAAAGGGGGAACTATGCAAAAATGAGGGGGTTAGTTAAACAGAAGTTAAAAGGTACAGTGACTAAAGTGAAATCCCTGCAAGCTGCATGGGCGCTTTTTAAAGACACCATAATAGAGGCCCAACTTCAATGTATACCCCAAATTAAGAAACACAGTAAAAGAACTAAAAAAGAGCCACTGTGGCTTAACAACCATGTAAAAGAAGCAGTGAGAGATAAAAAGACTTCCTTTAAAAAGTGGAAGTCAAATCCTAGTGAGGCAAATAGAAAGGAGCATAAACGCTGCCAAATTAAGTGCAAGAATGTAATAAGAAAAGCCAAAGAGGAGTTTGAAGAACGGCTAGCCAAAAACTCCAAAGGTAATAAAATGTTTTTTAAGTACATCAGAAGCAGGAAGCCTGCTAAACAACCAGTGGGGCCCCTTGATGATCGAGATACAAAAGGAGCGGTTAAAGACGATAAAGTCATTGCGGAGAAACTAAATGGATTCTTTGCTTCAGTCTTCACGGCTGAGGATGTTAGGGAGATTCCCAAACCTGAGCCGGCTTTTGTAGGTGACAAATCTGAGGAACTGTCACAGATTGAAGTGTCACTAGAGGAGGTTTTGGAATTAATTGATAAACTTAACATTAACAAGTCACCGGGACCAGATGGCATTCACCCAAGAGTTCTGAAAGAACTCAAATGTGAAGTTGCGGAACTGTTAACTAAGGTTTGAAACCTGTCCTTTAAATCAGCTTCTGTACCCAATGACTGGAAGTTAGCTAATGTAACGCCAATATTTAAAAAGGGCTCTAGAGGTGATCCCGGCAGTTACAGACCGGTAAGTCTAACGTCTGTACCGGGCAAATTAGTCGAAACAATAGTTAAGAATAAAATTGTCCGACACATAGTAAAACAAACTGTTGAGCAATAGTCAACATGGTTTCTGTAAAGGGAAATCGTGTCTTACTAATCTATTAGAATTCTTTGAAGGGGTCAACAAACATGTGGACAAGGGGGATCCAGTGGACATAGTGTACTTAGATTTCCAGAAAGCCTTTGACAAGGTCCCTCACCAAAGGCTCTTATGTAAATTAAGCTGCCATGGGATAAAAGGGAAGGTCCTTTCATGGATTGAGAACTGGTTAAAAGACAGGGAACAAAGGGTAGGAATTAATGGTAAATTCTCAGAATGGAGAGGGGTAACTAGTGGTGTTCCCCAAGGGTCAGTCCTCGGACCGATCCTATTCAACTTATTCATCAATGATCTGGAGAAAGGGGTAAACAGTGAGGTGGCAAAGTTTGCAGATGATACTAAACTGCTAAAGATAGTTAAGTCCAAAGCAGAGTGTGAAGAACTTCAAAAAGATCTCACAAAACTAAGTGATTGGGCAACAAAATGGCAAATGAAATTTAATGTGGATAAATGTAAAGTAATGCACATTGGAAAAAATAACCCCAACTATACATACAATATGATGGGGGCTAATTTAGCTACAACTAGTCAGGAAAAAGATCTTGGAGTCATCGTGGATAGTTCTCTGAAAATGTCCACGCAGTGTGCAGAGGCGGTCAAAAAAGCAAACAGGATGTTAGGAATCATTAAAAAGGGGATAGAGAATAAGACTGAGAATATATTATTGCCCTTATATAAATCCATGGTACGCCCTCATCTCGAATACTGCATACAGATGTGGTCTCATCTCAAAAAAGATATACTGGCACTAGAAAAGGTTCAGAAAAGGGTAACTAAAATGATTAAGGGTTTGGAACGGGTCCCATATGAGGAGAGATTAAAAGAGGCTAGGACTCTTCAGCTTGGAAAAGAGGAGACTAAGGGGGGATAGGATAGAGGTATATAAAATCATGAGTGATGTGGAGAAAGTGGATAAGGAAAAGTTATTTACTTATTCCCATAATACAAGAACTAGGGGTCACCAAATGAAATTAATAGACAGCAGGTTTAAAACAAATAAAAGTAAGTTCTTCACGCAGCACACAGTCAACTTGTGGAACTCCTTACCTGAGGAGGCTGTGAAGGCTAGGACTATAACAGAGTTTAAAAGAGAACTGGATAAATTCATGGTGGTGAAGTCCATTAATGGCTTTTAGCCAGGACGGGTAAGGAATGGTGTCCCTAGCCTCTGTCTGTCAGAGGGTGGAGATGGATGGCAGGAGAGAGATCACTTGATCATTGCCTGTTAGGTTCACTCCCTCTGGGGCACCTGGCATTGGCCACTGTCGGTAGACAGGATACTGGGCTAGATGGACCTTTGGTCTGACCCGGTACGGCCTTTCTTATGTTCTTATGACTGTTGTGCTCCTGGCTCCCAGCCTCTCTATACAGGCCATCTGGGCTCTGATTAGGGTGTGGCACAGCTGCAGCTACTTCCCCCGATCAGCTCAGTAGCGGCTTCTCCCTGCAACAGTCCCAGCCCTCTGCAGGGCTTTACCAACCCCTCAGGGCAGGAGCGGGTGTCCACCCCGCTACACTTGGACTTGTGGGAAAGATTTCTTTAAGGACGACATCATCTTCATTTTTTCCTTGCGATTAGCTGTGTTCTGAGCCCAGGCAATTTTTTCGCTTCCGAGGCAAACCTTTAGCCACCTCTAAAGAACAATCGAGACAAAAAACCTATTGTTTCAAATGCACACCCCTGCCTGGACCTGGATTAATAAGCAACTCTGGTGCTCACCCTAATACAGTGTTTTTTTTAAACTTTTTGATTGCACCCCCCACCCCCACCAAGACAAAAATAAACACATGCAAAAGTATGCTTGATAGCCTACTCATAAGCCTAACAGAGACCTTACCATGACTTTAATGAAATTACCTGCACTTGTAAGTTTCAAATACACAGATACTTACCAGTGGCACAGCCAAGGCTTCCTCAGCAGTGGGCTGCTTCTACCTTGCAGCCAGGCTGCACCACTAGGGCAGGGCCAATACCTGCCCCCCCCCCCCCCAATCGGGTTTTCAGGGTGAGGGAAGGTGCTTGCAACCTCTGTGGGGACAGAGCCAGTGCTGGGAATGGAGGCTGCTGGAGTAGAAATTGGTACAGCTGCAGCAGATATTGACACTGACCCACAGGCTGGGTGGCCCACTGAGGAGAGTTGGGGGGCAGAGGTGGCACTCCCTCCCCACCCCCCCAGGGGGGAGCTGGCCTGGACCCCGCCATGTGGGGCTGGCACATGCTTACCCTCCCCCCCCCCAAACATTCTTCCACACCCCCCTAGAGGGGCACACCCCACAGTTTGAAAACCTCTGCCCCAATACAGGTATAGTTTTCCCCATAACCATTAACTCTTTATAAAATTTGTCGCCATACTAACAATTCTAACATTCCTTTCCATTATACGTTCCATAAACCGGAGGCTAAGTCACCTCTTCAATGCCTCTTGCCCCCCTCCCCTTTAGTAGCAGTTATTGGCTAAGAAAGCCCTGGCAGAAGATTTGTCAGGGAGTACAGAACAGCCACATGCAGCTGGCCTTGGCCATTGACAGGTCTCAGGATTTGATGGGCAGACCCATTGCTTTCTCTGCTTTTTTGAGGTAGAAACTCTGCTCCTCCCTGAGGAAACACTGTGGGGGAAATCTAATGGCGTGTTCCTCCCACGGACTCCCTCCAGCAAGTTTTACCCACAGAGAACATGACCTAGGACAAAATTTCCACCAACTTCAATGGGGTCTTGTCAGAAAAAACTGAGGGAGGGCTTCAGGAGTCAGCCCTGTGATTTGGACAAATTAGCAAACTGTTACAACACACACTAAGATTATGTTGCAGAATATACTTATTATTAATTATTATTATTATTATAGGATAACTTTATAGATGGCATCAGTTAGTAAGGTACAAAGGGCCATAATAATCAACACCATCCAGTTTTTTTGCACTGCGTGGCAGCACAAAGCAGCTGGATTGTACTGCTCAATCTGGCCTTTAGTCCCCACCCCCACCAAAACAATTTCCTGTTAAATTCTTTAGACCAGATCTTGTTGGAAAAAGAGCATAAGGCCAGAAAATTGTGGAGAGTTTGAAGTTCCCACCACACCTCTAATTTCTACACTGTTATCACCAAGCAAAATATATCAAATATCACATCAGGCAAAAAATATAAATTGCTCATATAAATAGGAGTTGCAATCAACCATCAACTAATTCTGATGCCTAAAAAGACTGGAAAAAGTTCATAGAAAATGACTTAATCTTATTCTTCAGGGGACATACAGAGGAGAGCCACATTAGTTATTACAATTTTAAAAAATGGAAAAGTTCTCATTTTATGTTTATTTTAATGATACTTAAAGTGTTTTAAATAAAGTTACTGCGCTGGCAGGCTGAGATGTGTTACCTGAATGTCCAGTCCTCCACCTTTGGGGAAAATGTCAGGCTCAAGATGCAAGTCTACTTCTCTCCCAGTCAGAATAATGCCGAAGTTTAATCTTTATTCAACCAACTGGACACATAGGATCTCCATAATCCTCCCTAATTCTTCTAGAACCTATTCTAAAGCCCTTTAAAGTCAGTGGGAATATTTCAATTGGCTTCAATGAACTTTGTATCAGGTCTTTCTTCCTCTAGTAGAAACCACAGGCTTTAAAAACCTATTGTTCCCACATAGCATCTCCATAAATCCCACGGTGGTCTAAGCAGTTATAACTATCTTACTTACTGCTAATGAAACTTCTGAAAGATTATACATCAGTTAATGCTCAATGATAACAGAGAAGCCATTTCAGCAAGAGTAGAAGAAACTGATTTCAGCAGCTACAGTGAGCAGTAAACTGGCAGATCTTAAAGTGCAGGTTAACGCCAAAGAATAACTATATTAAAAAAAGGGTACCTTATTTCTGAACACATCTGCTCCAAGTGTGTATTCAGACTCCCATCTCCTGGCTTTAGGGACAAAATAATTTTGCCCCCTTTTTCCCCTCCTTTTAGCCTTGCAGAAGCCAACAGAGTGAAAGAGAGGGATTTTATTCCTTCCTGTGGCTCATTAGCAGAGTTGTTTACTAAGTTCCAGTCAATTGCACCTGTGCAAACCAAGCCAACACAATCAGTGCACAGGTGTCACTGAAGGCATAATTTGAAGGCTATGGGGCTATTTGGGCCTGCAAGAATTTTTATTACATGGGACAACGTACAACAAGAAAAGAACCCACACAGACTTTCTGATCACAGGCTGAGTATATAGAGCGGGTTGTTAGAAAAAAAAACCTTCACTTTTAAAATGAGCACAGTGGAGAGGTTGCAGGAGGCAGCCTATGGGTAGGCAGAGGCAGCAGGTCCAAACCCCTTTGCCTGTGATGAGTGGCTTACACTGCAGTCTGCCCCAGTGAACGGGGGCTAGATAGAGACTGGGCAGTAGCTTAACACTGAGGTGAAGTGGGGATAGTAGGTGGGGGTTCCCTTGGGAGGGGGAGACCCAGAGCTGTGAGGGGTTACTGCCAGGGGGCAGCACCCCAGACAACAGGGCACCGGGTCCGGGAGGGACACGGAGGCCAAGCAGCAGTGGGTCACTGGCCTGCAGGGGGCGCTCCAACGGCTGGAAGAGCTAATTCCCTGGACGACCAGCAGGAGGCGCTGCAGGGGTGAGTCCTGTTCTTCTACACACAGGATGCATTTTTAGTTGCTTTGCAGAGTTGAACCCCCTATAAGGGGATGAATAATTTTATCAGCACCCTGTCACTAAATTTGAAAGCTAAAGTCTGCAGAATTGCACAAAAATCAGTGTGAAATTAAAAAATATGGCAAACACTTTACATCGCAAACATTCTTACACAAGGCCTTGTGTGCCACTCATGTCCAACTTAAAGACTTTCATAGTGCTTTGTATGAATTTCATTACAAAAACAAACTTTATATTGTCATTCACGCTATCTATCTAAGGCAGTGTTTCCCAAACTTACAACACTTACGTACCCCTTTTGAGACATTTTCTTACCGGCGTACCCCTTCTCCGATGAAGATAATTTGGGAGGTGGGGGAGGGTGGTAGCCACATTTTTATAACACACTCCTAATTTGTTTCATTCTGGATTAAATGTTTATTAGAAATAAATACAAAATTATATTACATACAGTTGAAACAAAACTTTTAATAGAAATAATAGTTACATATAGAAATGAAATAATTAAAATAATAAAAGCGAATCAACAGTCTGGCAGAACTGTGTATGTGTGTGTATATATATATGGTGAATTCGTATCATTCTGAAATTAAAATACGCTGGTTTGGTTAGGTTAGTGAAGAAAGCACTAGTTTTAATATTTACTATTTCGGTATTGAAAAATTTTCAGTACAAACCAAACTATTCAGTGCGAGGGATGGAACTGCTTTTGACCAGACACTATCGCGGGGATATCTAGCTCGATGTTTGTGATCTTAAGATGAAGATGGGGCTCCACGTCAATACGATGATTTTGGTTTTTTGTTTTGATGCCAACAAGCGCAGAGAATCCGATCTCGCACAAATACGAGGTGGGAAAAGGCAGAAGATACTTGACAGCTTTGTCCGATAGAGCTGGATATTCAGAGCTAACCCCCAACCAAAATGATGTCAGTGTATTTTGCTTAAATTTTGTTTTCAGGAAGCTATCTGAAGCCAGCTCCAAGAGCTGTTCTTCTGAAGCAGAGAGGTTATTTGGAAATGTTTGAACATTGATGATAAAAGGGTTCCTTATCCATTCCAAGGTGCCATCCGGTTCAGGGAAATACTTACAAAGATCTTTCTGCAAGCTTTCCAAATGCTGCTTCATGGTTTGCAACACATCACGATCAAGTTCATTAGTCGAGTTTATTACTAAGTCATGAAGAGATGGAAAGGAATCCAGTTCACGACGACTAAGACGTTTATGCCACAGTTTCAATTTTGCGACCATGGCGCTCACTTTGTCTTGAACATGGAGTATGAATATGAGTTTCCCTTGCAAGGATAGATTGAGGTTGTTTAAATGAGCAAAGATATCTGCAAGATATGCTAGCTTGCATAGCCATTTCCAGTCGTGTATATGGTCTCGCAGGTTAAAGGTTTCATCTAAAAAACTTGCAGTTCTTCTCGCAGCTCAAACAGGTGATTCAGAACTTTTCCACATGAAAGCCAACGCACTTCAGTGTGAAATAGAAGTTGTGTGTAATCACTGCCCATCTCATCACAAAGCTGAGAAAACAGCCAGGCGTTCAGTGGGCGGCCTTTCACAAAATTGATTATTTTCACAGCTTCATCCAGTACTTGCTTTAGATCTGCCTGCACATTCTGGGTGGCGAGTGCTTCCCTGTGAATACAACAATGAGTTGATTTTGCTTCTGGTGCAACAGCTTGAATACTTGCAACAACTCCTTTCTTCGAACCAATCATGGCTCTGGCGCCATCCATGCTTATTCCAACACAACGACTCCAATCCAAGTCACTGTTTTTGATAAAGTCATCAATAACTTTAAAAATAGCTTCTCCAGTTGTATGTGTTGGCATAGGTTGGCAGAACAAAATATCATCGTGGACTTCGTTATTCAGCTCGTATCTGACAAACAACAAAAGATTAGCTAAATTCACAACATCAGTGGATTCATCTGCTTGCAGTGCGTAGTAGCGACTCCTTTGTACTCTTGACAATAATTGCTGCTTTACATTTTCGGCCATATCTGTGATTCTACAATGAACAGTGTTATTTGAGAGGGGAACACGATCTATAGCTTTGCTAGCCTTGTCTCCAATCATCGCTTGCACCATTACTTTGGCTGCAGGTTTTACTAATGTCTCGCCAATCACTTCAGCAGCTCTGGACTTTGCAATTAAGTACGCCACACTATATGAAGCTTCCAAAGCTTTCATATTTTCACCTCCCATCACTTTATGAATTGTTTTCTGGGACTTTTGGAGATCTTTGCGCCTATTTTCGAAGAATTCTACAGGTTTTTCCCTCATATTCTTTTTGTTTGCTATCGAAATGGCGTTTTAGGTTGGATGGTTTCATAATTTCATTTGTGAGAGTCTCGTAACAAATCACACATAGTGGAACAGGCTCTACCTCATCGCCAGTCCACGAAAATCCCAGTTTAAGATATTCTTCAAAATATTTGCGGGCTTTTTTCGTTTTCTTTGCAGCTGATACGTTCAATAAACTTACAGATGGTTCACTAATTTTGTCGTCACAATTGTCTGATGTAGCCATATCACTGCATTTTTCAGCATAATCATCACTAAGATTCGTATTTCCTTCATAATTTGAAATGTACAAAAGAAAACTTCCCGTTTTTAGCCAGCGATCCATTGTAAATGGGTTTAACAAAAAGAAAGAGAAATTTTGTATATTAATACACACCAAGTATGTACTTGCCAGGAGTAGTTATTCACTTTTATCTTTTATCCATCAGTATGACTTCTGTGCATGCCACAAAGGCATGTGTATTGCCTGAGCCGCGGTAACGCAGCACGCGTGGTTTGCGTTGGCACGCCAGCCAATTTTTACTGGCACACTGCTGCCAGCTGGGGTCCTGGACGCCGGCCCGGCTCAGCCCGCTGCCAGCCTAGGTGAACAGGGCCCCCGGCCGGCAGCGGGCTGAGCGGGACTGGCGGCCGGGACCCTGGCTGGCAGGAGTCGGCAGACGGAACCCCGGGCCAGCAGCGGGCTCAGCCCAGGGTCCCAGCCGCCAGCCCGGCTCAGCCCGCTGCTGGCCTGGGTGAACGGGCCGCGTACCCCTTGAAATCCTTTCACGTACCACCAGGGGTATGTGTACCACACTTTGGGAAACACTGATCTAAGGTATTTAAATGACTGCCATTACTGTGGCATCACAGCCTCACAATCTTTAATTAAAAAAATGCTCTTCCTAATGAAATGTACTTTCCACAACACCCCTGTGAGGTAGGGAAATTTTATTATCCCCATTTTACAGATGGGGAACTGAGACACAGGCTATAGCTGTGACATACTATGTAATCGTGATCTTACATATAACTCATGCCTTGTAAGGTATCAGGGGAAAGGTTATGATCTGCTGAAAGTCATTTCTATATCTATGTATATCATTAATGCATATGAAGTTATGAGAATTGTGTTGTATGATGGTCACTAAAACATGCTGTAAGTGGGGAATCAGCCAGATATTAGCTCCCCAGAGGCAACAGCAGGGGTTTCAAACAACTTCTCAACAACCATTGTCCAGCAAGGGAGCTACAATCCAACGACTCACCTGCATGAGGCCACACCAGGGGAATTGTTCAACCTTGCCTGGAGCCTCAGCAATGCCCCCACACATGCCTGGACTTGTGCTCTCCAAGCACATAGGACTGAGGGTATAAAACAGACACAGTCGTCACATCCTTGGCCTTTCTCCTTTACCCACCTACGCTGCAAGCAATAAGGACACTCTGAAGATGCCAACTGAGGGGACTGGCCCAGATTTCAAGGGTAAAATCTGTTTACTATGGACTTCAATATCCAGTGGGGTAAGAAAAACTGCTTAATCTAGATGTTGCCCAGTCTAATAGGGTTGAGAATTTAGACTGTGCGCTCATATTTTATTTCTTTTGGTAACTAACTCTGACTTTTTGCCTATCATTTAATATCACTTACAATGTATCTTTTGTAGTCAATAAATTTGTTTAACTGTTTATCTTTACCAGTGAGTTGGTATGAAGTGTGGGGCAAATCTGCTCAGGTTTTGCAAAGGTTGATGTATATCCACTTTCCATTGATGAAGTGGTGAACCAATTAATAAATGTGTACTACTCGTCTTGAGCAGTGCAAGACGGTATATTCCTGAGGTACAGTGCTGGGAGCTGGGGGGATTTGGCTCCGGTGCCTTTCTCTGTGTGATCCATGAGTGGCTCTGGGAGCATTCATGCAATATAGCTGGGTGTGGGGCTCCACATGCGGTTGTGCTGAGTGATCACAGCACCTGGAGGGGTTTACTGCTGGTCACTAGCAAGTCATTGTGAGAGACAGGCCAGGCTGGGGAGAGTTCAGGGGGCACAGCAGTCCCACAGTTCCAGGGTGTACCCCAGGGATCCCGTCACAATGTCTACACTGCAATTAGACACCCTCAGCTGGCCTGTGTCAGCTGACTCGGGCTCACAGGGCTGTACAATTGTGGGGTAGATATTTGGGCTTGAGCTGAAGCCTGGGCTCTAGGACCCTGTGAGGTGGAAGGGTCCCAGAGCTCAGGCTGCAGCCATAGCCCAAATATCTCCTCTGCAATTAAATAGCCCCTTAGCCCAAACCAGCTGGCACAAGCCAGCTGCAGATGTTTAATTGCAGCGAAGACATATAGAGGCCTGCATCCACAAAGGGACTTAGGTGCTGCAACACCTCATTTTTAGGCACCTAGACAAACACTGGGATCCACAAAACCTGAGTAGGGTGCTTAGACTCTAGATACAGTGAATGGGAAGAGCTAGGGACCTAAGAATGCAATCCACAAAAGCCAGTATGCTAGGTGGGGAGATGCCTAACCTGGCCAATGGGAGCTGCTGAGGGGGAGGATGTCCTAAGTCCCACCCCTCTCACAGCAATAGACATCTATGTCTGGGCTGCAGGGAGGCACCTATTTTTGCTTGTGATCCACAGCCAGGAACCCTCTTGGCGAGTCAGGTGGCTTAGGTATTTTAGGAGGAGGTGGGGCAGTGCTTCCCTTGTAGCCCAGTGGTTAGAGCACATACCTGAGTTGTGGGCGATATAGATTCAATTCTCCCCTCAGCTGGGCGGGGGGGTGAGAATTTGAACAGGAGAGTGCTCTAACCACTGAGCAATGGTATAGTCTGATGTACGGGTCTCATGTTGAACTGTTCAACTGTGTATAAATAAGTAAAGAGTCAGTGGGCTGGCCAGAGCGAGTAGAATAACTCTATAACACATGGAAGACCAAGGGCTCAGTCCCACTGCTCCAATGACTATTTAATTATTTATACCTGGTGAGGTAGCTTCAACATGAGAGACTGAATGAGCCCCACATCAGAATATCCAATAGCTAAGTGGCTAAAAAACTCTCCTGAAAGGATTTGAATAGGGGTGTCCTACCTTTCTCCATGTCAGGCAGAGGGGAGAATTGAACCTGGGTCTCCCACATCCTGGATGAGTGCTCTAACCACTGGGTCAAAAAGTCATAAGGGCAGAACCACCACCTGATCCTACTGCCAGATTCTGAATGGGGCTTGCTGTGGTAGGCATGCTCAGCCCGCCTACCAGATTGGGCCCAGCAAGTGAGATGGGTGGGGAATGCTTTACTCACCCTGGAACCTAGGTATGAGAGAAGTGTCTGGATGCCTAGGGGGAGGCCACAGTGGACATGCCTAGAGTCAGAAAGATAGATGCCCAGGAGACTTCTACAGTGAAAATTTGAGCAGTAGCCAAGTAGGGTTTTATGGATTGCCCTTATATCTAACTCTGCGACCTAAGTTCCTTTATGGGCCTGGGCCAGAGAGACTAAGTGGCTTGCCTAAGATCACAGAGGAAGTCTGTGATGGAACACAGAGTTGAAACAACATTTCCCAGGTTAGCACCCTTAGCCACTGGCCCATCTTTCCTCTGCAGCAGCCTGTTTCTAAGGGTACGTCTACACTACGAGATTAATTCGAATTTAGATAATTCGAATTTGGGAAACAGATTGTATAAATTGGATTGTGCGCGGCCACACTAAGCACATTAATTCGGTTTTTAACCACATTAATTCGGTGGTGTGCGGCCACACTACCCCATTAATTTTAACCACATTAATTCGGTGGTGTGCGGCCACACTACCCCTAATTCGAATTAACAAAATCAATTTTGGTGCTACTCCGCTCGTCGGGGTGGAGTACAGAAATCGATTTTAAGTGCCCTTTAATTCGAAGTAACTGGCTCCGTTGTGTGGACGGGTTAAGGATTAATTCGGATTAACGCAGCTAAATCCGAATTAAAG
This sequence comes from Terrapene triunguis, assembly GCF_002925995.2. Classification (NCBI taxonomy): domain Eukaryota; kingdom Metazoa; phylum Chordata; order Testudines; family Emydidae; genus Terrapene; species Terrapene triunguis. The sequence goes on along the minus strand of NW_020664404.1, from coordinate 21,108,244 downwards.
TCGTAGTGTAGACCAGGCCTAAGAGTTATACTCATCCAATCAGGAAACAGACGCAGCCCACGATTTTGCACAATGACTTGTAAAGTGGGGGTAGTTGGATATGCGGTTTTGGTTTCAGACCCATCTCTAATCTATAGCAAAACATAGAGGTGGGACCCATTAATCTGAGCATATTCCTACATGAAGAATCAATCAGGTGGAAAAGAAATTGACAAAGGAAATGTAAGCACAAAATAAGTTTCCACATGACAGCTGGCCCAGTGACCAATTTACAGCATCCTCTCCTCAGAAGAGACAGTTTGAAGAATGTGACATCCATTACTGCAAGGGATGGGCGAGAGAAAGCAGAGGCTGGGTGTGATTCCAAGTGTTGCTAGCATATTTCAGAAAATTACCATCAGTGCGATGACTTTCTGTAGCATGGGTTAAGGGGATGTGGAATTCCTACTGAGCCTACATTTTGTTCATTTCACTCTTCTCGCCTCCAGAGGGGACATAATTCCCTCCGCAACTGCTTAGGAAGGCAAAAGAAAAATGTTGACTAGAGCTTAGAAGAGGAAGTGGCTTATTTACCATGATTCTAATCATGGGAACTACACTCCCTGTCTCCAGTAACCACAGCAATAGTGTCAAGTTGGAAGCCAAGTAGCTGGTTAAAGAAATTGCTGAATCACACCAGTCTCATACTGCTTGCTTAATTTCCCTTACACAGGCATATAGCAACCTTTCTTGACAGACTGGCGTATTTATGTGTTTCTCCTAGAGACCCACTGCCCAAGGCATTTATAGCAAAGCCGACTGGGCCATAATCTGCTCTCAGTTGTACCCCTACAACCATATGGACTGTGAGAGGTTGGCATAGTAACTGAGAGCAGAATCTGGCCTGCACTATCTAAAGACTGCCAGAGGCCATCATTAGTGGTGAAATGTGAGGGACACGTTTATCATTTCTTGGGATTTATTGTCAGGGGACTTATTTTGTCTATATAAAATGATAAGAAAATAGGGTTATGAAACGAAATGAAAATGTGTTAATTCCAATTCAGCATCACAAATGCCAGGAGTGATAATTATGTAACCTTATCAAATGACATTTTATATTTCTAGTGCAATGATTGGCACTATCAACTGCTTGAATTAGCTATTCCTAATTAGCAGTTGAAATAACGTGCTTCTCAGTTAATCCCTTCCTTTGCTTTGGTGTTTCCAGGGCCCTGTTTGGATCCCAGCGTAAGTCAGAGCAGCTTCAGGGCCACTGTAACTCTCACTCTATTTCCCATGGTTCCTGTTGGGCCTTGGGAAGCACAGAATTTCTGTAATGCGGTGCACTTCAGACACACCCCACTCTGCCCCAACATGCCCCATGTACCAATGGCTGGTAGAGAGCCAGTATAGAGCCTTTACGCTAACTCTGTGCTCACCAGGGAGGCCTTGTGTGCAGGAAGGCCATTTCCACTCCCTTTCAAGCTCTTTTATGCTGCCAGAGCGGCTTACAGGGACCTTAGCTGAGAATCAGACCAAATGGATCTCAAGTCAGAACTGGGCCACATGAAAGATACTGGATTTCCCACTCTAATACAGCATCACTCGTGCCCTATAAGACTTCAGTATGGGCTCTTTCTTCTTCTTTTTTAATCAAAGATGAAATAAAAAGAGTTTAGAAACTGGGCAATTTGCTGGGTGTGCTGTGTTCATAACAGTTTTGAAAAACAAAAGCTCTGAGTAGATTTTTAAGGTTTTTTTTGGATAGAGATTACATTTGAAGTTTATTAGACACTACTAGCCTAATGCTTTTGTTTGGCTGATGCAGAAAGAAGAGAATGATTAAAAGGTAATGGGAGAATAGCCGACAATAGTGTTGAAATGGACACCCTCTGTTTGGGGGCACCAAATAAAATTAGCCTGAAAAATAACCAATTAAACCTCCTCCCCCTCATCTTTTTTTTTTCTCTTTAGACATGGGCAGAGAAGAATATTTTAGAGATTTAAGGCATCATTTGTTTATATGGTCATATTGTAATCATCTGCAAGAAGCTAATGTTACACAGCCCCAGTTTTCAAATGATCCCCTACCTTGTTGTTTATAAGAAGTAAAGCCTGAAATTCATAATATGCCCTGGCTGTTCCAAAGGGACAGGAGGGAAAGGGCTGGTGAGAAAGGGAGGAGGAAAGAGAGAAAGGTCAGCTCCCTTTTTTAAGAGTTTCTGAATTTGCTGGAATCTTTCAGAGTGTGGGTGGTAGGTATATCAGCTGACACAGGGAAGTGTAAGCGTGAAGCCGGCCACCCAAGGCCTTGGGTCATTGCTGACACGCCAGATCTCAGAACTTGGGAAGGCACCTGCTCTCTTGCCAAAACAAACCATCTCCTGCTATGGGCATACTTTAAAAGACCTGCCTTTGTAAGCCTGGGGAAAGTGGGATCAGGGAGGTGGGGGGAATTAGCGGGATGTGTGGGGGCTTTTGGTTTTACTTAAACAGTCTCAAATAACCAGTTTACAATGCAGTGATGTTCTGAAGAATTTATTAAAGAAAAAAATAGAAGAGGCCTGACTCCAGATCTGGTGAGCATTAATATGCATCATGCTAGAATTTCATGAGCCAAGCGAGTTTTGTAGCCCTTGCTCTGGTGGTCCTCTGCTGACAGGATCTCAAGCCGCTATTTGTTATCTTTAGGCCTGATAAGTACATCTGGTTTTGATTCAGGTGGCCGCGAGCTTGTCTCAGAGTTGAAAAGGGTGCTTTGCTCAAATTGAATTTTCTCACAAATTTCAAACTGGGATGAGAACCAGGAGAAGCCAGGCCCTGTCACACAAAACCCGTTTTGCTCGCTTGGCCCTTGGGCTCGTAAAAACCTGGCACAAATCACTTTCACCTGTTTGGCTAAGTGAGTACATGTTAAAAGTAATAAAAGCTATTAGTGCAATCAGATATTTCTCTGCATGTGTTCTGATGTAAACGAGGGGTGAACTCTTATCGACCCCGCCTGTCGCATATCTTCCTGTGCCCCTGTAAATTAGTTACAGAGGGGCTGCCGGTTCTAAGCTCCCTTATTCATGGGCATCGTAGGCAGGCAAGGGGACGCTGTGGGTGTGGGTGAGATGTGTTGCTATCCATAAGGCAGTTTAGGAAAGGACAATGTGAGATACTGTTTAAGGTGAAAAGAGCAGGGGAAGCGGGGGATTTTGTTGTGCAAGGGCATGCCATCATTTCTAGATCTGTGTACACCAATAATAAAAATGCCCCCATCTCTGATCATAGCCATAACCGGGTTATAGAGACTGGGGTCCTCATCCTGCAATCAGATTTGCACATGGCTCTGCCCACACCAAGCTCCGTTGATTTCAGCAGAGGTTGGTTTAGGCACAAGATTCTTTCTGTGGGGATCCATTTGTAGGATTGGGGCTTTGGTGGTTAACTCTTTAGATACCATGAAGTCTGAAATATCACATTGTTATAAACAATTTTAGATGCTATTTCCTGTTGTAATATATTGTCACCTGCGTACAACTGTTTTCCTTTGCAATTTATATGTAAATCTAGCTTGGGCTGAAGCTTAGAAGAGGAAGGATTTAACAGGCTTCTGACACCAAATGAAGTTTGTCAACATCTCTAATCAACTTCATTCTGGCCATACTTTTTATTTCCCATAAAATGCCAGCAATTTCAGTGGTGATTTCTGTGCATATGAAGCCTGTAAAGTGCTTTTGGATTCTTTCAGACAGAAGGCAGCATAGAAAAATAATCATATAGTACATTTTTTGTCATTTATTTACTCTCAGGTTCGGCAACTTTCAGGGTGGAATGCAAGATATTTTAATTTGATTTAGCATTTGGTTGTTTTTTTTCTTTCTTTTTTGTTTCTTTTTATGTTGGTTTATTTTGTATTTCTACTTGCAGTGCCTTGGCTTATGCTTTCCATTGCAAGTAGCTAAATCAATGTATTAAATTAATGAATTAACTGTATTTGATGTATATTTTGTGCCAATTACTATACTCTAGTCTCGGTGCACATACAATTCAAAAATTAACTCATAGAGCAGAATAATCATCCAAATTAATATAATACTTTAAAAATTACATTAAAAGCAGTCTCTAACCTAGAACTGGTTGAAAAAATAAAGGGGAAAATCTTTTCTTGAAAAATTCTTTGAATTCCCCTGCCTTCCTTTCAAAATTTGAAAGTTTGAAAAGTTTGAAAAATTTGAAGCAGTTGTATAGTTGATTGGAAAAACAAAGGGAAATTTTGGGAAATTTTCACTGATATTTCCCCTAGATTTTTTTTTTCAAAATTTTAAATATTTCTGATTAAATTTTAAATTTTGAAAAAAAAAAAAAGGATCAGCTGAACTAATTTCCTCTACTTAATTCACTCTCCCACCAAAAGCATAAGAAATAGATTAAGTCTGGGTGCTTTGCTGGCTGGTACACACAGAGAGGAGGGCACAAGTGGCCATCCTGCCCCTGGGCAGCAGCTAAACAAATGCAATTCCTGTGCTTTTTGGAGGTAGGTGCATCTCTAAAGAAGTGTATCGTGAGCACACTCCACCAGGGTACCAGAGTTCTGAAGGGGGATTCTGTTCCTCTTTAGCAAGATTACTATTATTATTATTGCCCACATTTTGCTAGGTGCTGTACAACCGCAAATGAAGGCACGTTCCCTCTCCTGGTAAGTTCCTCCTGAATTCCTACAGGGTGTACGGCTCTGTGCCCCACACAGTGTGGGCCAGTGCCTAAATGCATGACTGAGCTTTGTATGAACAGAGAGGCTGCGAGTATGTCTGGGGAGACAACCAATGTGTCCTTGGTTGAACCAAGAGGAGAAATGAATTCCACCATCCAGGATTCTCCACTGAACATGCCCTACCCTGTTTAAATCTAAGGACTGTTCCGTGAATATCCCAGCTGATCTCAACCTTTGCAGCTGCACCCAGGGGAGCACACAAAAGAGCCAGTTGCAGGTTCCTGATTCTAGGCCACTTTACTACTTTAGAGTATCTACTCTGACCATGCCTTCTCCATGCCCATAACATGCCTCCTCCACCAGGAGCTACGGGGAAGAGGGTATGCAGTACTGGCTGTGCCAGCTTTATGTCTTCTGGGGAGTCTCTCACACTGGGGAAAGCCTCAACTAGGGAAATGTAATATTGCAAGATGTCTTGTTTAAATTTTTTGGCATGTATGGAGACTAATATTTTGACTATTCCAGTGCCATTGACAGGGCTGCTGACCCTGTTCATTTAGAATCGTAGAATAAGGGCTTTCAGACGGAGTTTTGTTAATTTCTGCTGGATGTACCGTTCATTCAAAAACGATCAAAAACGGAAGTTAACTGTGCATTCATTTACCTCATCAAGGCTGTTGTCATGCATCTGCAGCCAGACAGATCGAACCCAGAGCACTACAAAGGGTGTGAATTTCCCCCCCACTCATTTTAATTTAGAAGCTTAATTAGCAGGGACAACGAGTCTCCCTCTCTGAAATACAGACCAAAGCCACATGAATGTGCGGAATACTCAGTGAGGGCCTGGTTCAGGCACCTTTATTCATGTTAGCAGCCCATGTGGAATAAGGCTCTGCTCACCATGAGTAAAGGTGTCAGAATCACACCCTTCATGATTGGGTTGCAGAAATCTGATCAGGTAGCTGCTCCTATCACAGATTTCTGCTGTTGTCCTCCTGAGCACTCATGCCCAACCTGATTACCAAACCTGTACTGCTGCCTTCTCAAATCCTGAATTCATGATGTTCCTTCTCAGCCTTTGCCAGTTTTGACCCTCTATGCTCACTTTGCAGGTGCACTCTCGCATCCTCCTGGTTCCAGCTCTAGCCTGTGCCTTGTAGGAAAGAATAGCAAGAGCTGAAAAACAAAATCTATTTAATTTCTACCATGGGGATGCTGCCCCCTGCTGGCCTTTCTCAGCCAATCCAGCTGTGGCTTTGTATTGGGTCTGCCCTCTGCCCCGCACATAACATTTCCCCTTAGCAAAATGACAGGAAGGGCTACAAAGTTCACAAAGTGGTTTCAAGAGCAGTACATCAAGGAGACAAGCAGCTCACCACAAGTTCACCATAAAATTACTCTCAACATTGCTGCTGTCTCTTTTTTTTTCTTTTTTTCTTTTTTCCAGATGATCTTTACAAAATGGATGGAATAAGGGATTGCTCAAGAAATTTAGAGACTTCTCCCTGTAGGTCATTGTCTCAAATACAGCCAAGGTTAATAGAGACAAAAAGTTACCATTTGAATAGCAATCAGTAAATTTATGTCAATTGGGGTGGAGGTCACAGTCAAGGTCCCAGTGGCAGGAGTTCACAACACAACACCTACAAGTATATCACACTAATCCCCACACTTCTCAGCACTCTTTGCTGAGGGGACAAGGAAAGAATAAGCCATGGAAACTAAACTACCCTCTCACCCTGTACAGTATGTGCGGCAATAGGCACATTGGCAGAAAAGGGTGTGTACCTGCTTCTGTACCTGATCTGCAGCTAAAGATACAGCTTCAGCATGGCTGTCAGGGGTGCTTCTCAAAAGCACTAACATTCACACAAACACACACACAAAATTCAAAGAAAACAAAATAGGGAGGCAGTGTCGACTAGTAGATAATAGAGCTCAGTAGAATAGGTCTCAGGAGACCTAAATTCTATTTCCAGTTCATTCACTGGTCTACTGGGTGACCTTTGGCAAGTTATGTCACCTATCTGTGCCTCAGTTTTCCCATATGTAAAATGGGGATAATGATACTTACTTCTCCTTTGTAAAGTGGTGTATAAAAGCTAGATATTATTACTTTAATGCTAAGTTCTTTCTATTGTCTCTGCTTAATACTAAAAATCAGAACCCATTTTAAAGGTTCCCCATACAGTGGTTCCCAAAGTGGGGTTCGCAGAACATTACAGGGGGTTCGCAGAATGTTACAGGGGGTTTGCCAGAAAAAATTCACTAATGGCGGCCAGAGGACCCCGGGCATTGGAGGCAGCAGGTGGGACCCAGTTGCAGCCCGAGCCCCAGGAAGAGCGGGGCCGGGCAGTTGGGGCTGGCAGCCCGAGCCCTGCCCCTGTCAGTGGGGGAGCCGGCAGCCCGAACCCCAGCGCTCCGCGCAGGGCTGGCAGCCCAAGCCCCAGGAAGAGTGGGGCCGGGCAGTTGGGGCTGGCAGCCCGAGCCCTGCCCCCGTCAGCAGGGGAGCCGGCAGTGGTTCCGGACTTCCAAGAGCTATGCAGAGCAAAGCAAGCGCATCCATCACACTGAGGAAATTTAAACTTAAATCCCTGGAAATATTCATTTTTAGGAGGGGGTTCACAAGATTTCACAAATTAGTGAAAGGGGTTCGCGGGCTGTTAAAGTTTGGGAACCACTGCCATAATAAAATCTTTGCTTCTTCAGTAACATATCTTCCCATGCTGAATAATTTTCTTAATACCTCTTCCTTAGCTTTCTTTCCCTCAAATATGTTTAGCCCAGCCACAGTCTAAGAATATAATCAAAATATTCAAGGTATCAAGAAAAAAATCAGATTAAAAAATTGGAATTGGCCGTAAGGGGTCATAGCCACAGAAAACCTACAGAAGCAGCAAGTCTGTAAAAGCTTTAAAAGAAAAACATTTCAAAAAGTGAATGAGTCAAACAAAATAGCTGGTGATTGATAAAGTCTTGTAATTGTAAAAAGATAATTAGAGATGTTTGTCTCTTAACCCAGCTTTTTTTGTTCTGTACAGAATCTGGTATTATTTGGCTCCTATCATTTGTCATTTCAAAGGATAATTATCTGAAATTCTAATTAATAATTACTAATCTAATGTAAGGTTTACCAAACTAAATAAAAATTAATAAATAAACAAGTATCTATTTTTCAAACCACAGAAAGGAGCTGAAAATGGCAGACAACAGGAAAGAAGATCAGAGTGGGGCAAAGGTATTTTTTATTATCCGTCAAATAGACTCCAACAAGATCCATACAGGTAGTACTATATAATATTAAATCATATGTATGGCCCTGATTCTGGAAATCATCCCTATTCAAGAAAGCACTTAGGTATGTGCCTAGCTTTAATGTTAATGGATTATTTTTCCATAAATTGACTTGTGTTTTACTTGTTTCTATGTTTTAAATGTATCTTTAATGTTAAGCAAATGCTTAAGTGCTTTCTTGACTAGGGACCTGTGCCACATATAGGGGTGAAATGCAAATTTCAGAAAACACTAGTGTATTTCAGGAACAAAGTACCTAGGGGCAAAATGCTGGAAATTCATATCCTGAACATGAAATCTGTCTTTTTTTTATTCATCCTAACTCTGTCTCTGTAGCTAAGGGGTAAAAGGGTAATTTAATATTTCCAAATGAAAAAAAACAACTTCAAATGAAAATATCTCCACGGGAAAAATTCCATTGCAAGGTCAACCATCTGAAGACACCAGAAGGGAAAGAAAAAGAGAAGGTAGAAAGTCAGAAGAACAGCTTACTTTTTCTGTATGCTAAATTGTTCTGGCTCTTCTCTTCTTTACAAGTCTATCTATGCATGATGGGCCTGATTCAAATCCCATTAAAGTCAATGGGAGTCTCTCCATTAAGTTAATGAGCTGTGGATCAGGCCTAACAGGAGCTGTTTTTCTCTGTCTATAGGTGGGACCACACAAAAAATATCCATATACTGTTCACAGTACTTTACACCCCCGCTCCTCCCCGATCTCAAAGTGCTTTAGACAGCAATAAATTAAGCCTCACAAGTTAGACTTCTGTGAGTTAATTATTCCCATTTGAGAGGTTAAGTGATTTGACTAGAGTAACATAAAAAGTCTCTTGCTCAAGTTGAAATAGAGCCCAGGTGTCCTGACCCCACATGTGTGTTTTGTCCACAAAGCCAGCCTTTCACTTCAAGGTGGACTTGCATCAGGAGAAACTCTCAACATGGAATATGCTCAAGGGATGGGTAAATTGGGTTGATTAAAATAAGAATTAGTCCTTGAACCTTCACCCCAAACTTGAACCCAGCCTTCTTTGTGGCTTGAAAGTGTATGATTGACCTAAAAATAAATAAATAAATAACTATTCCTTTCTGTCCATCTCTTCACTTTCAGCTTCCAGGCTGTCTCTGGGGCTATAAGCATAAGCACCACACACACAGTTTTCCTTGTGGCCTGCTTTGAGTCACATGGGATTACTAGTGAGAAAGCTTTTATTCACATACCCAAGACATTTGGATATTTCAGACACACTCTGAAGGAACATCCAGACATTTACATGCCTATCCAAACAATGGCCTTGTCTACACTGCACAATTAAACGAATATAGATTAATAGATTTTAAGGCTTCAAGGGATCATTGGGACCATCTGCTCTGATCTCTTGCATATCACAGACCATAGGACTCCTCATATGGAGATTCTTATTTGGGTATGAGAGTGACATTTTTGGTTTAGTTTAACCCCCTTCCCCAGAGACATATCAGAAGAAGATTATTCACATAGAGGGTAATGCGGGATAACGATAGGAGTTTAATTTCTTATCTCAGTTTATAATCGGAAAAAAATTCCTGTCTCGATAAGGCCAAAAAAGTGACAAAGCCCTGGAGCTTCATCTACTCCTAATTTTTGCCAGAAGAAAACGCTGCTACTTAATAAAGCATTCAAAATTGTCACACAGAGACTGAATTCAGTGCTACCTTCTGGATTGTCTTGGCCTATCATCAGTATCCGCTGAAGGCCCTGAAAAGTAGTTATTAGCCAGGTTGGATCAGCCCACCAGGTTGAAGACTCTTCTGACCTTCCTCTCTCACTGCAGGGCAGTCAGGGACTGCACAGGCCTGTAACTTGAAGCTTTATGAGGCCATAACTGACTAGTGCAGTGGTTCTCAATCTTTCCAGCTACTGTCCCCCTTTCAGAAGTCTGATTTGTCTTGCGTACCCCTAAGTTTCACCTCACTTAAAAACTACTTGCTTACAAAATCAGACATAAAAATACAAACGTGTCACAGCACACTATTACTAAAAAATTGCTTCCTTTCTGATTTTTACCATATAATTATAAAATAAATCAATTGGAATATAAATATTGTACTTACATTTCAGTGTATAGTACATAGAGCTGTATAAACAAGTCGTTGTCTATATGAAATGTTAGTTTGTACTGCCTTCGCTAGTGCTTTTTATGTAGCCTGTTATAAAACGAGGCAAATGTCTAGATGAGTTGATGTACCCCCTGGAAGACCTCTGCATACCCCAAGGGTATGCGTACCCCTGGTTGAACCACTGGACTAGTGGCTATCAAGTGACTTTTGGAAAACATGTTGTGTTGTACTCATCTGTACCAGTGCTTTGCTCCATGTTATAAAATACCTTATAAAGCCAGAGGAAACAGCAAATCTTTTGAACGGTGTTTTGAAAATGCATATTGCTGTAGTAAGATTGAGTGAAAGAATCAAAGAATGTGAAAATCCAGTGATACAGGCTCTTCCTTTCCCTGGGATGTAACCTGAGGCATACTTAGCCACTGATCCCACAATGCACATAAATACATGCTGAACTTTAATCCAGTGAACAGTCCCATTGGACTTCAATAGGTAAAGTTAAGCACATGCTTTAAGTGCTGGCGGGATCGGGGCCCACAGTGCACAGGCTATAGCAATCAGAGTTCCAGGGCTGATACCTCTCCTCTCCATTGATCCATGCTGAAAATGAAAATGTTTTCTGATCCTCTGTATGACAGCAACGTGCTTTTGCTTTTTGGAGAAGCCAATATTCCATAATGCAATATGCAGTGAAATAGCAGTGAAGTGTTACAAAAACCCAGAAGAAACAAAACTGCACCCAAAACAGCGCTGTGGGGCAGATTTGTTTAAATACATACATTAATTAAATATAAAATTTGTGACAAGAGAGCACAACTGTGCACAGAGGGGTGATGTACAAGGGGTTACGGTTGAAAAGTTGAATCCTAATGAAGTCTGGAAGACTTTAAATCCAAACCAGATCCAACCCGATACCTAGTTACCAGCTCGTTTAAGGTGGTGTACAAGAACGTACTTATCTACTGGGGACTGGAAGAGAAAGTGGAATAGTATAACTTGTGCTTTATAAACCTGTCTGGATATTTTTGGCATGATTATTAAATTAAAGTTATATTAAAATGAAACACTTTGCTATTTAGCTTTCTGCCTGACTGGCAGCTCTTGCTACATAAATCTAGTTGGAGAAAATTGGCCCATTTGAATTGGATGTGACATTTCTGCACCATCAAGAAAATGGCTGCACATTTTTTTAAATTGTTTCCCTTGCATATAATTTTTAAACAGCTTTACAAAAATGTTTTCTTTGTTTCACTCCTGACTGAATCAAAAATGCATGTTAATAGTTGCCAATTGGCATATGCTGTAGTCATTCCAGCAGACAGCAATGGGAATGTATGAAGTGGTTTTTGGAAGAACTGCTCTTCCTTGCAGTGTGCACTAGACTTTGCATAGTTTGAAAGAGATGCCTTTTATTCCCTACAGACCAATTTCCTCAGTGCAAGAACAGAAAGAGTTTCCTAACTGGGGAACACAAAGATTTAACAAAAACGCTCTCACACATACACTCATTTTATAATGTCCATTGCAAGTGGGTAAATAACTTTTACCATTACACTGAAAGTTAAGTGACTTACGTTTCCCAAAGATCTTGTCTGTGAATAAAAAGTAAAAGTTGCTTGTTGCTGTAGGCATGTATGGTATTTGTTGTATCTTGTGGCTGTAGGAATGTCAGGATCTCTCTCTCTCTCTCTCTCTCTCTCTCTCTCGCACACACACACACACACACACACACACACAGATTATGGTACAGTTTGTTGTACCATAACCAATCTTGGTTATGATTTTAAAAGTAATTATTTCACTTTTTGCCACTGTCATTCAATTATTCCAATCTAAAATTCCTCTTCCCCCCAAAATTAGTAGTACTGAAAGACAGAAATTGTGTTTGTCCACTGAAAGTAAAAAGACAGCCAATTGTTTAGTGCTGTAGAGCCACAGGCAAAAACGATGCAAAAACAGCAGGCTTGCTGCAGTTTCATAGCTAGAAGAGGGAATATGAGTAAACTAATAAATGCCATTCCACCAGACCTGTGCTGACCTTTGACATTTTTATGCTGCAGGAAGGAAACAAACAAGGAAGTAGATTTAAAAAAAGAAAAAGAAAAGCCAGATCAATTTTACAAACAAAGGGTGGGGGAAAATGAATGTTTGCCAGATGGAAAAAGAATAAAACAAATAGGGAAACCAAGGTAGGATGGATAAGTGACTTGACCAAAGCCTCGGAGAGAATTAGAGTCAGACTAGGACTAGAGTGCAGGAGTTCCTTGTTTTCAGTCCGATGTTCAGTACACTAGCCTCTCACACGATTGAGCAGACCCTTCCTTATGGATGCTGGCCACAGCAGCTGCTCAACAGAGAGCTGATTCAATTTCAGGCATTGGTCAAGAGGGAGCCTGTAGCAATCCATTGGCAGAAGCCTGAGTAGCAACCCCCAGTCTCAAATTGGCCTAGGGACCCACTGCTGTGGGTTTCACTGCTCCTAAGGCCAAGCCCTGGGCAACTGTAGGCGAGCTGTGAATAACCCTTGATTTTCAGCAAAAATCACCACAACAAACTTTCCACCCCACATTTACATGTTCAAGGCCATCTCTCTGGTAAAAGGGCTAGAGATTTACTTTTCCTTTAATACTGATATTAGCCTTGACAATTTTAAGATCCCAAAATTAAAGTTTGTATGAGCAGCAGCGGCATGGCTATGGGATTCACAGGCCACAAAGTCTGGCCTCTGCTGGGATTAAGGGGCAGAATGAGTATAGCTACACCTCTCAAATGTGGCTGAGCTGCCCTGGCGTGACAGTATTAGGAGTAGGCTAGAGAAAATCCCTGATTAATCCTGAGACCCCAATGTGCAGTCTAAAGGCAGCTTTCCCAGTCTCATTATCCCTGGCCTAACAGGGAAGAAGCAATAATGTAAGGAAGTCTTTTAGCAGTTTTAAAAATAAAGTCCTCCATGTTCCCCTCCAATTCCACTGCTGGAGAGGAGCTACACTGAACAGACGTGGGGTGAGAGACACAGAGGGTGATTTGCAGCTCACATGGACGTACCTGTGCCACACGGCTTCAGCACCAGCAGCACAAGCAAGGATGTACCCAGGGAGAGCAGACAGGCTTGTGCAACCCATGTGGAAGTGTGCATCCTAGCATCCTCACTGCTATCTTTAGTGAGCCAGCTACATTACAACTAGCACCAGTGTGTTTACCTGAGCTGTGTAGATGCAGCCTAAGGTAATATTGACAGAGTCAACTTTAACTTATGCTTTTCCCCCTTTCAGTATGATTAGCTTCCCTGCTCCCAAGAGAGGTTCAGGACAATGGCTGATGAGGGGAGCAGGGCTGATTAAGGAGGAAATATGGGGGTCCCATGAGCTGTGTGGGATATTGGCCCTCCTCACAAAATCCCTACCCCTCCACTGCAAAATATAAACCCTATCCCCCTTCCTGGGTTTCAGAGCCCAAGTAGGAACATCTACAGAGCTATTTTTAGTCCTGTACTGCGAACCCCGCAAGCCCAGCTGTAGACCTGGGCCCTGAGACTCACTGCTGCAGGTGTTTTTATGTAGCTATACCCGACATGAGCCTGATCCAAAGTCCACTGAAGTGAATGGGAGCCTTTCCGCTGACCTCAATGAACTTTGGACCAGGTCTTGTACGGTTTATTTTCAGAAGTGCAGAGCATCCCTAGCTCCCGTTGACTTTGAGTGGGGTTGTGGGTGCTCAACACTTCTAAAAATCATTTCCTGAGTGCTGGAAATCCACAGGAGCCACAGTCACAGGCCTGAAGGACCAAGCCCCCTGCATTTGCCATAGGAGTAGCAAAACAATCGCGCCCCAACCTCTGCACGGGACTGGGTATGATCTGGTGATTATACACCTCGACCCCAATATAACGCGACCCGATATAACATGAATTCGGATAGAGCGTGGTAAAGCAGTGCTCTGGGGGGGGGGGGGCGGGGCTGCGTACTCCGGTGGATCAAAGCAAGTTCAATATAACGCGGTTTCACCTATAACGTGGTAAGATTTTTTGATTCCTGAGGACAGCGTTATATCGAGGTAGTGGTGTATTATACAAAGCTTCTTTTTCTGCATCCTATTCAGACCTCCTTACTCTCTCTTTGAATAAGCCAAGCTCACCACTGACTCTTGTTGAAGTCAATTAGAGCTCTGTCCGCCTAGGAAATAAGGAATGCTGAGTAGGGCCCTTTGTGCCTGTGTTAATTTTTATTTTCCAAAACATACAATAGCACTACATAGGCACATGACAGCGCTCCTTTATAAATGTATGGTCAGGCTTTCTGGTGCCTATGAATCTTTTCCAGAATGAAAGTTGCATTTAAAAAAATAGAATGCGAGTTAAAATATAAGTAAATTAAATTATTCTGTTATTATTGAGAGAGCTAGAAAGGCCAAAATGGGTTATTTATTTAAAAAATATAGGTTGGATTTAAAAGTTATAATTTAGCTGTAACAGAACAGTTTATCAGACAATTCTAAAAGTTTCTACATGTTGTACTGTAGTTTGGATAACTCACAAGCCCAGCAATCCTAATGCATAATTTTTAAAATACAAAGACTGATGATAATCTTTTTATCTGTCTGTCTGCACAATGTTGGTAATTCTGTTTCCCTAAAATCAATTTATTCTAGAATAAAGTGTCTCCCGTTGTTGCTATCTTCCCATCACCTGCAGCCATGCAAGCCCCCTTTCCACACAGCCCCCCTTCCACATACAGCCCCTCATATCTACCTCACACACAGATGAACAGTACAACGTAGCAATAGCTAAACAGTCTGTTCTCTAACGTGATAATGAGACAAGTTTTTAAAACCTTACTAAAGAGGAAAAACCTCTTTTCTTAATAAACACAATCCATTTATTTATTTTACTTTAACACAAACTTTATTTTGCCACTGGTATTAACTGATACTACTATTATTTTCTAGAATATGTTTTTTGAGAAGCTGGTTAATTCACAGTGAAACATTTCAATGGTTAGATCAAATGTTTTGATTTTGATTTTTGGCTGAGAGCAAAAATAATTCTCTCCAGAAAATCTGCATGAGGTTCTTTTATAATTCGGTTTGACAATATTATTGATCCTGTTGAACTGTGGCTGTAAAGTATTTCTGGGCTGTACTTCTCAAATCAATTGCCATAAACATACAAGTAAAAATTTCAGCTTTGAAAGGCTAGTACTGTGTGCTGGACTTCAGATTTCATAGTTCTAGCTTGAGCTTGCTTCTTGTTGCATGTTACTATTTAAAGATAATAGATCAAATTCACCCCTGATTTAATTCTTCGGAATAACATCAGGGAAGATTTTTGCCCTAATAGGTCTAGCACTTGAATGCGTTGGGATCTGTACTAGATGACTTAAAGGTGTAGGAGGGCCTCTGAAACACTTTTTAAATGTTTTTAAAAGAAGTTGGAAGGTTTGTCCTTGAGAATTCCGTGTGCCTGAACATAAGTAAACAGCTTTTAGGATAAAGTTTCAGACTTCAGCTAGCTTTAGGAAATAGAATATGTTACTCTAATGATTTCTAAGAGAAAGCATTCCTCATACAAACTTGCAAAATATAGCAATTTTTTTTGTTAAGCTTTGCTTTCATATGCCTATGTTTTCTTCAGTGTGAATTAATTACTTGTTTCTTTTAGCTTCTCAGTCAAATGTTGGATTATGACTATTATTGCTGAGTTCTTGTTTTTTTTCTGCAATTTCTTGCCTGACCCTAACTACATCTTTTCTGTTTAGTTTTGGGGTTTTTTTTTTTTTTTCCTATTTTCTTTTTTTTTTTTTTTTTTTGGGGTTTTTTTTTTTTTTAAAGATTTCCTGTTTCTCATATACTTTGTAGTCACAGCGCCAGCAGAATATACACTACAGTCATATATCAGACCTATGCCTACAGAAGACATGAATATCTATAGTAGGATTCCAATAAGGAATTTTTAATTTATAAGATGTCTCAACTGTTAACAGGGAACAATATAGTTGGTGCCTATTGTACAATTTCCTGTTTCCTATTGTCCTCTTTATATCAGTGCTCGTCAAAGTTATTCAATGTATCTTTGCAACAATACAAATTTGTATTTTTCACCCAGCTATATAAGAAATCTCAGCATTGAATATGACATCCTGTTTGAACAGATTAGCAAACCCTGTTATAAGGGCCTAAGCAGCCACAGCCCCCCTGAATTCTTTCCATTAACTTCAGTGGGTTTGGATCAGGCCCGTATCATGTATGGCACAAGTATTCTGACAGTTCTTTGTGAACGCTACCACATTTAAATGGAGTTTCTTGCCAACTTCCAGTATCCCAAACTGCATACATATGTGCACTACAGGAAGAATGAGCCTTCCACATTTCTACCTATCTCCCAACCCCAAAGAAATGTATTAACAAATATGAACACATATCCAACTGCTATTTCGAGGGGTGAGCAAAGGAAATTTCATTTCAGATAAAATTTTAAGTGTTTTCATTTTGCCTCTGATTCAACTATCATCATGCCAAAATCAAAATCTAAACCAAAACCAAATTCAAATTCTACACCCAGTTACACCTGTTGCTATTCTACACCTTTATCCTGTGAACACTTGCATGCTTCTGTAACTTTATACACGTGAGACTGAATCAAATTAAGTGCATGAAGTTCAAGCCATGCATAAATGTTTGCAGGATGAGGTCCCTATTGATTTCAGCAAGAACTGAAGTGGTGAAAATTTGAGAGGAATTTAGCACTAAATCTTTAATAAACACACTCATGCCAGTTCTATAACTTGATGATTGAAAAACATTTTTGAATTTGTGAATACTTTTCTGAATGTGAAATTGCTAAATTTAGATTGAATCTGAATTTATTTGAAATGAGACTTAATTCTATGTATTACATACAAGCAATTTATCTGTTTTCATCAAGTAATTCATGTGTTTTGATACAATGCATCTGTGACTGGCCTGAAAGTCATGGAAAGAGATTCACATGAAAATTGAAAGAAAAGGTTTCCTTGCTTCCTCCTCTTGACTGAGATTTAGCTCGAATACCCCATCCTGGTGTCAACTTATCCTTGTAGAAAGAAGCCTGGGTAACTTTTGTTGTTGAACCAACCTCTATTGTAAATAGAACTGAGTGAATAATTTGCAGTAAGTTATCTGATGAATTTAACCTTATTTTCTGCTCACTGAATATGGATTTTTTGGCTCCTGAGGACAGCGTTATATCGGGGTAGAGGTGTAGTTTGTTCCGATGTATTATTTGTTTGAAAGTATACTATGAATTTTTTTGAAAATATTTTTAATTCTATGTATACTGATCATGAACTGTTCTCTGTGAGTATTTCATATCCGTTATGCAGGTTGCATTGTTAGCTATAATTGGTCAATAAGCCATGCATACAGATTTTGTTCCCTGATTGTGTCAGTGTACAAACCAGGAGAATGCATTTAAAACTTATTTTTTGGTAAATACTGTACTTGCATATGTATCCTTGAAATTCTCTTTTTGCAAATATTTGTGCCAGAAAATCATAGTTGTATGAAACTCCACAGACTACGAACATGGATGAAGAAAATTCATTTAAAAAAAAGAGTGAACATTTAAAGAAAATGTTTTATAGTATTCACTCAGCTCTAATTCTGAATGTATGTGATTTAAGGGAGTAGGGTCTGATGGAAAGGCCAGTAGAATTTAAATCTGACTGGGATGAAACCAACAGAGTTCTATAGAAATATGGGAAGTTCTACATAAATGTATCTAAAACCCAGTAGAATGTAATAGAGCATGACATCCATTCTATGGGTTTTTTTAAAAATGAGGGGTAAGATTAAATAGACTCCTATAGCAGGGATATGATTTTCTATTAACTCAATTCTATAGGAGGATACAGAAAACCCATAGAAAGGTTTCCATTCTCTGTTAAACTCCATAGGAGATTTCCATGCAGGGTGGGGGAAGGAGAGGTAGAGAAATGGAGAATGGGAGGTATGAAGAAGAATAAAGCAGGCTCTGTGATCTGAAACCATAACATTCATCTTCAGTGTAACTAATCGGGTAACCTGTCTTGTGGTGAGAGAGAAATGAAAAGGAAAATAAAAAGGGGGTTACCACTATGGTAGATTCTGTTATCTTTTTACTGAATATAGTGTGAAATAGTGCTTGGAATGGTGGTGGCCTCACCTCACTGGTTGACCTCCCCCTGACTCTGAGCATGAAGAAACAGAAAGATTTTGTGTTCTAGCAGAGCTGGGCCTTCCTGTGACCTGCGTGAAACCCTCCAGCCTCTTTCCCACAACGCTGCACTAAAGCCTCGCTACAGTTCTTGGTTTATTTTTTCAGGTGAGTAAACTCTGTATCAAATACTGGTTTCTCAGTTGCTTTTAATTAGGCTTCTGGAATCCAGTCTTTCATCTCGGGTGAAATCTGCGTCACTTCGCTCCAGCTATTTTTGGTTCTAAAGCCATGGGTTTGCTTTTATGCAGCTAATTGAAGGCACACAGGAAAGGAGAAAAGGGCTAATCCCAATGATTTGAGATATTTTACGGTTAGGATAAAACCACACATTTTTTAGAACCACTTTCTAAATTTTAACTTCACAACTGCTTCCCTGAGGGGAAAGAGGGCATGAGGGAGAAACCAGCTGTAATGACACATAATCTTCTTAGGGGTCTTATAATCCCTGCAGGGAAGATAAAGCAGGTGATGTAGACCTGATATGACAAAATAGATTCATTTTTCATAACTTCTATTTGGTCACCTCCTCCACATCCCATCTATAGTAGGCTAAGGAGGTCGATAGGCGCACTCAGCAAATTATAGAGCACATTTTCAAAGCACCACAGCCATGTGACTCCCATTAACATCAATGGGCATCTCACAATTAGATTCACAATTTTGGGTATGAAAATGAAAGGATGAGAGACATTCTACCAGCTCTATCAAAGAGATGCCACTCCAAGATACTTTTGAGTTTTCAATTTTAATAAATACACTGCATTTGGATAGTTTTCTTCTTCATTTCCTACCCAAATCATTGTGTAATATTGCTTTGCAGAGCAAGAGAGGTGGCTACATTTTGGTGGGTATGTATGTGTAACATTTTACGCACTCTTCAAGCACTTTCAGACTTTTCTGCTTCAAAAGTGCTACAAGTTATTAGGCCTAAATGGTAATTATTAACCCAATTTCTTAATTGTTCTGTATATATTTTTGAATATTTAAATGAAGAATTCTAGCAATGTTTATGGAATTTCCATATTCATAGAAAATAGACACATTATAGAGAGAGTTTGGCTAAAGTAGGTACAATTCCACTGAAGTGGGCATAGTGGGCACCAATTTATACCAGGGATTAATTTAGCCAAATTCACAATTTGATCTGTTTGAAGCGATTTCCCATAAATACAACCATTTAAGACCAGATTCTGCCACCCTATGGTGTTGTACTTTATTTCATGAATAGTCCCACTGAAATCAGTTGGATTATTTTGCAGAGTAAGGTACTATTCTGTTCAAGCCAGGGTAACAGAATCTGGAATTTCCAACTGGAATCATTTTGCTCAAGTTTGAGGCTAATAATCAGTAGGAATAACCATGTGTCAATTTAATATATATATATGGAAAAATAAATATCTACTGTCACCTTTTGTCATCTTTTTTTGCCCAGTTCCATGAGCCCTTTATGGCATTTGCCTTTAGAAATGTTGGACAATTTGATTCAATATTGGATGTAGTCTCTCATTCTTTCTCACCTTACCGCATACAAGTTAACCTGTGTATTGTGGACAGAAATATTCCTAAGCAAGTAGTGAGTCCCACTGAGGTAGTGCATGGTACTAGAACTATTAGTGGTATTAGCAAGACTCTACAGCCATGTGACGGGTCTCTTGACAGGGCACAGCCAGCGTCCATTTCAGGTTAGAAAAGTCTTTAAATGGTCAAATCAAATAAGATACAAGTGTGGGCAATTTTCCTTCCTACTCCCTTCAAGGTTCATTAACCCATAGGAACTAAGATTTTGGAGAAGAGAACCAAATTCGTACTAGCTGCATCTTGTTTAACTTGTCCATTGAAACTGCTACCTTTTTTCTACTGTAGATGTTTTCCTTCCTTAGGTATCACAGGATAAATCTCCTCTCAGTGACATGGATGCCACCACCATCACCTGAATGGAGCCACACTGCAGTAACTGAGAGGAGAATTTGGCCCAGTATTGTTGCTATTACTGTTATTCCTTAGTGTGTGGGAGCACCCACAAAGTGGTAGGTGCTTTCAAGGTAAAATATGACACAGTCCAAGCCCCCAAAAGCTTACAGTAAAGACCAAAATGGATGAGAGGTGTGGAAAGGGAATGCAACATACAAGCAGAGTGGTCAGGTGAGTTGTTGGCACATACATAGGTAGTTCCACAGCTTGATGGTGGGGGAGGTTGCATAAACTATCCTTAACAGTCCTCCTATTTAATTATTTGCTGGCTAATTTCTTATAGGTTTCACAGCACAAATGACTCCTGAGAAGGGATTTGAACAAGAGAAGTGCCTATTTTGCATATGAAGCCATTACTCCAACTAATAGATTATCATCAAGAGAAGCCATTTAAAATGGTCTGTCAGCCTAAATCCTGAGCGGGAAAGAGTTGTTAAAAATATGTATAAAATGCTGCCAGAGACACAAAAGAAGTTGGTGTTCCGCATTACAAAAAATGCAAGATAAGGCAGTTCCAGGCACAGTGGCTGGGTAGGCTGGCCCCTCCCCCCCCAAGCACAAGCTCAACGTAGAATCCCACCCACACAATTTACCCTTTTTTCTACCACCCAAAATATAATTTCTAATCCATGTCACTGTTCCTTTACCCATCCTAGTCTCTGATGTATCATCTTGGCCCTTACTCTATCCACTCCTAAATCCCTGATGGTGGATTTGTTCCTTTCCTCACCCCACCCCCCCAACCCATATGCTCTGCCTCCTCCCTCCTCACTAGTGGCTCGTCTCCTCTACTTACCCTTTTGTCATGTGTACATGCCCACTCATGCCATGATGGTTGGCAGAAGAGGCCACAGCCACTGTCTGCTACTCCCTTGGGCAGGTGGCTGCTTTCTCACAGGCTGGCCCCTGTGACATCTGCTTTAGGAGTTGGTGTAAGAGCTGGGTTGGGAGACTAGCAGGAGGAGAGATGGGTGAGCTAATGTCAGAGACTTTGCCAGTTGCTAATCCTGTCCCCTGGTAACAGTGAGGTTGAGGACTTGGCAGCTCAGCCCAATTTCTGTCTCGACACCCACACTCTGTTCCCCTCCCTTCGGCCCCTCCAACGTCTAAATAAAAACATTCTGATGCCTGGCTGACTGAGCAATGTTTGTCTCCATTCGCACCACCACAGATTTTCAAACATAAAAAATTTATGTCATTGTAGCCCTATATGGCATCTCTGTCTAACTTGGCTTTCTACACATTTCAGTGCTTCATTTTTCTCCCTGTTTTAATTTTTAATTTCCAGGCTAACAAACATCTGTCAGGTTTTTTGAGAAAGCTGCAATGTTCTCTTGAGGGAATTTTTCCTGAAGAAAGTGATAGATTTTTCCCACCCTTAACTCCAGGTAAACTAAGTACATCTGTGGAAAACACAAAGGACCTGATTCTTATTTACATGAAGCCTCCTTTACACATAAGGTGGATGTAAATTTCATTTAGTTCCACTTTAAAGCTCTGTTACAATACCATAGAACTGTGAGAGGACCTTAGTGTAAAGAAGAAAAAGGCCCAAAAAGGCTGAGGAATTTACTCAGGGTTTACTCAGTCCTTATTCAATCCTTACTTAGGCACAGCCTTCCATTGATTTCAATGGGAACTTACTATAATAAGAACTGGGTAAACACTAAGGGCTAATTTTTGTAACCCTTACTCTCATATTTTTCCCCCCAGGGGAAAGCGTGAACACAGTCCCCCACTCCCACAAATTATGCAGTCGAGTTTCTTGCATTTGAGGGAAATCGCAGGGGTCAGCACACCCGGAGTGCAATGGATGAGCCTAACCCTGGGAAAACCACCATGGTGATAATGGTATCTCCTGAGCCGTTACTCACATGATTAGCCTCGCAGAGACTGAGTCCCAATCCAACTCTAAATAAAAGCTGACAAAGGCTCTCAGGATTTGACTCAGAAAGAATAACATTTCCATACTTGGTACAGTTAGGTTGTCCCCATCCAGTTCAGTCCTCTATAGACAGTAATGGCAAAGCTCCATTTATAACTTTGCTTGAATCACTGCTGTGGCTCTGAAAGTCACTACGCCACAGTGATGGTGGCAGCATTATCATACGACTCATCGATTCGACTCTGCTGTTTTTCGCATGTTAACCCTGTTCTTCAGAGTTTCGCAAACCAGTAGATGTTAAATAAATATTCCTTTTCAGCTCCTCACTTGCACCACAGCCTGTCAGACACAAAACAGATGATGCAGCACAGTCCCCAAACTCCCCTGGAAAGCAACACACTCAGTACTTAGGTTTTGTTCCTGACAGGCCTCCGGCAATGGGAGGCTCCTTTTCTCCAGCTCAGTGAAAAAACATCCCTTCAAGTCTTAAAGCTATTCCCTGCCACATACTCTCATGCACTCACCATCTCATCGACACATTAGATAGTTATCTATCATTTTTATATAATGACTTTTATTGGAGTCAGGGCCAAAGTAAGGCAATTCAGAGGCCTAGGATACTGTGATATGTGGCTCCCTGCAGCCCCACCCCTCATTTGAAGTGATATAGGCAGGGCAGCCCTTTCCCCTTCCATGAAGGCAGGGGCAGTGGCATAAGGTGTCCTCTCCCAAGAAATGACAGAGGGCCTCCTTCCCCTTGGGAGTAGCAAGAGCAGCAACTGGGGGTCTCCTCTCCCCTATCAGAGAGGCACCAGTGGCAACAGGGACCCATCTCTCATACTTAACCAGGACTCAGGGTGTATCTGCTTGGTTAAGTAAATGGGTTTGTCCCATTGCACTTTTCTCCTCAGACCACAACACATAGCCTACTGCTGGGATAATGTCATTGGGGTTC
Organism: Terrapene triunguis; assembly: GCF_002925995.2. Taxonomy (NCBI): domain Eukaryota; kingdom Metazoa; phylum Chordata; order Testudines; family Emydidae; genus Terrapene; species Terrapene triunguis. Next base: position 21,085,132 of record NW_020664404.1, on the reverse strand, counting down.
CCCAGTGCAGCAGGCTTTGGGGTTAACACACTGCTAAGATGAATGGTACAGTCACACCACTCAGAGTTACTGTTTCAGGCTCTCTGCAAACTCAAACAGACATCATTGCATCGGGTACAAGCTGAGCCCCATTTTCAGTGTTTTCATCACCATTATCATGGCTCAACATTTTTAAACGAAAGCTCATATTCTGCATAGTCATGACTTGGAAAGTTGGGGCCTATAGCACCTTAATGCAATCTTAGCCAAGTGCTGCACAAAAGTCCAGAAGCACAAGGAATCTCTCTGTTTCCTCTCTCTTCATTCAGTCTGACTCACTATGCACATCTGTTAATATAGCAGAAGAGCGAACTAATCCACTGCTGCCCTGATGTATAACCTGCCAGGTAAAGTGCTGGGAAAGACTCACACTGTGCTGCATCACATAACTGACATAGATCCCCATTGAAATGACAAATGCCACGGCTCTCGCAGCAGGGATGGAGTTAACTTCTCCAAAGGTTTCATTTCTGAAGGAATCCTGAGAGAAAAATTTTGGTTTTCAGCCAATACCAGCATGGGGGCTGATGAGATGTGGGGAATGGAGGCTGCACATCGGCATCAGCCCTGACAGGGATGATGCGTGAGGTAGGCCCAATGCCTCTGGGTATGCTTGGGCAGCAAGGCATGGAGGGTGTAGTGCACCCTAAGGCACCCCAGTTCTGCTGTACAGTGCAGAGGAAGGGCCAAGCTATGCCCCATTTCATCTCTCCTACCCATGTCCTCTTCTTTTGAGTCTGGTGCCCCAGTCACCATTAGACTTCCCTGGTTCTTGACTACCAGGAACTCAAGGTAGCACATCCCCTGGTACACAAGCCCAGCAGGGTGTGTGTGGAGGGGGGGCAGGGAGGATCCTTCACTCGCCCCTCCTGTATTGCCACCCATGTAGCTACAATTTAGCCCCAAACATACTGTTGACTAGTATGAGAGCCTGGCAAAAGTACAGTTATAGAGTCATCCAGCTGAGAGGTGTGGCAAGAACACCTGAATCAAGCCTTGCGGCCAGTCCTGAGGATTATTTTGATTTTTGTCTTTCTGCCTGTGTGTATGCGTGTAAATTCCTTAAATATTTTTGTCTCCCTGCAAATGGAGGTTTCCCCACGGTGCAGTATGTACGTCATGAGACATCTCAGTACTGAAAGGACTATGGTAGGGGCCACGTCACTATTCATTTTCTGAAGGTGGCTGGAGGATGGATTTCAATCTCCCTAGAATTTAAATTTTAGGGTAATTTTTTAAAATATCACATCATTTCACGGCTTAATGCAGAATGACAGCTGCATCCCAATGGGGGGAAAAGGCAAAAAAGTGTGGATTTCTCAAAACTGCAAGGCAAGCACTCATCTTTTCACCACAAATACTGCTCCTAACAAGCCATTCTGCGCATTCACTCCATATGGTATCTTTACACATACAGGAGGGGTTTATGGTGCCCCTAGGCTAATGATCCTTTGGGGGCCATAGTCTGATCATCTCACTCGGGGCCTAATGCATCTCTTCATTCCATCCTAGTAGCTTCGCTGACTTCAATGTAGTTACAGATTATAAATGAGAGGAGAGTCAGGACCTCAGTTTTCACTCAGCCATTATTCAGTCCCTGCTAGGCAAACTTCAAAGGGATTGACTTTTCCCCGTGTCCCATTGGAGCACAGCTCCAGAGGCTGTCCTCAATGACCAAGGATTGGGCACACACTGAAGAACGGCCTCTGGATTTGACCCTTGAGTAGCAAGAAATAGTTTTATCTACTAGGAATTTTTCTCCAGATGTTATTACCTCTTCCATAGGGCTTTGTACAGGTGCACGAGAAGAAGGGCAAAGCACAAGGAACCTAGCCCTCTTATGGGGGCAGAGCTGAAAGGAGGCATGGTTATATCCTCCTCCTAGCCTCCATATGGACAAGAAGAAGCTGCCAGTCACAGAGGGTAGCATACACTCCACCCTTTTAAGGGGTGCAGTATGGGCATGCTCCCCTCAGGTAGCTGGAGTTTGGGATGCACACTTCCTCCCAGAGAGCTCTAGGAAGGAGCTTTCCCCCAACCCTTCACACACACGCGCGTGCGCGCACAGACACACACACACACACCTGATTCTTAAAGGAACAATTGATCCTGTTTTTGGTTATAAAGCACCTGACTCAAGTACCTTGGAAAGTGAAGGTCTAGTTGCTTTCTATAAAGGGGGTAAGTTTAGAATGGGAGGATAGCTGGCCAGTGGATAATGGTGAAAACTGACCTGTTTGAAAGGAAGAAAAAGGGCAAAGGAGGCCAACAGCCCTTTGCTGTGATTCTTAAGGTGAAAGCTGGTGTGCATCATGTACAAAATATCATCCCACTTCTTAGTATTGCCAGGGCAGTTCCGCTGATTTCCTGTCAAGTTAGACTCTGTAGGGATAGTAATGGTCTTTTTCTAACTTGGTTTAAAGTGTGATTCTACTTTGACACAGAGTAAAATGGGCACATTACATTAGAAAGAGACCAAAAAAAAAAAAAAAAAAGCTGTTACTACTTTTTAACTCCTGTTAGCACTGCAAAGACAACACAGCCCTGAAAGAATGAGCTGGATTCTATTCTGGGTCATCACCATCAACAGAATTGCTAACTAAATTCCAACAGCAGGGCCAAATTGTGCCCTCAGTTACACCCATGTATCCCCCGTTGTCTTCACCAGTGTTAAAGCATGTGGAACTGAGCATAGAATTTGGCCTGCAGAACCTTTATTACTCGCAATGATTCACAAAGTGGGGGTAGGGGGAAGCTGATTTTCAGCTCCTGGGTTGAGTGCCTAAGGCTGGAAGTTAGAACAAAACATCTTGCGAATCGTAAATGGAGCAGATTTGATAGTGTTTAACAGAGACACATTTGACATGGAATCCCACAAAGCCATTTAATTGGTATGTCTACACTGTGATTGCAACGTGGACTGGTGTAGCTGTTAGCTTTAATCTAGCTAGCATGGCTGAAAATAGAAGTGAAGACACAGTGGTGGGGGCTTCAGCATGGGCTAGCAACCTGAGTACATAGCCGGGGTCCCTGGTGTCCTTTCACAGCCTCTGCTGAAGCCCACGCCACCATGTCTTCGCTGCAATTTCGCCAAAAAACAAACAAACTCAGGTATGCGGGGCCGGCTCCAGGCACCAGCCGAGCAAGCTCGTGCTTGGGGCGGCAGATTCTACGGGGCGGCATTCCGCCCAATCCTAGGGCGTCACGGCCACTTTTTTTTTTGTTTTGTTAGCCGATCCGGCCGCCCTGTAGGGAGCGGGCTGCGTGCTCCATCTGCCCCAGCCGGTGCCAGGTCTATAGCAAGCCCAGCAGGGCAGCCCACGTCCTTCCCTCCCCGCCGACCGGAGTGGCAGTCGGGGCCACGTGGCGAGCACCCTGCTGAAGCCCTGACCGCCAGGGCCGGCTCCAGCATTTCCGCTGCCCCAAGCAAAAAAAAAAAAAAGCCGCGATTGGCGGCGGCAGTTCAGCGGCAGGTCCTTCGCTCCTAGAGGGAGTGAGGGACCTGCTGCCCCCGAATTGGCGCAGGTGCCGCCCCTCTCCCTTGGCCGCCCCAAGCACCTGCTTGTTAAGCTGGTGCCTGGAGCCGGCCCTGCTGACCGCCTCCCTTCTCTCTCTCCCCCCACTCCCTCCTCCTCCCCCCCGCTAGCCAGGGCACATCTGCAGCACAGGGAGTCCCCCTGCACCCTGGCTCCGGCCGCCCCACAGGTTTTTTTTTTTCCTGCTTTGCCGCTCCGGCCGCGCTGCAGGTTTTTTTTTTTTTTTTTCCCCCCCTTCCCCGTTCTGCCCCCCCCGATTTTTTTTTTTTTTTGCTTGGGGCGGCAGAAAAGCCAGAGCCGGCCCTGCGATTTCCTGCAATCGCACCTCCAGTTCAGTGCAGACATACGCTTAGAGTCACTTTTCACAGTAGAAATGCACTGCCAAAATGCTCAAAATCGTGCTCTTATTGTTACTCCGTCCCATCAAGCGACACATTTCCAGTAGAGCGTCAGCCAGAAAGCACAGCATTCTCTTTGGCTATTTACACCATGGTGATTGGTAGGACTGTCTTAGATCTCAGAGCAGCAGTGACTCAGGCCCTAGGTTATGGGCTTCCCTCTAAACTCCTCTGTGATGTAGAAATAGGATTTGTTCTATTCCATTAATACATTTTATACTTTTTTTCTTTCCCTAGGATAAACTTTTTGTTACAGAGCTAGGTGAAGTATTGTCCCTCCGGAAATTACAGAGGATGAAGAAACTCTTACTGATATCTCATCTGACAGATCGGTAAAATGAGCGCTTGTGTAGTGCCAGGACTGGGCAAGCTTTCTGCAGGAGGAAGAGGGAGGTAGAGCCGTTGATTGTCATTATACTGAGAGTCATTTTAAGATTAGACAACCGCAGCTGCCATTAAAGAGCAATGCTCCTTGTTCTGCTGATTCTGCAGCTCTGAACAGCATGTGTGTGCTGATTGCTGCCAGTAAAACAAAGGGTTCTTCCAGAGGGCATTGCTGATCCAAAGGGCAAACTTAAAAAAAAAAAAAAAAAAACCATGGTAGGTTGGTCCTAAGGGAACTTGAGCAACCAGGAAAGATTGGAGTTAGTAACGTGGGTGGATGCTTTACAGCCCGCAGACATTTCTAAATCCAAACGACATCCTGAGGAAGTGAGGCTGGAGAGGGACTTTCTCATGCAGTGTTCTTTCCCAGCTATTAACATCATTGTGCACCCTTCATGCAGCAGAAATGTAATCAATTGTCATAGACGAAAGCTGTTTAATCTGTCAAGAAACTGAATCTTTGGATTCACACACAGTGCATTGCTGATATCCCCTCTCCATGCACTGAAGTATTATGTTTATAAGTAGTGGAATATGGGGCGATGGATGGAGGTTTTCTGTCTAAATGCCTTCCACAAATTGAAAAGCATTCTGTTATCAACAGTACTTTAGATATGCATGAAGTAGTCACTCTACGCATGTAGGAACATGTACAAGACACTGTGCAATGGATACCATAGCCAAATTCTTTGAGCCTAGGTACCGAAAGTTGGGCACCTAAATCTATAATAAGCCTGCTTTTCAGAGGTGCTGAATGCTCACAGTTCTCATTAATGTCAACTCTGGGCTCCGAGCTTAAGAAAATTTGGCCTAAATGTACTATCAATGATTAAGCAGGACAAAATAGACAAAAATGTGCATCTGGGTGAATAACTGGACTGGCATTGCCTTCATTTGACCCTTCACTTGTAAGCGCTTTGCTGCAGGGACCATCTTCTTTGTTCTGGGTTTGTACATCGCCTGGCACAGTGACATCCTGGTCTATGATTGGGGCTCCTAGGAGCTACCACAATAGCAATAAATAATAGCAATAAAACAACAAATCACTGTTTTGTCAAAGATATCCTAAGACCTAGATTGCTTGAGGACCCCTTGTAATAGCCCGTCCTCTCGTCTCATTAGAAAGACAAATAAATGACTGAAACGAAAACAGTGAGAAGACAATAGGAAAAATAGTAACAAAATGAATGGCAAAAGAAAATTATTTCCATTTAAAACACATGGAAGGAGGAATTGATCGCAGGCTATGCAACCTTTTGACACTAAGTCACTAATCTGGCGATGGGCCAGACTGGTAGAGAGTAGTAATGAAATATTTTATAATCTGACGACTATTCCATAGTCCTATGTGAATGTATTGGTGATCTCAATTCACGTTCTAGTGGATAGGTGACAACATCACACACACACACACACACACAAACCCACCACAGTTGACATTAACTGGTACTAATGGGATACTGATACTATTTACTTAACAGTCCCTCTCATCTGAAGATCTCTGAACACTTTAAAAACATCAATTAAACCTCACAACATCCCTGTGAAATAGATTATTTCCATTTTACAGATAGAGAAACTGAGGCACAGAGGTGCCTGGAGAGATAAAGTGAGCTAGGGAGAGAGCTGGGGATAGAATCAAGGGGCAATAAAACACCCACAGATGACTTGTGTCAGCTGACTCAGGCTCACACTGGGGCTCAGGCTACAGGGCTACTAAATTGTGGTGCAAACGTTCAGGCTCAGACTGGAGCTTGGGCTCTGGCACCCTCCCCCCTCATGGGGTCCCAGAGCCTGGGCTCCAGCCCAAACCCAGCATAGAAAGGGAAGTGCTTTTATTATATTATAGAGGAAACAATAACACTGCTTTAGAACAATGGCTCTTCATTATAGATTTTATGTTATACACTGCCTCTTTTGTCACCACTGATTTATAAACTGCTCTTCTGTCTGCTTTGTAGCCTTTCAAAGGCTATTTCATATATAAATCCTTTACATTCCATAATATTTTATGTTTTCCCAGTAAGTATGGTCCCCCACATGTCTAGTGAAGTGGCAACTTCTCCCTATGAATGTATTACTGTCACACCAAATTGACCCTCACACACCCAACACTTCTGATGAGGTTAGTACTGAAAGCTCCTTTTACAAAGAATTCTAGGAAATTTTTAGGTGGTGTAGATTTCAACTGTGAAATTAGTTCAGCTCATACAAGCAAACAAGAGGAGAGAAAGGCCAGCTTGTTCCAGCAGAGGGTCAGAATTTATCTCCCCAGCTTCCAACATGCAATCACATACAGGTGCCCAGAGATTTGTCTTATCAAGGATTGAAACTATTGCTTCCTGCAGAGCAGTACTAGCAAATATTTATTTTTGGTGCAGGGTCCAGGAAGCTGGAGGGAGGAGGAGAGGGAGAAAAGGTAGAATATGCACGTTGTCCAGAAACCTGTTTTTCCTCTCTCCTCCATCTGAACAAGCCACTGTAAAATGTGACAATACAGAGGAAACTTAGAGACCAATTTTTGGATATAGGCATCTTAATATGACACTAACATCATTATTTGGATGCTAAAAAATCAGCACTTGAAATTATGAACCTTCAAGCCATTTTGTATATTAGGATCAGATACTGATGTGGATAAAGAGAACACCCACAATTACCTTTATAAGGGGAATAAGACATCATGTTTCAGGCCATAAACCAATTAGCTGACAGCACTTTGGAAGGAAGATTCCCCCAGGGGCACATTATTTCATAATGGTCCAGCCTGGTGTTTCTTGCACCTTCCTTGGATGCAGTTTGTGCTGGCCTCAGAGACAAGGGGGATGGTTGATCTGATGTGGTCTAAAGTTCCTATGTTCTGATGTTTCAGACTGGTGTACACTTGCAGGGGGATGAATGCAATGATCTTTTAGGGTCTTTTTCCTATCCTAATTATAATAATTAGTGCTTGATTTGTTCTACTAATATTCTAATTCCATCAGATACTCAATATTTGTGTTGACCCTAACCCTCTAACTAGAATGAAAAAGAAAAGAAAAAAAAAAGATAGGCCCTTTCTGCAAAATTCAGATCTTGCTTCAGATTTACCATACATTCCAGGTGCTTGGATTCTGGGGTTTGCTTTGGTGCCATCTCTCATTTTCAGATTTTGGGATTTGATTTTTGGACAGAATCAGCTGGGTTTTTCTTTTTCCAAGCATTTCTTATTGGGACTAATTAAAAAATATAAAGGCAAGAGCAGGAAAGGGCCATTCACAGCTTATCTTGTTCATTTCCTGAAATCCAAACAAAAACAAAAAAAGCAGCTATATCACACCCCAGCCATTTACCCTGTTTCCCTGCACTGAGGATGGAAGAGTCTAGACAAAGCTGAGTTTTGTGAAACCTTTGCAATTTTTGCTGAAAATAGGTTCCAGATATTCTGTAAAAGAGTTTAGATGTGCTAGAATCATTTCAGTGTGGGTTGTTGGTTGGTTTGGGTTCTCTTTCTTGAAAGAGCATTTCTAAGCATGAATGCAGTACTTGACTGTGAAGCCCTCACTCACGCTGGGAAATAGCTACTCACATGAGGCAGTCCATTAACTACATGGCTGAGTAACTACTCATCACAGTGCAAGTGGGGCTGACAGCCTGCCTTGTGAACTTCTACCCCTCCTTTCCTGGGTAGGTCATCTGCATTTGGATCTCTTACTCTAAATGTATTTTTAAGGCTCTGTCCAATTATTCTTCACCCACTCAGTTCTCTGGTTCCCATCTCATTCTCTCGCAGGCTGTCAGGCTAACTGTGATCAGCTGACTGGGAGGATGGAGGTAAGTGAACTCAAATTATCCTCTCTGGTAGCTTATTTTTTTTAAGTGACTTTTTTGGCCCATGAAAGGTGGCATATTGAGATACAGCAACAAGACAGCCTGCCACACATTACCCCAACTTGTACTAGAGGGAATTCATTTGCCATTCATTCCCATTCCATCCATGGCTGTCTCTGCTGAGACTGCCTGTAGTGCTATATATAAAGTTAGTTCTAGTAATGTAGACATCTGCCTGTGAGAAAATTATACAAACCCTCCACTTATATCATGTACAATATCACATAGCCTTTAGTTTGTAATGACTTGATTACTCCTGACCTATGCTATATTTGTTTGGTCCATTTCTTTTAAGCCTTTTTCATACACTTCAGCATATCATGCTTTCAGAACTGGAAGAAATACTGAAACAGACAAAAAGACAGTCCTAGTGGATCTGTGCTTCCCATACAGCTGAAATAAAAAATGCTGAAGAACTCACAAGAAATCTCATTCTCATGAGTTTCTGGACCAATTTCCAAATCTGTTTGGATAAATCTGGATAAACGGGAATTTTTGGATGGTTATTATTGAGCATCCAAAAATTCACATATTTCTACTGAAATCAATGGAAAAATCTTCCACTGATTCAGTAGGAGCAGGGATTTGGCTCCAAATTCCGAATGCCTCAGCTTTTGGGTCCTCATTTAGTTGTCACATACTGAGCATTCAAAAACTGAAGATCCTAAAATTAGTGGCCTTTTTACTTGCCCAAGTTATTGTCAGAAGTTAAGGGCAGTTTTGGCTCTGCATTGCTAGCAGCTAACTTGTTTTGGCCTGTAAAATAAGCAAATGTGGCTAGAAGACAGAATAAGAAGGCATATTGATAAGAAGATGTGGGGTTTTTAATTTTTTTTTAAACGTAATAGAGAGAGAACCAGCCTGTGAGTTGCAGAGTTCGCGTGGAACATGCCTATTTGGTTTTCTTGTGCTTAAGGATGGACAAAAATAGGTGCTCTTTTCCACCAGTTATAGCTCATAATACATCCCTGATGGGAAGCGGAGGCAGGATCAAAACAAATCAATCTGATCCAGACTTGGTGCTCTAAACCCCCCCCCCCCCAAGTTTTACAGCATGACCCCCTCCTTACCCCACTGCTTAACTTGCCCAACCACCAACTCATTTTAGAAAAGCCTTTGAGCCACCTTCAGACAGTACTGCCTTTTAGGGCCAGGTTCATCTCAGTAAAAATCAAGTCATGTAAATCACAATAGTTGTCTTCTGATAACTTCAAAATAGCTGAAAACATTCTCTGAAAGCTTGTAAAACAAAACAATCGGCCCCACCACATCCTGGCGCATATTGAAGGCCAAGTTGCATAACAATAAAAATAGGGGTTACAATAGAAATACTGACACAATCGTAACTACTGTACAGTGGGAGTCACTGCACTGTTGTACCATATAGATTTTCATTTTTCTTTGTTGCGTTTTTATTCCTCCTAACTTGAGCCACAGTGTCCATCCATCTCTAAATGTCGACAACTTAACCTGACACAAATCCCCTGGACTAGCTTTCTGTCTTTTCCATTTTCAGTTCTAATTTCCCTTGTGGATTTGCAATCCACTGTTGGATCATTAATATCTTTCAGTGGCAAATGCTTTCCAGTGTATAGCCCACAACTGCTTCATTACTTCCAATAAGAAATGAAACTATTTCAACCTCTCTCCTATGTTTACTCCTATGATTTTTCATCCCATAATATCCATTTTCCCCTGCTAACACTGTTGCTAATTGCCCAAACCTCACTTTCTGCAGACTCAGGCATCTGAGCATGGGCTTTTCTGACTAACCAGGATATGGTATATGCCAAGAAAACTCTCCCTGGCACTCTTGAAAAGAGAGCAGGAATCAGCATTGGTCTGAGTATGACGTTTGGACCTTTGTTCTTGGGGGGCATAGACTGCTTTTGTATTTGCAGTGTTGCCACTTGTCATCATTTAGTTGCAAGTCTTGTGATGTTTGGGGTTTCTCTTAAATCCCCAGAAGCAGGAATCAGGAGCTTGCATGAGACACTTGGCATTTATTCAGAACAAAAGGCAAGTTTCCAGCCCTTATGATTGCAGAGAAAAGCAAGTGCAGCAGAAACCAGAAGGCAAAGAAAAGGAACCCAACATTTATTATTATTTTAAACATGTCATGATTTTTAAGCCACTCAGCATTTGAGGGCCTGCTTAGGAACGGCAATACTGCATGTTCTGTACAGCACCAAGCACAGTGTTGGTGCTTAACAAATTAATAACATCTATCTTCTTTGTTTCCTATTTCATTCCATTCCTTACTGTCTCTGTTTAAGTGAACCCCTCCCAAAAAAGTTACTATAAACTGAATACTAGAGGAGCTCCTCATAACACCTCAATACCTCTCCCTTGTCTATTCAGACTGAGTACCACAGGGCCACAGGCACTTGCTAGGCTGACATCCATGAAATCTCACTTACCTGTGTGGAAGCAGGGTATACTATCCACGGCACATCATGGGGTCAATTATCCCACTGAAGTGGGAGCTGTGTGAATGCAGTCAACAGGCTAATCAAGCCAATGGTCCATTAGGCCAGGATCCACAAAGGAACTTAGATACCTAGAAAAATCACAGGAACAACAATTTGATCCACAAAGCCTGAGTTAGGCACCAAGGCTCCATATAGGATAAATGGGGAGAGAGAGGCACCAAAGAATGCAATTCACAAAAGCCAGCATGCTAGACAGGGAGCCTCCTAAGCAGGCCAACAGGAGCTGCAGAAGTGCCTATCACTGCTAGCAATCGAAGAGAGAGGTTCCTGTTTGTGCAATCAGGAGGCTTAGGCACCTAAGTCATTTCTTGAGAGAATAAGTTAGGTGGCCACCTCACTTTACACAAAATGGGAGTGGGTTTGGTGTCCACTTTATACCTTTTATCCCAGACGTAAGAGGGATATCTGAGGCCCAGGTTCAATTCCTCCCTCTGGCTGACAGGGAAGAATGGTTTTGAAGATCTCCCAAGAGCACTAAAACAACTGAGCTATGAGATATTCCGATAGGGGGTGGGGTCTTCCAATCTATCCTGTTGAAGCTGTTTAAGGGCTGGTCCACACTAAGCCCCCAGTTCGAACTAAGATACGCAACTTTAGCTACGTGAATAACGTAGCTGAAGTCGAAGTATCTTAGTTCGAACTTAAAGGTACTTACCGCGGGTCCACACGCGGCAGGCAGGCTCCCCCATCGACTCCGCCTACTCCTCTCGTCGACGATTACCAGCGTCGATGGCGAGCACTTCCGGGATTGATTTGTCGCGTCTAGACAAGACGCGATAAATCGATTCCAGAAGATCGATTGCTTGCTGCCGAACCAGCAGGTAAGTATAGACGTACCCTAATTGGGTATAATTAAAGAGCCACTGGGACAAAGAAGAAGAGTAAGATTGACTCTATAGCCCGGTAGTTAGGGCACTGAGGTAGGACACCTAGGGCCCAGTCCCCCTGCTCCAATGACTCTTTAATTACAACCTTTGTGTTACCTGCTTTGCTTTTACTATGTCCTTCTGTAATTTTTGCTGATGACAGTTTTATCCTCTGGTCATCCCAGAAATTTGTTGTTGCTTGACTACATTCATGAGGGAGTTGTTCTCATATTCATGTTCTCATCAATTAACTTTTTTAAATGTTTGACACATCCTCTGATCTATGCAATACTAGAGTGCCATCATTGGGTAGGCAGTGGGGTCTAGTGGCTAGGCCAATTGACTAGGAGTCAATAGATTTGGGTTTTAGTCCCAGCACCTACTGTATGACTTTCACTCCACACCACTATTTCCCTTCTCTCTCTCTTCTGTTTACATAGTAAGCTCTTCAGGGAAGGGACTGTCTTTTAATGTGTGTTTGCACAGTGCCTAGCACAATGGGACTCCAGTTTTGGTTGGAGCCTCTAGGCACCTATTGTAATACAAGTAGGAGTGACAGATTAATTTTTCTCAGTTCTTCATTCTCATTTTAATTCATTCCACTAACCTAGGGGAAGTCATGTGTTTCACGGGAAAATCAAGTATTATTAGGGGTTTTTTTCATTGTCACCATCTTTATAGTAAAGGCAGTTTCATGGCAGTTTTATAAGACAGGGTTACTGCCTGTTTTGCCCACACGCTGTCTGTTTATGTTTTCCTCCTCTTGAACTGCATACAGAATTCTTCTTGGTTTACAGAGATCAGATTGGGCCATTGCATTTCCAAACCAACAGTTCTCTGCTGGCCTTATCAGTTCCTCCAGCATTTAAGCTTTGATTGAAAAACATACATTTCTAGCCCTTGATGGCTGGATTAGAACCTTCTGGCTGGCCTAATGCATCACTGTCTTCAGTGAGTCTTCAGATGGACTAAAACAATAATTCATAAGTGTGAACCGGGCCCTCACCTCAATGTGATTAATTCTGGAGTCTAATTTCAATTCCACCATTGTTAATGGAATGTTACAGAATGCAGGCCATACACACTGGATGGAGGAGATTACCCTGGGAAGAAATGACTCTGAAAAAGACATGGGATCATCAGGTGACCATGAACTCCCAGTATGATGCTGTGGTCAAAAGGGCTACTGGGATCCTTGGATGCATAATTAGAGGAATCTTGCACAGGAGTTCAGAGGTTTTATTATCTCTGCATATGGCACTGATGTGATCACTGCTGGAATAATGTGTTCAGTTCTGGTATTCCTAAGTCAAATTGGAGAGGGTTCAGAGAAGAGCCAGAAGAATGATAAAGGGATTGTGAAACATGCCATAGTGAAAGGCTCAAGGACCTCAATTTCTTTACTTTAAAAGAAGACTTGATCACGGTCTATAAGTATCCACTTGGGGAAACAGAAATTTGATAATGGGGGATTTTCAATCTAGCAGAGAAAGGTATAACAACTTCCAATGGCTGGAAGTTGAAACTAGACAAATTCAGACTAGAAATAAGGTGAAAAATTTTTAAAGTGAGGGTAATTCACCATTAGAACAATTTTCTGAGGGGTATGATGGATTATTCATCACTGGCAATTTTTAGAAATGAAGACTTTTGGGGGGGGGTGGGAGGTAGGAAAAAAGATACCAAAAACATGCTCTAATTGAAACAGGAATTAATTCAGGTAAGGACTATGCCCTGTGTTATACAGAGGTTAGACTACATGACCGAAGTGGACCCTTCTGGCTTCATACTTTATGAATCTATAACCACAGCACTAATTGTAACATCCAGCTATTACGGGCTTACCGGTAGAGCCTGAGACAGTGTGTGTAGCTTGAGCATAGAACCTCCATTATCCTCCTTTTCCCAAATCTGCGCAAACAGAAATACAAATAAATATTTACGATAATTCTGCAAAGAATTTGACTTTCCAGTTACTTGATAAATAAATTGAAGTGAACATTCCATTAAATGAGAAAACAACACTGCCCTCTAGTGACCATTGTAGCCCTGTGCAAGAAAATACAACAGTCTGCTTCAACACCTAGTCTCTGCTTAATAAAATGTAGGAGTGTCTTTAACAGCAAAGCTAAGACTCTCTCTCTTTATCATTGCACTCCCCCCCCCACCCCCAACTGGAGAGAAAGTCTTGGGAAGGAATCAAATGATTAACTCAATCTGCATCACTAATCTTGAGATATAAATAATAGGGTCTGAATCCTCTCGCACCAGTTTTACGGTAATTTCATTGACTTCAACAGAATTACTCCTACTGTAGGCCCAGGAGAGCATACATATTCAGGACGCTACTTAAACACATTTTAAATCCCATTTACTTCAATGGGATTTAAGCCTCTTCTGAAAGTGAAGCACCAGCTTAAGCGCCATCCTGCATAGAATGAAGTTAAGTGGTCTCCTGAATCAAAACCGTACACTGGTGGGAGACTGATTAATTCCCAGCATGAAAGGGTGAAGAGCGAAAGGATATTGTATGGTCCGCCTTGCACCATGATGAAAGGTGATCTATCCTAGAAATACATAAACTGTACATCCCTTCACAGCTGCAGGAAGTGAACTGTTAATAGGAATGAACTATTCATAGATTCCAAGGCCAGATGGGACTATTGTGATCATCTAGTTTGACCTAACTATGCTGTCTGGCTTTTTTAAAAGCCCTCAGCTGAAAGCTGTATTCAGTAAAGAGGAAGAAAACTTGCTCTATTAGTGATTTTTGTACCTTAAAGATATCCTATAATGCAAGTATTATAATTACTTTATATTGATAGTACTGTAGGCCTCCAGGAAGTGTAAATGGCTAAGATACACTTTTATCCCTAATACTGTATCTAGTAAATAGAACAGGATTCTTGGGTTGTAGTCCCAACTCTGCCACTGATATACTGTGTAACTATGGAAATTCACATAACTTACCTTTGTGTATAAGAAATTATAGACATGCCATGAAGAGGTCCATTACTAAGGAGAGTAAGAAGAAAGAATCTCACTGGCAATTTTGGCTAGTGTTACTTAAATTGTAACTAAGATAGGTAAGGGAATGTAACACCCTCACTCGCCCCGGAGGAGGGAGGTCCCTGAAGGGCTGGCGGTAGCCCACCTCCAAGCTCGTCTCAGTTTAACTGGGGCTTGGGCTTGCCTGGGCTCAGGCAGCCGGCGAACAATAGTCTTAAGGGGCTGGCTATAGCCTGGGCGCGGCTCAGCCAGCCAGCAAACACTACAGTCTCAATGGTAGGCTGGGACCTGGGCTTGCAGGGTTCAGGCAGCCAGCAAACAACAGTCTTAAGGGGCTGGCTATAGCCTGGGCGGGGCTCAGGCAGCCAGCAAACACTACAGTCTCAAAGGTAGGCTGGGGCCGCTCCTCTTCAGAGCAAGAGCCCCTTGCAGAGGAACGAGGGTCAGCCACCGGGGGAAAGGGGGACGCGGGCCCTCCCTACTCCAACATATCCTAGCCCAGGGCCCCGGCAGGGGCAGAATCAGCTGCCCCGGGGTCGGCGGGGATCCAGCCGCAACACGCCGATGCTGGAGCTCTGGGCTTTGCAGCCAGCCCTATGGCAGCTGCCCCTGGGCCACTTCCTGCCTCCCCTGGGGTGGGTACCTCTGACGTCCAGTCATCGTCCGGCGCCTCCGGGTAAGCGGTGGTGGGCACTCCAGGCCAGTTGTCCTCCACAGCATGGGCCAAGCCAGGCAGAGGATCCGCTCCGTGCTGCTCCCGAACCAGCAGGACGTCCTTCCCCTCTGCAGGCTTCCCCCTGAATGGGCTGCGGGTCTGGTCTTTTATACTGCCGGCCACGCCCCTGTCCTTCCGGCGAGGGGGGCGGGGCATGTAACACTCCCTCACTCCCCCCGGAGGAGGGAGGTCTGTCTGCCTCACTACAGGGAAATAATGTGACCTATGAAGTTTTCTGTCACAGTCAATAACAAGAGGGGTAAACAATAGAGATCAATGGAAGAGCAATCTTTGTAAACAGATGAGGGTTATGTGCTCCTGGCAGTCATGAGCTTCTTGTTTATTTAGTCTTTTGAAACTTTTAAATAATAAATATACAAGGCTCAAGTGATATCAGACTAGCACTGCTACAGACTAGGGAGAGAATGGCTAGGCAGCAGTTCTGCAGCAAAGGACCTAGGGGTTACAGTGGACAAGAAGCTGGATATGAGTCGACAGTGTGTCCTTGTTGCCAAGAAGGCTAATGGCATTTTGGGCTGTATAAGTAGGAGCATTGCCAGCAGATTGAGGGACGTGATCATTCCCCTCTATTTGACATTGGTGAGGCCTCATCTGGAGTACTGTGTCCAGTTTTGGGCTCCACACTACAAGAAGGATGTGGAAAAATTGGAAAGAGTCCAGCAGAGGGCAACAAAAATGATTAGGGGGCTGGAGCACATGACTTATGAGGAGAGGCTGAGGGAACTGGAATTGTTTAGTCTGCAGAAGAGAAGAATGAGGAGGGATTTGATAACTGCTTTCAACTACCTGAAAGGGGGTTCCAAAGAGGATGGATCTAGACTGTTTTCAGTGGTAGCAGATGACACAACAAGGAGTAATGGTCTCAAGTTGCAGTGGGGGAGGTTTAGGTTGGATATTAGGAAAAACTTTTTCACTAGGAGGGGGGTGAAGTACTGGAATGGGTTACCTAGGGAGGTGGTGGAATCTCCTTCCTTAGAGGTTTTTAAGGTCAGGCTTGACAAAGCCCTGGCTGGGATGATTTAGTTGGGGATTGGTCCTGCTTTGAGCAGGGGGTTGGGATAGATGACCTCCTGAGGTCCCTTCCATCCCTGATATTCTATGATATCCACCCATTTGTGCAGAAGTTGTGGCAAGCAGGCTTAGTCAAGGGAACAAACCATAAAAGGACATAATTTATGTCAAAAGCTGGAGAAAGAGGGAATGGTTAAACAGTACAAAATACAGTTATGTTTGCATGCTTGATAGAGATGAATTCACTTAGATACTTTTGGTTGTGAAACATTGTCCAGGTGGGTAGGTATTCTGTCTTCAGCAAAGCAATATAGCTTGATGCAAATATATTTAGTAGTTTGTCCATCTGCAGCCTTGAAACAGTAATGGTGCTACACGCCTGGTTGTACTCTCAAGGAAGGTGTTTTATCCCTACCTGTTGAATGACAATAATGTTTAATGAACATCTGAGAGAAGTTAATAGTTGACAGCTGATGAGATAGCTCAAAAGGGGTTGCCTGCTTTGGCCCCTACACCATTAAAAATGGGATAAAATGGATAAACCAGTTCTGTTCCTGTCTCTTTAATGGTTTAGGAAATCCATCCCCTGCTTGCAATGAAGTCTAAGCTGGTGAGAACAGGGTACTATCTGAAGGACTGGGTGAGAGCAGAGGGTGTGGTAGAGGGAGGAGAGAGTTAATGTGTTTTTTAGAATGATCTGCAAAGGAGCATTTTGGTGTTGGAATAATATGGACCTTTAAAAAGTGACTGAAAAAGACATGTTTTATATGTACTATTCCCTACCTGTCTCTTTCTCATACTATGTAGTGATCTCATAAGCTACTTGGATGACAGCAAGTATGGGAAAACTAAGAACTGTGCAGATGAACATGTTTGCAATGGGAAAACAACACACACAAATAATGAAAACACTTTGTAAAGTTTCAGAGAGACAATGAAGGGAGTACATAAATGTACTGGAGACCACCTGAAACTATCTCTGGTGCATTTGTATGTGGTAGTGCTATCCATGGGATAAACTGCAGCTTCATGTGACAAGTGACATTTATCAGGCACCTTTGATCTCTCACCTGCACTCTGTCTGCTAACCCATCTCCCCTGGGACTTTTTCTAACATTCCAAGCTCCTAAACTCCTAGACACCAGCCATTCAAAAAAATACCCCCTGCCACAGAAATGTTTCTTTTAGGCCCTCAAATCTGGCATAAGAGTGAAGTGGCTGAGCGTCTCTAAACTGCTTCTCACATCAGTTTTTCTAAGGTCTCACAGGCTGAAATATAACAAAAATAAAAACCCAGCAAAATTTTGGTGCCAGTTAAATAAGCTCCTTTCAGCAGTCTGGTGGTTTTAAGATGCAACCCATGAAGTGAGCTAGATAGATGAACAATCAAACTGGTTACAAAGTAACCAGAGAAATTGCTGACATAATGCTTTGGTAGGTAACATTTTGCACAGTGTAATACAGAGATACCATATTAAACAGATGTAGCTTTGTCTGGGTTGAGAACTTTCCTCATCCTATGTCTCATCTTCTATCCCTTAGCCAAACAACTGGAATGTCATTAAAATGGGGGTGATTAGTTTTCAAGCAATTTTCTCTGTCTCCCATAGAAGAATCTTCGTATCATTCCTCTGTGAAAGTGTTAAAGCTTTGTCTGTAAAGGAGGAAGAACACCCTGAAGATTTCACCATCACCTGTCTTCAGTTGTCAGGCATCACATCTAATTAGGCCAAAGCCCCTACATTTATGGCAGTGCATGGTAAATTGTGGCATTGTCTCTTTGCAGGCAGGGGTGGATGCAATTACTCTATAACCTTCCAGATATTCTGCATCCAGTTTCTTTGATCTATCAAAGGTAGTGAATTTGTTTGTTGCTTTCTTATTACAGGTATTTTGCTTCCTCTACTAGATATCAAAGGCATCAAATCCCATATAAGTGTACTAGCAAGCTGTGTGTGTGTGTTGTGTATAAATGACAATATGGCAGTAGTGGGATAATGGAGGTGCATAGAAGAATTGGTTGGGGACAGAGCCGGCTCCAGGCACCAGCCTACCAAGCATGTGCTTGGGGCGGCACCTGGCAGGGGGCGGCGCTCAAGGTTGGGTTTTTTTTGTTTTTTTGTTTTTAAACATACTGGGGCTGTTGGGGCGCCCGGCGGTGCTCCGGCCCGAGAGTGGGGCCATGACTGGGCTCGCCGCCCTCCCCCGGCGCTCCGGCCGGCCGGGGAGAGCGGGTCCGCGGCCGGGCTCGCCGCCCTCCTCCCAGCGCTCCGGCCGGTCAGGGAGAGCGGGGCCCCGGCCGGGCTCGCCGCCCTCCCCGCGGCGCTCCGGCCGGCCAGAGAGAGCGGGGCCACGGCCGCGCTCCCCGCCGGGGGTCGGCGGGAGGCTTTTTTGCCTGGGGCGGCAAAAAAGCCGGAGCCGGCCCTGGTTGGGGAAGAGCTGCATAATGTCTATCTATACCTTACCTGCCACGTCCCAGTGTTATTAGTCTCTCATTTTTATTTCCTTATGCAACAGGCTACAATGCTTTAAGGAATAACAAAATATGCTTCAAAGAGTCCTGTGGCACCTTATAGACTAACAGATGTATTGGAGCATAAGCTTTCATGCGTGAATACCCACTTTGTTAAGGTTACAAGCATATACAAATCTGAAGCTTTCCTTCCCACCATTCCAGCATTGCCACATGCTCAGGGCAAGTAGTAACATTGTCAATTTGGTACAACAAAAGCTGTGCGAAGAAAGAAGTTTCTAGATGTAACAATAACACCTAAAAATGGTGAGCCACTGAATAAACCCTCCTTATTTTATAATTCTATCACTTTGGGCTACCTACTGCACTCAGTGAAGTCAGTGCCAAAACTTTAATTGACTTAGGGCCTGACCAAAGCCCATTGAAGTCCTTCACTGAGTTTTGTATTAGACCCTTAAATGGTGCAAGGACCCTTTGTGCCCCAATCCTGCCAGGTGATGAGCACACTTAACTCTCAATGAAATCAATAGAATTGAGGGTGCTCAGCACCTAACATGGACTGGCTCATAGTTTCTGTATACAGTTCTGTTCTGCAGTCCAAGAACAAGATGGCTTAGCTCCCAAGTTAATACCTGTTGTACGTAGGAGATGGGAGTGAGTCACAGCTGATGAAGTGATTTCTTTTTCTTATTTTGGCTAAAGAGGACTGTGGAAATCTCTAGTCCCCTTCCAAAGCCTTTCATTAAAAGGAGCCCATAAAGCAGTCTCTGGAAGTTTTGGGAGGCTCTTTTATTGAACAAATGGACAGGTTGAAAGGATTCAGAAAATAATTAATTTGAAAATAATTAAAAATAAAGAGAAGTCCAGTGTGTTTCGAAGTTCTGGGTAATATTGAAGTAGCATTAAAAAATTTCAACGGAAATTTAATGTGAACAGGTTCTTTGAAATAATTGGGGAAGAGAAAGGTTTGGCTATCAAATCAATTAATGAAGAATTATTAATGTCCCCTGTTGAACTCTCCCCTCCCCAATCAACATATTTTTAATCACATGCATCTAAGTGAACACATTTTAAAAATGTATGTTTGCTTTGCAGACACATGCAGGGAGCTGTTATTTTATACATGTATTTTATTTTTGCCAGAGGCGTGTGTGTGTGTGTGTGTGTGTACACACCCCTCATGAGTATGTGAAGGGCCTGCTGACTGAATACTACAGTTAGCCAGGATAGTGTCCCTAACCTTTGTTTGCCAGAAGCTGGGAATGATGGATCACTTGATTACTTGTTCTGTTCATTCCCTCTGGGGCACCTAGCATTGTCTGACGACAGGATACTAGGCTAGATGGACCTTTGGTCTGACCCAGTATGGCCGTTCTTATGTTCTTACAGAAAATATCTTCCTTGTCAACCATCATCACTACCTAGGCAGTGCAGAGGTACTAATATTTCCAAAAGAAACCCATTGGGGCTGGTTGAAGGCACCCAAAGCTGAGACATAGCAACAGTCTTTATGTAAAAAATAGCAAAAATATAAGACCCTAAACGTACACTAGCATGGACACCTGCTCCTATGCAGGGTCCTATTGACTTCAGTGAGACTCCACATGGATGCACAGATCCACCACACTCGTTTGTTCCAGTGTATAATCAGGGTTTAGGACTCTAATACCCCAAAATGCTCTTGCGTCATTATAATCACTTGTGTTTGGGACCATTACCGCAGAATAGTCTAGTAGTAATTTTCATGGTGGAGGAATAAATACTTGTTTCCTATGCTTTAAAAGCCTATGTGGGAGGGCATGCATCTGGCGATTATTCATGGAACTTGGAGAAAGGTCTCCAGACTTCTGCTTCAAGTTCTGCTGGTGACTTTCTCTGTGGAGTTTGACAAGGCACTTTGGCCAGATCCATACTTGTGTATATCAGGGTAGCTTTGTTGATCTGAATGGTGGTTTCAGCAGCCTGTGTAACTGATGCAGAGGGGCAGTAGCTGCTATTCCAGCCCATGTATCCTGCACCTTGATCCTGAGTTGGAAGATTTCACCTCCACACTGCCTCCAACTTCCAAACTCTACTGCCATAGTGCCTGGTGTCTCTAGCTTCATTAACTGTTTTTAAAAAGTGGTGAGAATTTTTTTAGGATTTTTATTTTGGTGAGAAAAACCAAAAAAAATCAGGTGCGGTTTGTGAAATGAAACAATTTTCCCCCTAGATGTTTTGGTTCAGCCACTGAACCGAAAAAATCAGTTATTAGTTCAGCTCAAGTAACTAGAGTATTTAAACAATAAAGATATTCCCCTCCCCCATCAGCGGAAACCAGCTCTGAAGCCCAATGAATAAACTTTAAATTAAGCCCCAGCTGTACTTGCTGAGGGAGCCGAGATTATCAGAAAAGCCAAAAATTGATCGTCTGTTTAGGCAGTTAGCTAAGCTTGCCTCAGCTGCAGGTTACTCTTTATTTAGCTTGTAGCTTGCATATGAAAAAGAGCACCTTTTTTTCCTGATGCTCAAAAATGAACAGACACATTAAATTAAATGCAGCCAACCAAAGAACGTCAGAGTAAACAAAATCAGTATTTATTCTAAAATGTATAATTTGTGTACATTGTTGTATATATTGTTCACAAGGGAACACATCCCCCGGATACAAGTGCTAATCTACAAAACCATATTCCAAAAATAAAATTGTGTTACATAAGCATCCACACATTTCCTAGTCCTAGCTCTATTACACCCACTGTCAAGCTTTAAGAAAATGTTGCTTTATGGGACACAAACATGTACGCTACTGCATCTAAGTGTGATCACGCGGGAGATTAGTAACTTTAACAATGTAGCTAAAACAACATATTTACAAAGAGATACCTTGATGCAGTTTCCATCTAGTATTTTAAATAGGTAGTTAGTTGTTGAACTATAAGCCTTCATGGAAGGTGATATTGACAGTCTAATGTTGCTAAATGGATTCATGCAACGTAAGTCTCATTTACACTAGACATAATCACAGCTATATATTGATGATGATGTGTAAAGATGCAGCATCCTATTGGGGGAAGCAAGGATGAATAGTTTTTAACAGAGTTTGGAACATTCGTGTGAGTTTATCACTGCTGTGGCTTTTGATGTTAAAGGAAAACTGCAATCATTTTGCTCACTATCCTGTACTGCAAGCTCACAGTGTGAGAAGCATTTACATCACCCCATAATGTTATCAGATCACTAGCAATTGAAAAGTGCTTGGGGGTGGGTGGTTGCATGCATCATTTTGCTGAGGAAGACCATCATTAATTTGTGATGCAAGCAGAGGTGAAAGTAAGCCAGTACGGTCCGGTACAGAGTACTGGCAAGAACTGGTACACAGCCAACTGTACCAGCAGGGGGCAGCTTCCCCAGGCTGGCAATTTAAAAGGGCCCTGGGCTCCTGGCAGCGGCTGGAGCCCCTGGCCCTTTAAATCACCACCAGGGCCACCATTGCCAGAGCCCTGGGGTAGTGGCGGCGATTTAAAGGGCCCAGGGATTTAAAGGCCCTGCAGCTTCCACCTGAGGCCCCGCCCCTTCTGCCTGAGCGCCCCCCGGCCCTTGCTCAGGACCCCGGCCCTGCGTACTGGTAAATCCCTTAAGTTACTTTCACCCCTGGATGCAAGCAACAAGAGCTGCAAACAAAAGAGAGAGTTTCTAGCCTGTTCTCTTACTGGCTTAATTACTGCAAAAATACATGTTCTAGTTAATCATTCAAATGAGTTTTCTGCAATATTAAACTATAAAGCTTCTTTTTTTCTGACCATTAAACCAGTACTCAATCCTGGCAGCAACTGGTTTTACTATTTGAGAGACTGCTTCTATACTGGTAGTGTTATAAAAGGTGGACCAAATACTGATCTCATTTAGCTCCGTGAAACTGCATTGATGTTATTGTATGGGTCCAACCGAAAGCAGAATTTAACTCAGAGTCTTAGCTCAGTAACATACAGAAGCTGCTACCAAAAAACATCTGAAAAGTGCTAATTTTAATAAAAAACTTCACCTTCTGTTTGCAATATTCAGATTATCACATGGTCACCGAGCACTGTTAAAATGCTGTTGTAAACAAATGGCCACAGGTTCATTTTAAATATAATTTTATGTTCCGTCTTTTTTTTTTTTTTTTACTAAAACTCATGAATCAATATAGATTTTCCTCACTCATAACATCCATGGTATTCACCATGTGTAACAAGTTGAGAAGCTACCAGTATCTTGCCTAAAAGAACTGAGTCTGGGGTTGATAACCAGGATGCATTTAGTTCTAATCCCAACTCTGCCACTAGTTGCCTTCCACTTTGGGCAAGTTACTTTATTTATCTGCCTCATCTGTAAAATGGAAATAATAATTTCTAACTCATATTGGCACTGGCTTAACTAGAGAACATTTGTCATACAGTACTTGAACATGTAAAGAACCATATTGTCCCAACCCTTTCAGATACTGTTACTGAGCACTCTTAAGAGCCACTGAGTGCCCTCAATTCCCATTGACTTTCCACTGATTAGCACCTCATAGTAATTACTATGTAATATTATTTCTAGAGTTGTCTACATGCACAAATGGATGTTGTTTTCCTCTCTACAATCAAGTTTAAGGCCAGATCCTCAGATGATTTAAATCAATGCAGTTCCCATAATCTGGCCCTTAAATTTATTCACCTAGAAAAGGTGTTGCTGTTTTGGGACAATCGTGGGAGCACACATAACTGGATACTGCATCTTGACACCTTTTTCCTTCATACCATTGCTTCTACTCCACTCTGTTCCCTGGTTACAACTGCAGTAGCTACAGCCATCTCTGCCCATCTGTGAATATACAGCTGAATGTAATAACCCCAGCTAGTAAAGTGCCCTTTGCACCCAAACTTGTTCTTAATGACAGGAATTCACAGTTTCCAAATGAAATCTCAAAAAGCAATATACAACAAAAACATCAATAAGCAAACACACAGACACTCACTCACTCATATAGTTATTTAAAATCCATTTTCTTAAGCTAGTATAAAATCAAAAATTATGTGTTAAACAAAAGAATAATTTAATATAGCAATCAATAGCTGGTACTTATTATGTAGTAAAGAAACCAACAAACCAGAATTAAAAAGAAAACAAGACGGCATGCTGTTCAAAGTGCAATGAGACAGAATTGTCCTTTCGAAAACTCTATTAAAGAAGTTGTGTCAGTATTATTTTACTAAAATTTCAACAGCCAGAAAACAACTGAATATCTCTAACAACATTTTATAAGACACACTTTTATTAGCACTAATGATTAATAATAGTTATTTAAGCCATATGTTGTTAAGCATAGTGAAAGCTATGTACAGGGGGCATTTTTCCTCATTGCCTCATATTCAACTGCAGACATAAAATCTATTTTATCAATGTTACAACATTGACAACAGTGCTGTTATTTTCCCCATGCTATACGATGCTTGTGATTTTGAGGACCAAATTGTACCTTTAGCTGCACATACATGGCGTTAAAGGGAGCTAAATACTCACATCTGAGGCCTGGTCTACAGGGGGGGGCGGGGCGGGATTGATCTAAGTTACGCAACTTCAGCTACATGAATAACGTAGCTGAAGTCGACTTACTTAGACCTACTCACCGCAGTGTCTTCACTGTGGTGAGTCGACTGCTGCCGCTACCCTGTCGACTGTGCCTGTGCCTCTCGTGGCAGTGGAGTACAGGAGTCAACGGGAGAGCGCTCAGCGGTCGATTTATCGCGTCTAGTCGCGTCTAGACTAGACGCGATAAATCGACCCCTGCTGGATTGATCGCTGTCCGCTAATCTGGCGGGTAGTGTAGACATACCCTGAGAGTAGGTTTTTTTTAAAAAATACAGCTGTTTGGGTCCCCCCCCACAGCTCTACATAACTTTGTTGATGTAAATTTAACAGTCTGCAAAAAACACAGCTGTTACAAAATACATTTTTGTTCAATAACTATGGGCTGATAATTAAACCAATACAAACTGGCGTGTGCAAATGAGACTATAAACAACTAGGGGCAGGGCAAATGTGTCTTAATTTGTCTGAAGAGTGGCCCCTAACAGTTTTATGAATAAAGGATAACTTGATCTCTTGAATTTCTTGTTGAATTCATGACAGTAGAAGTTATCAGGGCCGCCCGGGGGGAGGCAAGTGGGGCAATTTGCCCCAGGCCCCTGGCCCCACAGGGGCCCCCACGAGAATATAGTATTCTATAGTATTGCAACTTTTTTTATGGAAGGGGCCCCCAAAATTGCTTTGCCCCGGGCCCCCTGAATCCTCTGGGCAGCCCTGGAAGTTATGGTCTTTGAAGGTGAATCTGCAATCGTGCTTTGGGTTGGATCCTAATCTGCAATATATGGTGCTCATTGCAAGATACACTAAGTATAAATAAATAAATCCATTACTCCATTTGCACACATGAACATAATAGCAGATCAATGATTTAGGCTACACTACCATTTTCCTTCATATTTTACATTGGTGCTCCGTTGCTGGTGCAGCTTCATCAACAATAGGAGTATTAATGTAAATAAACAGCAGGTGAGATAAAATACATGTCATCTAATTGCACTGATAGCAGATCTAGATGATCTTTGGTTAAAACCCCATCAGATGTTAACAGCCTGACTACATCACAGCTTCCACCATTGCCACAACTGAGGGAGGTGCACTGCTGACAGTGCGACAGTAGGAAATTTAAAAATAAACGCTAGCGTAACCAAGACTTTAGAATCTGGCCTTTACCTTGTATTTTAGCATCTGAGTGAAAGTCAAGTCCCTGGAGTATATTTACAATATTAGGGGCCATGCTGGATCTGGCCCTGCACATGTGCACAAATGAAGGAGAGAACAAAAAGTGCTCCTCTCCCCTACCTTGCACCCTTAAATGGTTTAGAGCAGTAGTTCTCAAACTGTGGGTTGGGACCCCAAAGTGGGTTGTACCTCCATTTTAATGGGGTTGCCAGGGCCAGCATTAGACTGGCTGGGACCCAGGGCTGGGACCTTAGGGCTCCACCTGCTCTCCCCCCACCCAGGACAGTGGGGCTTGGGCTCCGGCCTCCTCTGCTCCCATTCAGGATCATGTAATAATTTTGTTGTCAGAACAGGGTTGCGGTGCACTGAAGTTTAAGAACCCCTGGTTTAGAGCCAAGCCAACCATGGAGCTCCAAAAATGTTTTAGGCTGATGTTGACAGTGGTATTAGCCTCCCAAAGAGGGTGGAGAATGTTGGGGTCCCACAGCTTTCATGTGTGTATGTGTGCGTGCCCAAAAGAGGAGGTGGTGGTAGTGAACTCTGTTCCCTGTAGAAGAGCGTAGCAGAGACCACAGTCCCCTATCATCACTGGAGGAATCGTGGCTGACTCCGACTCAGTGCAATCCCTCTACACCCTGCTAATACGGGTCTATTTCTTTAAGGAACTATCTAGCTCTTAATTATTACTGAAGTGTATGCATCTTCTTTATTCCCCAGAAACACCAAATGCCATCAGCTGAATTTCATATTAAAGCAGGTAGTGGTTATAAGACTATAGTCACACAGTTATTTTAGTATAATTATCAAGATTCAAAATTACATGCAAGTTACATAAAAACCACTAAGGAAAAAACAACAAAATACTGGCCCTGAGCTGTGTGAGTGAAATTTCATCATTCCAGTTTTAGCCTGCTGCTTTTAGTCTGATCACTGAGTTGTTTATCATACAAACTGCGAGCAGTATCGAGGATCTTGCATGTAATCAGAACAGCAACACATCATATGAATTCTAGCTTTATCAAAAGGTGTTCTAGTAGCTTTCACACGTATTTCACATAGACAAAGGACAACAGTGACTGATAATAAGCAGCTGACAGGTCAAATCCTGATTTCCCTTGCTTAGATTTTATTCAGTACTTTCACAGATAAACTCCCATTGATGCCAGTGGGAGTTTATTTGAGTTAGGACTAAGCATGATGATTGATTCACAGATTCCAAGTCCAGAAGGAGCCGTTCTGATCATCTACTCTGACCTCCTATATAGCATAGACCACAGAATATCTCCAAAATAATTCCTAGAGTAGATCATTTAGAAAAGCATCCAATTGTGATTTAAAAATGGTCAGCGATGGATTGCATGTCCCTTGGGAAATTGTTCCAATGGTTAATTACTCTCATTGTTAAAAAATTATGCTTATTTCCCATCTGAATCTGTCTAGCTTCAACTTCCAGCCACTGGGTTGTGTTATACCTTTCTCTGCCAGTCTGAAGAGCCCATTGTTAAATATTTGTTCCCTATATAGATACTTACAGACTGTAATCAAGTGACCCACTCAGGGCCGGCTCCAGGCACCAGGCACCCAAGCTGGTGCTTGGGGCGGCACCTGGAGGGGGGCGGCGCGGCGCTCTGGCCACCGGGGGGAGAGCCGAGCCCCAGCTGGGGCTCGCCGCCCTCTCGCCGCCCTGCCCCCGGCGCTCTGGCCGCCGGGGTGGGGGGGAGAGCCGAGCCCCCGCCGGGGCTCGCCGCCCTGCCCCCGGCGCTCTGGCCGCCGGGGTGGGGGGGAGAGCCGAGCCCCCGCCGGGGCTCGCCGCCCTGCCCCCGGCGCTCTGGCCGCCGGGGTGGGGGGGAGAGCCGAGCCCCCGCCGGGGCTCGCCGCCCTGCCCCCGGCGCTCTGGCCGCCGGGGTGGG
>NW_020664404.1:20996092-21057534 GCF_002925995.2 Terrapene triunguis | reverse complement strand
ACTGTAAGTATAAGGTATGCTTTCTAATCCTTTAATTGGGCCTAAAGATTTGGCCCTAAGATTTTAAACAGGAGGTAGGAGCAGTCAAAATGGGACAGTGCTTTCTATGCTTTCTTGGTTCTTCCTTTATTGTACTGTGGTAGTAATGTTGCTATACGTATGCAAGTATTTGCAACATGCAATACAGCACACTAGCTTTCATTAAGACCATATATGTGTGTGTGTGTGTGTGTGTGTGTGTGTCTCTGTCTATCTATCTATCTATCTATCTATCACACCTTTTGAACTCTGGGCAAAATTGGATTTCTGTAATTGGCTGTCAAGGATGTCACATGCATGCTGTCCAATAAATGTATTCATCTGACTCTTTCCTTGAAATTTTATATACAAACATCACTTCATAAGGGCAAAGATATGACAGTCATTATGTGGGAATTATTGCCATTCTAACGTTAAATTGAGTTGGCCTTTACCCTTCTGCCTTGTAACAAGATATGCCATTATTTCAAGAAAAATATACTGGGCTGTGTTGACATGTTGCTCAATTAGAAACTGATTAGTCAAAAAAAAATTAAAAAAAAAATCCAATACAACAATATGTCAGCATAGTAAAGTAAAATAATAATGATACTTTGGATTTATCTAGTCTTTAATACAAAAAGCACTATGCAAAAATAAGTGTCATTATCTCCATTTTACAGATGGGACAACTGAGGCTCAGGCTGACTAGCCCATGGTCACACAGTGTTGGGAATAGAATACGGGTAGCCTGACTCCCAGTCCCCTCTTCTAGCCATGTATCAAAACAGCTTGGAATCCGGAGAAGCAATAGAAAATATTTTGATTTTTTTTTTTGCGAGCTTTTAAATAAGCCATTTCCTAGAAGCAAACAGGACACTCTGGGTTGTGAGGATTAGGGGGTTGATTCTCCTCTCACAAACTAGTTTTGCATCAGTGTAATTCTAGTGACAACAATGGAGTTAGCCATTTATTGGCATAAATCCAAAGTAACTGATTTGAAGTTGTTCTCTACTCAAGTCAAGGGCTTAATTCTGCATTTACACTAGAGATGAGAATCTGGGTGTCCTAATAACAAAATATCCTCTTGTATGTTATTAACCCAACTGAATTTAAAACAATACCAATGTGATATGCTATGAAACACCAAAGGCAGTCCTATATGCAGCATACTCTAGTCTAAAGGCATCCTTCGTACACTGAGAGCTTGTCTGTGAGAATGTTAATACACTGGTGTAGCTTCTTTAACTTTAGTGGGGTTAGTCCTTGTTGACTCCACTGTCAGAGAATAATCAGTTTTAAATGTGCAGCCAGCTGTTTTTTAAAAGCAATTTGAGGTTTCAATCTCAAATAGAACTCCAATTACCGTTGTAATGCAGAGATCTTCTGCTTGCTGGGCTGAGATGAGAAAGAGCCAATGCTATTTAAACCCCAAAGATCTCTCACTAGCTAAATCAAGAAAGCAAAGACAAGACAGATAATATTCTGAACTCAAACTAGCATAGCCATCTCAGACACAAATTACATGGTGTTCTGGCAGAGACACCTTTCTGTGAACTGTAGCAGTTATTTTTCTTGCTTCAGCTTTCAAAAGAGGAAAAGTAGCTCAGTAATGCTGGGACTTTTCCTGCAGCTAAAGTGGTGTTGGTCCACTTAGTAAAAGCCTCAAGTCATCACAAGGTCAAAGCACCAGAACTGCTGATATCTCCAAATCTCTTACCAGCAGTAACAATGCAGCAGCTTTTCTGCAAATAAACAAACCAAGAATCTAGTTAATTCAGCAATATACTTTTAATATAATTATTTGGTTCAATTCCCTAGGAAAAATCACAGGGTGGTTTCTTTGTGTGTGAGAGAGAAAGCAATGCAGAATCTGACTGCTTACAAAGAGTCCCTCTCCCCCCCCTCCACCCCCAGCCCCGCATCTCAGATTGTGAAAGATCATTTAATGCTATTTACAACATAAAAAGGACTAGGTCTCTTTGTTTAATGAAAAAAATTCAGGAGGTCTCTCATGAAATGCAACAATGCTGTCATTTTGTCACTACTGTCATATGGGATGGGAGTATGTGATTATCTCCATTTGCTTGTACAATCACATCAAACATTTACCACACAATGTTTAAATCAATTGTCACATTAATATATTATCATGGATTAAATGAGGCAACCCCAATGGTTGTGTTCTAAAAACAAAACACAGTAATGACTGAGTCCACTTCTGGAGTAAATTGAAAACTCATTTTTTTAAAACTATCTCCCCCTGTAAGGCCTGGTCTACACTACGACTTTAATTCGGATTTAGCTGCGTTAATCCGAATTAATCCTTAACCCGTCCACACAACGGAGCCAGTTACTTCGAATTAAAGGGCGCTTAAAATCGATTTCTGTACTCCACCACGACGAGCGGAGTAGCACCAAAATCGATTTTGTAAATTCGAATTAGGGGTAGTGTGGCCGCACACCACCGAATTAATGTGGTTAAAATTAATGGGGTAGTGTGGCCGCACACCACCGAATTAATGTGGTTAAAAACCGAATTAATGTGCTTAGTGTGGCCGCGCACAATCGAATTTATACAATCTGTTTCCCAAATTCGAATTATCTAAATTCGAATTAATCTCGTAGTGTAGACGTACCCTAAAACAGACTATAAGTTAGCTACTATTTACAAAGCTTTAAAAAGTGTATTTGAACATTTTCTTTTCTTTTTCACTGGACTGGCCATCAATAATCAAGGTTATCTCAAACTTGATTTTTTCTTCAGACAGATAATTGCTTTCTTGTAATAAAAAATAAAAATATTTTTCAATGTGTGGCTGTTGCCCAGATGGGACAGAACCTCAGCTGATGTAAACTGGCATTGCTCCAGTGACATGAGGATCAGTACAAAGAGGGTCCAACGTGTCCCTCCCCAATATTTGGTGTGACTGCCTTAGCATACTAAGAAACCATGTGGCTTTGGCAGCTCAGGAAAGGAGATATCAAAAGCAAGTGACAGTGAATCATAATGGACTAAGAATTTTTCAGCCCCTCTGAACAGTGATTTTTTTTTTTTTACAAAACACATTGAAAATAAAAGCAAACATCAATTACAGACTGTCTCTTAACAGATGGATGATAATAACCTTAACAATTAGCGCACACAATGAAAAGTGGTACCATTTTTATGTTGGTATCTCAGTCATTATTCATGGTGAAATGCTAAAAGGAAGTGGTTATTATGATGCATGGCTTATCAGCTTTCTTCGTACCATGACCCACAACCAGTCATCCTCAGATATGTCCCCAAATCATTTGCACTGGTTCCCACAGTGCTTCAAAGGAAGCACCAGTCCTGTGGTAGTTCATAAGAGATGCTGTGGGAATTGGTGCAGTGGTGTATGAGGGGGTGGGAGGTGTTCTGCCATTTGAGAAAGTGGTTGAGTAAATTTCAAAGTGGCTGAGTGAATATGCTTCAGCCAAAGACCAGAGACAGAAAATTAGAGCAGACTTGTGGCGCCCTGGCCCCCTTAGGGGAGGCGACCTCGCCAGTCTAAGAACCAGTAATGAAGTGTTTGTCAATGGAAGTGCAAAGACAGTGATCCAGGAAAAAGGAAAGAGACACAAATGCCTTGTCTCAACTGCGTTGTTTGATACAGATTCCTCAACAGCACAGGACAACTTCATTTAAGGCTGGATCCTCAGCTCAAGTAAATCAACTTGGTCCTATTGAAGTCAATGGTGCGACACCGATTACACCAGCTGAGGAGATGGCCCATAGCCTTTTGTTAAGAAATTACTATACAAGCATATTTCTATCCCTTTTTAAACCAGACTTACAACCATGATATAAGAAACCAAAAGCTTCCAGCACCGAACATTCATTGGGTGAAAACCTGGCTCTAGGACAGTCAATGGGAGTTTTATCATTGACTTCAAGGGAGCCAGGATTTCACTCACTGAATTTGCTGTATGTGCAATTTCATATATAAACTATGATTTTTTCCTCACTGTTCCTCCCTTTCACACTGTTGCAATGGTCATAATCAATGGAGCAAGCCTATAGTTTTGGTGCTTTGGTGACACACTGCTTGTCGAACAGTTGTGCAGATGGTGCTGGTGAGTAAATCTTCCAGCAATATTAACTGTGGCTGTTTCTGGTATTCCACTGATACCTTCCATAGATGTTGGACCATTTATTTCTGAAGAGAAACAAGGGGACTTGAGACAAACCTTCCATTTGGCAGCTTTCTTGGAAAGGTCATTGAGCCATGGGTGCTTGAGACTCTGAGTGGCACTTAGCCTTCCTCTAGAAAAAAGGAGACATTATTGGAAGAGTTAGTTGAGCTCCATCACTTCTTACCTGTGCTGAATATAATAGCAAAACACTGCAACACCTGCCTATTTAATACAGCTACTTTTTAAACAAGTATGAGTATGCACAGAGAAACTATAGGAGGGAGGTCAGAGTGGAGGAAATCTCTATGAAGTTCTCCACTGAGGAAAGGGGTTTCCCCAACACAGAAGGGGCAATAGGATCCAGCCATTCATGAAGAGGTCCAGGTTTCATGCAGCTCTACACTATGACAGCCTCCTCCCCATATCCATGGCCTCACTGCAGCCATATCAATAGGGGCACGACTGACCCTGATGTCCCTCTAGAGGTGTACCTAAAAGTGTAACGTTCTTAATTTTGACTCTCCCTCTATCCCTTCATATTTACTTTAAAATTTTGTTTTCCATCGGAATGTGTTTGGCACCTCCCAGTGCATCTGTGGATATTTCTAAGTATTGGAATAAGCTCATGAATCCCTGAGACTGCACACTTGTCTCTAGCGCAGCTCAGAAAATGTCCATGCAAATGAAAAAATGACAAAGAAAATGTTTGTGAATTTCTTTCTTCTTCTGACCAGCTCTAGTTGTCACAATGGAAACTTCAGCGGCAGGAAAAGAACTCAGATCCTCCTGCTTTAAAAGCACAGGGCTCTACCAGTTGAGCTCAAGGAAGAGACCCTGACCTACTAATGACAGTTCTGATTTTGAACAGGTCTGATTCTGTTCAATAGAAGGCACCACTGACACCTATTCGCTAGACTCAGTACATTACATTTACTTTCATTTTTCCGCTTTGTTTTCTTCACCCTTTTAATGACTTTTGTTGCTTACATGCAGATAACAAGCCTAAAGAAAAGCAGAACAAAGATGTATTGTGCTCCAACTGCTGCATAAATGTAGGAATCCATTTTAAAGGCTCAAACTTTTGAATCCTAAATGTACGGCAGCCTCAGGTATCCTCTTCTGAGGCTTTTCTGTTTTGGGCAGGGGCGGCTGTAGCCTTTTTGCCAACCCAAGCACGGCAGGCAGGCTGCCTTCGGTGGCATGCCTGCGGGAGGTCTGCCGGTCCCGCGGCTTTGGCGTACCCACGGCCAAATTGCCGCCGAATCCGCGGGACCAGCGGACCTCCCGCAGGCATGCCGCCGAATCTGTGTTACCAGCGGACCTCCCGCAGGCATGCCACCGAAGGCAGCCTGCCTGCCGCCCTCAAAGGGACCAGCAGGGCACCCCCTGTGGCTTGCCGCCCCAGGCACGCACTTGGAGCGCTGGTTCCTGGAGCCGCCGCTGGTTTTGGGTTATGAAACCACATGGCTCAGCCTCACCCAGTGATGAGACAGTCAACAGCTTTTAACCAACAAAACCTACTGACTAGTTAAGTGAGTAATAATCAAAAACTACTTTAAATCACATGACCCTGTTTCAGCCAAATGAAATGTTTAGAGCAAAGTAAGGGATGCTCCTATTGAGATTAGCACAGAGCTGGCCAGCCCCAAACACACTGAAGTTGGAGAGGGTATGATGGTCCCCAGAAGGCTGTTTAAGGTAAATGATGTGTCCTGGCAGGAATTCCAGGTTCTGTTAGGAGGTGGGAAGGTGTCAGGAGGGAAAGGGCGGGATTGATCTTTAAAAAGATTTCATGCAGGACCTCAAGCGAACCAGAAGGGATTTTAAAAGCCACACCTGCCGATCTTTGTTTGGAAACTGAAAGAAAGTTTGCAAACTTTGCACAACCAATGTTTAATGCTTTGTTGTAAATTGTCCGTTATTTTGCTAACAAATCGATCCATTCAACAATGTACAATAACCAACATCATGAGTACTTCTTCACACAGACATGCAAGAGCCAGGGAACACACAGAGAAACATGCCAGCCTTAAAAAAATAAACAAAAGCAAACAAATGTATACATATCACAATGACACATAATTCAGCAGCAAGACAGACTCAAGTACAGAAGAAGAGAATCTCAGAACAAATATTGAGGTAACAAGAACAAAAAAGCACTGGCAGATCTGCAAAGAACAAGAATATTTAAACTTGGAGACCTGCTTGTGTAGTCCGCAATGGAGTTTATGGTCTGATAACCAAGGATGTTTTAAGGCTGAAGTTGCACTCATTCTCCAGCTAAAGGGAAAACAGAACACTAGTAAGTGATACATATGGGATCTTAGGATTCAACAGTTATGCCCTAGCTAGTGATGTGTGCTGTCCATCCTTTTGGTATTGCATGATGTTCAGGTTTGCAAGATGCTTTGTGCCAGATGGCAGCTGAACAATGGCAACTGGAAGTGTTAACTCCTGTGAAAATGCATTCATGTAATCTCAGGACACTGTGTAGAATTTAACAATATTCTACGTAGGCATAACACAATGGCTACTGTAATCATCAAGTGTAGCAGTACAAGTGACAGAGCCTTTTTGGTGTTCTGTAATGTGATGACACCAAATGTACATTTCAAAGATATGGAATGGTGGGAATCTGAATACCTTTTTTCCTTGATTAGAAGTTTTGAGAGGAAGTCTTTGGCTTCTTCAGAAACATCCTGAAATTCCTCATTTTCGAAATCCCAGCTACAAGCCAGGATATTGTTGAGAGTCTCATTGTCATCGTCACCCAGAAAAGGAGACAATCCACTGAGCCTAAAGAATATTATATAGCATATGAAAAACACAGAATCATAGTAATATATGGTTGGAAGGGAGCTCAAGAGGTCATTTAGTCCATCCTCCCCCCACCCCCCCCACCCCACACACACTGTGGTGGGATTAAGTAAACCAAGACCAGCCTTAACAGATGTTTATGTAACCTGTTCTTAAAAACCACCAATGATGGGGATTCCATAATCTCTTTGTCTAACCTTTTCCAGTGCTTAACTATCACTATAGCATAACCCACATCTTCACTACCAGTATCTACTTATGTTAATTCTTCTGTGGTTCCTCCTTCCTACTCTTGATTTGTCATATTCTTTCTGGAATTGTTTCATTGTTCATGGTTGTGCTCCTAACCCCTCGCAGCAAGTTGTTGTCCATTAAGACCTGGTCTTGAGAGTTACTGAGTGCTGAGCACACTCAGAAGTCAATGGAAACGTAGGGCACTCAACACTTTGCAGGATTAGGCCTTAACTTGTTATAACTTTGTTGGGGTTGAATAAATCAAGTAAAAATTATCATGCACGTCTGAAGGGCAAAATGTTACTCTATGATCTGCACAGCAGTTCTCGTCTCTAAATTGTGGATCCCTATGCATATTCTGCACTCATTTAGCATGCGGAATTCCTACTGATGTCAATGGAAAGTGCATGCACAGAAAGAGTAAAAAATGTTCACTTGAGATGTGCAATGTGACAGGAGAGAATTGAAATCAACGGGAATTTTCCCTGAATAAAGACTTCAGAAGGGCAAATGAATTTGCAACCCAGATACAGCTTTTGTCAATATTCCAGTTTAATAGCAAGCTTCAGAAAGTCAATATAAATTACAGTGTGCAGAGTACAGATACAAGTCCTACTTACAGCATGTAGGCAATGACTCCTACACTCCACATGTCCGTGGGAAAGGAGACAAAGTCATAGTTCACAACTTCAGGAGCGAGGAATTCCGGAGTGCCAAAGTTCACTTTAAGTTTTTCTCTGGGTTTATATCTGGATGACGGAAACAGGGACAGTCAATACCCATTTCACGTCTAATACAACTTCTAACATTGATGCTTAGAATGTTGTAGGATTCAGAAAAGGACCGGAGTTTTTATATGGAAAACAAGAACAATCAGAGGTACAACAGTAAGGATGAAAATAAGTTTTTGTAAGAGAGATAAATCTTCATACTTCACAGCTAGCGCAGATAAAAACAGCAGTGTAGCCAGAGAGGCCTGGGTTAGGCGAGTAGAGTACAGACATGCCAAGTTGTGCCTCCCCGTCTCCCTCCTATTTTTTAGCAGAGTAATGTCCTACTGCCAGAGCCTTTCCTCACTGCAGTGCATGGCTCCAGCAGTGGGGAGCTGCTGAAGCCTTTCACCAGTTCCTACCCTTTGCGAGAGCCTTTCACTGACACATGTAGCTACACACCGCGGTGTGGATACAGTGCGCTTTTTACTGAGGTGTGTAGTTACACCTACACTACACACACCACCAGAGGTATCTAATGTAGATGTAGACATAAGGGCCAGTATGATAATATAATGTGATCTTCTGCACATGACAAGCCAGAGAATTTCTACCAGTAATTCCTGCATCAAGCCCATGGTGAGGATGAGTTTGTCTAGAGCTTGAGCATGTCTCTTAGAAAGACATCTAGTCTTAGTATAAGGACTTCAGTCCAATTATTCCATAATTGTGTACTGCAGGTTTCTTGCGCCTTTCTTTGAAGCAACTTTTTTTTTTTTTTTTTAATGGAGATATACCTATCTCCTAGAGCTGGAAGAGACCTTGAAAGGTCATCAAGTCCAGCCCCCTGCCTTCACTAGCAGGACCAAGTACTGATTTTGCCCCAGATCCCTAAGTGGCCCCCTCAAGGATTGAACTCACAACCCTGGGTTTAGCAGGCCAATGCTCAAACCACTGAGCTATCCCTCCCCCCCCAGCTTGTACTGGAGACAACTTTGGAGACAGTACACTGGACTAGATGGACCATTGGTCTGGTCTATTATGGCCAACCCTCTTTAGATATACCAGCTGAAAATAGGTTTTAAACTAACATTTTTTACTCTACGTTCTTGTGTGAATAAACCTTACTGCTATCCATTCTTTAATTTAAGGATGCTCCTCACTAAAAGAGCCACCTTAAACTTGTTCCAAAGGTGGTAGGAAGCTATTATGCATCAGCTTCATCCTTCCAAAGGCATAACACTTTTGAGATTGTTTCCTAACTCATGTGTTATGATTAGCATGATTACACGTACATACCTTCTTGCCAATCCAAAATCAATAATTTTTATTTGATAAGCAGCTCGATTCACACACAGGATATTCTCGGGCTGCCAGGAGGAAAGAGAAAACACACTTTTAAGAGAAATAACAAAAACTGGATTTGTAGTGAATTGTAGTAGAATCAAAACTAAAAACACTGCAAAGCATAAAATAAGCATCTCATTGCTTTCATCTTTGGGCAGGTTTCACTTTGTGGGTATTTCCTCCTGCAATCATGTGGCATTTGAGGTTTTGGACTCTGTGCCAGTACTGCTTTTTCTTCTCCATGGCGTCTCAGTTTGATATAATGCAGCAGTTCAGAGAAAGGACTCATTAGTGGGAGGGGGAAGGAGCTTCCAAACAGGCTTCAGGATGTTGGCGTTGTGATTTTACAGCCCTTAATGAGCTGACATCAGAACATTTTAAAAATGATTTTGCGGTGCTTTGAAGTTGATCTTTGTGCCCCAGATTTCTGAGTTCACTGCTGTTCTGGCAGCAATTGCCTGATGATACATTATACTAATCAAATCAGCTTTACGCTCTTCTCAGATATTTAGAGGTGGGATTCATAGGTTAAAATCCTTCTGGATTTTCATAGGGCCAGATTCTGCTCTCTGTTTTACTGGCATAAATCCATTAGCATCAACGGAATTACTCCAGATTTATACCAGATGAAATGAAAGCAGAATCTGGCCCATTGTCTTTGAAGTACAAATGTCTACAATGCAGTCTTATGTTCACTGCCAGCAGTTTTATAGCTACCCTGGTCTTGTTGCTGATGGTGTCCTCTTTGAAATAAAACAGCCCTAAACACTTAAGACATTAGTTATCCATTGTCACCATTACTAATTCACTTTGCATTTCAGATTTTTTTAAACATATTTCTCATAATGGAATTTCTGTGTCCCAGACACTGGTCCTAATGAGTCTCATTAATTCTTCCATTTTAACACCTTCATATCACAAAGTAATCTATGAGCAAGGAGAACTGGATAGAATCACCATTGATGGACATTATGTGCCTGGAAGAGTTTCTGTTGAGAACTCCCTGGATGTAAGCATGCCTCCTTTTCTGCATTTTGAGTTCACACCAAAACTGTGCCAACTCCAAGAAATTAATCTCAATTAAGAGAGCAGATTTCTTGATTATAGGTTTCCAGGCTATGAATATTTACAAAGAAAAAAGGACTTGCTCTGGAATTGCAACTGACTTACACAAGTGTCTGTGAGATCCAAATATGCAATATTGTGCTTTAAAAACATTGAAGATACAGTATATTAATTTCCAGTTATTTAAGCAAATTACAAACCAAGAAAAACAAACTTCCAAACATGTTGTTTCCTTCTCCTTTGTTGTAAACCTGGCAGATCATTAGGAAGTTTTATAGCTAGTCATAAAACTAAGGGCATTTAAGCATCTCTCTCTTATTCCTGCTCTCAACAGAGATAACTGACAAGTTTATTATTCAGCAAAAAACTTGGCCATGGAGAGGGATAAAGATCTGCTGCAAATGTGTGTCCTCACTAGACACACCTATACAAATACTGATGTTTTGTACGTGCCAATTAACCCATTAAAAATTAACTGGTCTCTGCATATATACTGCTAGACCAAAATTTGCAGCATCTGCTTTTTTTTTTTTTTTAAATACACCCACTAGTAGAGCTTGTTTTAAATTGATCAAAGGCAATATTCCACCAATGCTTTTAATTTCGTTTAATTTTTACCTCATTTTTTAAAAAAAATTGTCACTAACCTTGATGCTGTTCATGCTCATGAGTGGCAGTGCAGTCTAGACATTAAAATAGGACACTGGGTTTTCATTGCCTCTGACATATCTTATGACTTTGGGCAAGCCACTTAGTCCCTTTGTGTTTCATTTTCCTCACTGGTAAAATGGGGATAATCATGTTTACCTTTGTCACAGAGACACTGTCAGGTTGAATGAATTAATGTTTGCATGGTGCCTTGAGATGCATGGATGAAAGATGACACAGAAGTGCAAAATATTGTAGTCAGTAGCTGACTTGCTGGAAAATCATCCTCAGAAAGCTCAAGCCACGGGGCTTGATGAGATCTTCTCAAGATTCTGATCTCATTTACAGTGGTAAAAATCCAGAGTGATTTAATGGAAGTCAATGTGGTTAAAGTAAATTTACACTGATTTAACAGAGACCATGATATACCATGGGAATCTACAGAACCTTAGGTGCCTTCACTTAGGGAAATTAATTTCTATGGTAGAGGACAAGTTGCTATTGCATAAAGCATGCCTCTTGTTCTGTACCTTCAGGTCTAAATGAAGAATGTACATCTGATGCATGTATTGAATCCCTTGACAGATCTGTTTTGTGAACAAGATGGTATCCATCTCTGTCAAACTGTAGTTATCATCAATAATTCGGTCAAATAATTCTCCTCCATCCACACTGCAGAGAGAAAAATGGTAGAATAGTCACTGAGTTCAAATTCATGCCTTGAAATTAATGCAGAAGATATACTGGAGACTGGTCCAAAATACCATTTTCCTGAGATGCTTTCACAGCTGAGCACAGTGAGACGGACCCAAAATACGAAGTTTGTATGCTGATCTGAATTTCCCTACAGTTCCCAGCGGGGTTGGCTCCTACAAACTGGTTCAGATCCATCCCGACTTGAACGTCCCCATGTTTGCGGGTGCCTGGATCCAGTCTACCAGCTTGGATCCAACTATCTGAGATGAATCCACATCTAAAAGTTTGGACCTGAGCTCAATTCTCTGCTGTGTTAACATGGTTTTTGCGCCAGTGAAATCAGCGAAGTCATATCAGCATAAAGCTGAGGCAATGCAGTTGAGGATCAGGCTCCTGGATCTAGATCCAAACCACCCCAGACTTCGATGGATTTGGGATTCAAGATTCCAGTGTGAGCCCATCTCAACTCACAATGGAGATTTTAAAAATTTCTTCCAGAATTCTAGAACACCCTCAGTTTAACACTATATTTTTTTTGCAGAATTATAGCTTTTGCCATTTCTGAAGTATGCAGGCCAAATTCAGAAGCAAATCAAAGGCTTAGTGTACACTACAACGTTTTGCCGCCATATATATGATGGTTAGCAGTGTGAAAAAAATCAACCCCTCCCCACCCCCAGCTGACGTCAGCAAACCCCCCAGTATAGATGCAACTATGCTGACAGAAGAGTGCTTTTGTCAGCCTAGCTACTGTTGTTGTGGGAGCTGGTGTAGCTATGCAGGTAGGAAATGTCTTTTTGCCAGTTTATGCTGTGTCTGGACAAGAGGGCTCTGCCGGCATAGCTATACCAGTAAAGGCTGTGTAGTCATGGGTGGCAGATAATGGAGGCCGGGGGAAGCTAAGCCTCCCCAAACCTCCGCTAATGCTCCCTACTGCAGCCCCGGTCCCGGAGGCCTCCAGACTGCTCTGGGAACCAGCAGGCCAGCCGGGGTTCAGGGATGCTCCAGGCGCCGGCCGGGATTCAGGGCTGCACCGGTAGGTCAGCCAGCATGAGCGGGGGGTCGGGAGGGGCGGAGCAGGGCGGGGCCTTGAGCAGAAAAGGCAGGGCAGGGGGCTATCCTCCCTGAATGGGGGGTGCATGAGCTGCCCATGTCTGTAGTGTAGACAAGCCCTAAGTCTAAGAAAGTTCAGAAGAGTCCAAGCCAATAGAACTTGCACCTTTTACCACCCCCCTCCATGTGCATGATACACCAGTTTTGGCTTCCTCTAGAGTCTAGACAACCTCTACCTGATTCTACAGTGCTGTGCGGCTGTTTTGTGCTTCACCACCAATGTAATCTGGCCCTCAAGATAATTTAACCAGCCCCAGGAGGATCAGCTCAATGTAAGGGTAATCCTCAGTGGCGGCATAGAGTCAGCATGTATTTCTTGTCCTCTGGTAAGGCTGTGCATTCCCCTCACATAAATGGAAATTTACCAGGCCCGTTTTCATGGATGACAGACAATACCACCTAATGGAAATTACAGAGAACTACATCCTGTGGCTCTCTCATCTAAAGTTCTCTCTCTGTGGCGTTTGAGTGATGGTGTAACGAGTACGGTGCCTTAAATCATCATGACAGTGTTGAACAAGGTTTATGAATGACTCAGGAAAACTCTTTCTTTCAATATGGTTTCCTGTGACTAGGGTGACCAGATAGCAAATGTGAAAAATCAGGAAAGGGGGTGAGGGTGGAGGGTAATAGGAGCCTATATAAGAAAAAGACCCAAAAATCAGGACTGTCCCTATAAAATCGGGACATCTGGTCACCCTACCTGTGACTCAAACTTTTTCATATGCTTTTTTCACCCCTGAGAAGCTCCACCTCTAGTTTCAGGAGAAATGGACATGGAATGCAGCAACCTCAGGAAAAGAGGGAAGAGCAAAAAAGGGAAGGAGAGAGATATACATACTATTCCATGACCAGAACAATGTCATTTTTGGATTCAAAGGCATCATACAGCTGGATAAGGTTTGTGTGGTTTAACTGGTTCATGACATTGATTTCATTCTTTACTTCTTCCTGTGAAAAGAATAAGGAATATTATACTTGAGGCTTTTATAGCAGACACTAATGAATTGGGGGCATGGGCAAATACATCATTCCCACATGCTCACCTCTGCCCACCAACCCTAGCATTCTTCTTTGATGGCTGTTGTGGCGACAGGAATATTCATACATGTTTAAGGTCAGAAGGGACCATTAGATCATTTGGTCTGACCTCCTGTTTAGCACAGGCCATATATGGTGATGTGACATTGAGAAGCAGTGAGGAGAGAGAGCTCTTGGCCTTGGTGGCAGCGAGGTCGGACTGATGAGGAAAATGGAGAAAGGCAGGCACTAGTAATGACACAGCTGCCACACAATAATGCCTGCTTGATTTTCCTCATTAAATGAAAGTGGGGGAAGTGCCCTGAGGTTTGCAGAATGGCCAGTCAAATCCCTCTCCACTCTTATGCATTGGTGACTGAAGCCCAGAACATCCTTGCTACCAAGTCCAACAAGATGAAAGCAATTAATTGCAGCAGAGTGTGCAGTGCACGCCAGAGAACACATGCAAAGTCAAAAGTTGACAAACATTTTCACTAAGAAAATGTAAAGAAAATTAACAAAGGAGAAAAAAGGGAAGAAGTGAAAAGACGTGAGAAAAAGTTGGAAAAGTGAAAAATAAAAAATAAAAAGATGAAAACTCTGAAAGGAGGTTGATAAGCTGGTTGCAGTCCTGAAGGGGAAAGGAAAAGAATCTACAAACCAGCTATTACCCGACTGGTCATGTGGTATTGATGGCATGGGGGCCATGCAGCCTATGCTTACCTTTTCTTTAGCACCTCTGGCTTTTATAATTTTTGCTGCTAACTTGAGACCTGTTGCTTTTTCTTCACATTTGTGCACCTGACCAAATCGCCCTCTAAGGGGAAAAGAAAAATCCCCTCACCATATGGTGTTAACAACGAGAAAGGAATCCAGCATGGAGTCTGGATTTTAGACACTTCAGATTATTCTCTGTCCAGCATTGGCAAATCCTGATGTACATATCATGCTACATTTGAGTCTTTGGAATGCTATTCTGTCCCACAAATAACACCTATTACCATACATTTAGGTACATCAAAATCACACTCAGTTTTGATTGCTATTACTCGATCCATTATTTGATTCACTAATATTCACTGATTAATGAAAGCCAGTTTATGACCCGCTTAGTCACATGAGTACCCCCAGTGAAGCCAATGGGACTATTTGTGGTGTGAGTAAAAGGGTCACAATCTTGCCCTAACTACACTATAACCAATCCGTTTAATACATTCTTAGTTTTTTTCCTTTTGAAAATTCTCTTAACAAAATGTGAAACATGCTCCTGTTACATCATCTTCAAATACTTCCTCTTACTGGGAGGCAACTTAGATGGGCAGAATAAACTACTGTTCAAGTTCAGCACCTGCTTTCCTAAAAGAATATGGTGAATAGTCACAAACACTGCACTGTCATTATGGTAGGCTGCAGTGATCTGAACCACTGCTGTAGGACACAAAAAATAGCATTTTTTCAGTGTAACTACAAAACAGCAGTCCAGACTATGGAGCCTACTAAGCTGTCATTTGGGC
This sequence comes from Terrapene triunguis, assembly GCF_002925995.2. NCBI lineage: Eukaryota > Metazoa > Chordata > Testudines > Emydidae > Terrapene > Terrapene triunguis. Next base: position 21,042,191 of record NW_020664404.1, on the reverse strand, counting down.
ACTATCACAGCTATAATTTTGTTTCCACAAAATGTCATAAAACCAAAATATTTTGCAAAATTTCACAACTGTGTCCCTTCCCTGCCACCTTCTTCCAAGAAAAATGGAATGAGGCTTGGGTCTTGTAGTTCTGGGACTAAAGGAAATAACAGTAATTTTTAAAGCTTCTTACAAACAAGGAGGGAGAGGGCTCAAGAGCCCTACCTGAACTGTCACAGAGGTGCCCAGCCCCTGGTATTGTGGTCTTCTACAGTGTTCTTGCAAGTGGTGGCCTGCCTGGGAATGCCTGGGAGAAAACTCTGTGTTGGAATGCACTATAATTCCCATCTGGCACTGACGCTGCAGCCTCAGGAAATTGTTTACATACCAAATATAAACCGAAGCATGATGCCACCAAGACCTTCTCAAAAACCCACAAAAATAGCAGCCTGCTGATTTTAGTCCATCTCCAATTTACAATTAGACAGCACTTTTGTGAGCTAGGCTTTAGCAAGGCATGCTGCTTCCATTCACCTGTAACATAATCCTCCATTACAAGGCTATTTGCTGTCTTTTCCCGGTGGCTCAGGAAAACTCATTTTTGTGTTGACAGTGTTAGCTCCACTTACCCTCCCAGAACTTCGTTCCGGTTGACTTCATAATAACTGTTGACCACTGCCTTTTTTGCTGAGACAATCCGGTGATCAAACGGCGCTGGAGGAGCAGGACCATCACCTACAAAAGACAAAACAGAGAGCTGGCATGTTAGTACCAACATGCACCATTTATTACTTACATTAAACCCTGTTTCCTAATAAATAAAATGATCTACAGATTTAATGACCAGGTGGCAAGTTTTACTCATGGGGGCGTCTCTTTAGGACTTACGGACAAATCTTATTCCCTGAGCATAGCCTGAGTAAATGTGATGTTTGTAAGGGAGTCATCCAAGGGACAAGAAGAAAATGAGCCCACCCTTACCACTATGGCACAGAGTATTCCATCAGTGAGACTGCAGTTACCAAGGTTTTGGCCAGTGGAACCTTGTAGAATTGCACCCCGTGGCTGTCCTTCCATTCTACCCCAAAGGCATTCTTTTACGAGCCTGCTGACAAGGCCACTGTGGAGACATGCAGTCCACATGTTCCTACAGTGGTTCTGTGGCCTTTGTGGCCTCTGTCCTACACCTGTTCCTGCCTAGGAGAATTTCCTCTTTAGTGAGGCATCATTCATTCTGCTAACGTACTGCCAAATTCTGCACCAACTATATTTGTGCCACCCCACTGAAGACACTCCCCATCCAGGAGGCACCAAGAATTCATGTGTCAGCACACTGGGCGCACAAGTCAGGTGAGGGCACATAGCTGTCCACCATTACTTCATGCCCACAATGGGGCATGACCATGTTTTCTCTCACACACTTACTAGTGCCTAGAGGTTACCAACACGGGAATACCTGCTGCAACTTTTTAAAGGGGTAGTAAGAGCCATTGTTCAGTGTGCTCTCTTCTAGCCCCACCTAGGCGATTTGTCTGCCTCCGCCATACCCAATGCAGAATGCCTCTAGCCTCTATCACTTCAATGGTACAGCTTTTCATTGTCCCTTGCATGGCTATTGTTCTTAAAGGCTTAGGGCTTATCTACATTAGGGAGTTTGCACTGGCATAAGCTACTTAGATGCAAAGCTACCCTGTGGCATCTAGAGGTTCCAACAGTACAGTGGTAGGCACTGTACATACACATTATAAGTTCCTGCCCTGAAGAGTTTACAGTCTAAACAGAGAAGGCAGACAGAAGGCTGAAAGGCGAAAGAGAGGCACAAAGATGAAATCCCTTGCTGTAGGTCATAAACCCAGGTCACCTGAGTTGCATTCTAGTGCTCTATCCACTGCACCATGCAGCCTGACTGATGCAAAAATCCCTATTGTAGACAAGCCCTTAACCCCTAAATTTGTGTTTAGATTTTTGTGGGGTGATAAGTTTTTCATTTTATGCCCACATTGTTTGTCAGTTGATTTATATTCCTCGGAATGACCTTTGGCTGACCAAGGTGACAAACATTTCTACCAAGGGAAAGAAGGGCTAGAATGGTGATGTTTCTATATGATCTCTTTGGTTTGGAATGCTGCATGTGGAACTTTTTGAGCAATTTTAAAACCATTCATTACTTCAGTGAAAATGATAAAAAAGAAATCCCATGACAGCATATAGTTGGCAGGAATCCTCTGGTCATTAATGTAAGACTGGATTGTCCTTATTCACAGGGCATGTCCATTTTTCCAGGACAACAGCTGCGTACCCAGATTTTTTTAATGTGTTAATAACTTACATGGCCAGTGAGTTAGTTCATGGTCAAGGCATTGCAGAAAGCCAGGGCTCCTGGAATTTTGCCACCTACTTTGGATTCTGCAGGGGTTGAATTGCAGACTTTAAACAGGGGCCTTTGCATGTTACTGAGGCCTATAACATGCAAAGAAGTTCTCTTCCTCTTAAGCAAGGATTTGACCCTGAAGAGCTGCAAACTTCCAGTGTATAATTTATAACAACACAAGAAAACAGGTTTCCAAGAGAGACTGAAAGACTTACCAAAAATTACCATTTCTGGGCTAAAAAATGTTAACTTCGTAAGTGTTAAGGCCTGAAAGGACCAGTGCGAGCCTCTAGTCTGACCTGCGGTATCAACTGCTTTCAGCCAGATTTTCCCAAGATACTTTATACTTTCCAACTCTCAGAACAGAATATTCTAAAAACAAAGGTCAGATCAGATCCTCAGCTGATAAAAAAATTAACATAACTCTCCTGAAGTAAATGGAGTGACACTGATTTGCGTCAACTAGGGCTCTGGCCGCTATGAACAAATGGTTTTGCTCATAGTTACGATACATATGCCTTTTTTTTTTAAGCAAAAGCTATTTCCTACCAATTACAGTCACCAAATCTTCTATAGATGCCTCTGCTTGATTATCACTCTCTGTACCAGTGGAATCAGCTGCCTTTGGTTTGTCTTGTGGAGTATTTGGTTTAATGGCCTCTTTACGTTTACATTTGTCACCAGCACTCTCTGCGTCTACCCTGCTCTTTTTGTTGTCAGCTTTGATTAGACCTTCATCATTCACTCGACGCTTACTGCTGCCTCTATGCTCAAGCTGGCAGGTCTGCTCAGGGTTCTGGGAGAACGTCTCTGATGGTTTGCTTCCTGTGCCTTTTTCACTGCCTTTACACCTGCAAGACAAAGCATTGCATTACACTGGTATAAACTTAAAGCAGAATGAACGCAGAACTAAAGGTGAGAAATTCCAGGGGCAGGCTGCATTTAAATAACATTTATTTATTTTTGCTTTATTGTGTAAAGTAATAATGGTAACTAACTAGGGTAAGCTTCCTTTTGTAGAATAAAATAAACCTGACAGCAGCAAAGTTCCTATTTCTGAAACAACAGCCTGAATTCTGCTGATTTCATCTTTGACTATCAACCACATCTTTAAAGTAGTGGGAGAACTCTCTTTGTTTATAAAGATCCTTGAGAGCTTGAACCACTTATCTCTGAAGGTCTATAAATAATGCAGCACAGAAGAATCAGAGTAAACAAGCTTAACAATTTAGTTCCCTGGGCAAGTGTCACAGTTTTATGTTACCACTTGTATTATCAGATATTGCAGTGCAATTCCAAACTAGTACACTCTCTATTCTAACCTTACTTTGGTCACAAGTTACAAGGTGTGGAACATAAACATGACAGAAGGGGAGGATGCTTCTTAGAGATGAAGAACTGTTGAATATCCAGCTGCCCTTTCTTTGTTCCAGACCTTCTTTCTGAGCAAATGGCAAACACATAAGACAGTACTGGTTTTGCCATGTGTGGCAGGTTGTCCTGGAGACAGAGCCAGTCTGTTAAACCCACTTTCGTTTGGATATTGGGCTGGATTTATGACATAGCTCCCAAATAAATATTGCTAATATACTTACTTGATTTAATGCTTGAAATAAATGGCTTTCTGGAATATGGGTCTTTAAGAATAGGCTAATGTACACTTTGGGTTTTAAATCTTACCTTTGAAGCCGTGCATCTTGTCCCTGGCTTTCTGCTGGACCCTCATCATCCTCTATCTCATGTTCATTTTGGGATGCAGTTGCTGATTCTTCCTCCTCTTCTTCACAGTGACCAGCATCATCCTCTTCTTCTTCCTCCTCTTGCCTTTCTTCTTCAGGCACTTGCTGTCCACCAGCCCTCTTCACACCTTCCAGGGATTCACTTTCCTTCTCTTCATCTTGCCCTGTTATCCTTTGGTTAATGTCATCAACAGCAACCTCTGCTCCTTGGCTCTTTCTTCTACTGAAGGATGTTTGAACATAGCTCTTTGTGTGTTCCTTCTGCCTTTTCAAAGCTAAATCCTCTCCCTTGTTCTTTGGCCCTTGAGATTTGGGAGAACTCCTTTGAACCAAAAAAGCACTTGCCTTTTCAGTATTTTCCTTATTGAGCATATGGACCGTTTCTTTGTGAGGGCAGGACTGGTTTTCTTGGTTGGCTCCCTCTGGAAACAATCAGAGAATACCAAGCATATTAACTAAGGACTTACGTAATTACCATGATTTCCATTACTTACTGAGTAGGCACCTGCTTTTCTCCTCCACTTTCCAAGGTCAATAGAAATGTTTTCTAAGCAATAGTAATGCTCATGAGCTTTCAAGCAAAGTATAATTTTTTTTAAAACCCATTATATAAAGCACCTACAGATTCTTGGCCTTCAGATGTAGCCCTTTCAGATAGTTTTCTTACTTAAACTCATGGTGAACTAAGTCTAGTTTAATAAAATATTCAAGCAAAAGCACCTTCTTGGAAAGTTTATGACCATGTACAAAGGCAAGGCAACACATAATGCACTGACGGTAATAGAGTAAATGACCCTTCAATGTCTAGGTGCTGATTGGGCAACCCTTACTCATGTCACTCTTACTTACTTGTTCACAAGATTAGCCCCAATTATTTCAGCCAGACTACTCATATGAGTAAGGAAGGGTTCCAAAACTGGGCCCTTAGACATCATGCAGAGTGAAAGCTCTAACCTGTGGAATCGGGTGGTTTCTTCTTTTTTATAAACTTTGTTCCCTTCACACTTAAACATGACTTCTCCTTTTCTTTCTGATCCCTGATGGCCTGTAGGAATGCAAGCAATACATTAGTCGCTGTGCACAGCATTCACATTGCACTGTTATTTGCAAAACTGCATTCTCTCTTTTGAACAAAACCAAACATTTTGCACTAATTGATTCAAAATCCATCTTTAAGTGTTATTGACAATATGCATGATGTATTCAGTTTTAGGTGCCATCGACCTGATTCTGTCTGTACCAATGTAAATCAGGAGTAACTCCCTGGGTTGAAATCAATGGAGTTACACTAATGTAAAACTAGCATAGAAAAAAAATCAGAATCAAGCCTCATGAGCTGACAAATAATCCACAAGAAAAATAACTTACCAGCTTTTAAAAATTAGGTTGGTTAGTCGAAAACAAAGTTAATATTTATTGTGCTGGTAAAATATTCAGTAATAGCCTTACTGATAGATTTTAAATAGATTTGTGCTGTTAAACAACATCTGGTAACTTCTGTAGATGAGAGAGACAAGCTTTCAAGCCACACAGAGCTCTTCTTCAGGTCTTCTTCAGCAGACCCGAAGAAGAGCTCTGTGTGGCTCGAAAGCTTGTCTCTTTCACCAACAGAAGTTGGTCCAATAAAATATATTACCACACCCACCTTGTCTCGCTAGTATCCTCAGACTAACATGGCTATAACTACACTGCATACAACATCTGGTAACAGCATTTTTAATAATTTATTGCAAGCTGATAAAACAGTTACCAGGAATCAAAGGATATAAAACCATAATCTTAGCTTTGTAGCCTACATTAGGTCTATATTCTACAATGTTATACTGACATCTAGAGGACGTTTGTACTGAACAGACTTCCCATAAAACAGAAGTATTATTGTTACATTTATAGCTATGTAATTATATATCTATGGAATTTGTTCATTGTCTTTTTCTTTAAATATTCGTAATGTACTAGTAAAATGGTAACATCACAATCAGTGACATAAATGATTCATCAATATTCCATTTTCCTCTAGCTCCCTCCTAACCTCTTCATAGTAAAAATGAAACATATATATTGTTAATAATAGAAATGGGTCCAAAAGGGTGTAAACAATTAGATACTTCCAAGTAACTTTCAGAAGAATTTCTTCCAGATTAGGGTGTTACTCTGACTCTCTCTTTGAATCACCCACTAAAATTGCTTGATACCTATTTCTGCTGAGTATACTGGACCAGGCACCTAAACTTGCTTGCTTTATTCATGCAAGTAATCCTACTGTTTACTCGTGGGAATAAAATGAGCACGACTTGATGCCAGAACTATATACACTCCCTGGTAGCGTCTTTAAAGGATTTTTTTAATATACAAAACTAAATAGAACTATACAGATAACAGGAACCAAATGAAAACTACAAGTACTCTCTAAAGCTACTGTATCCAAAGCATACTGAACTCGACAGGAAACAAAGAAAAATTAAAAAAAAAAAAAAAGAAATTGTATGAAAGGAGTTGGAAATGGTGAGATACGCAGTTTGCCTCTACAGCTAGCCTGGCTATTACAAAAAATTCCTATCCAAAACAGACAGGGAATCTGTGCTGTAAGAACTGTGACTGACAACTGTTTTGAATACAGTTGTTCCTAGCAGGATTCAAGCTATAACATGAAGAGGGCTTAAATATGAGCACATAACTCCCCTCAAAAAACAAGCTGGAGCCTTGTCAACTAAGATGCTCAATGAACCTAAATCTAAGAATGCTCCATGAATCTAAATTCTGAACTGATCATAAAGAATGGGTCATTGTTGCTTTGGTTTTCTGCTCTGCAGTGAAAAGTGCTAAAAGAGGTAGGGCAAAACCTTAGACCAAGAAGTTAATGCAATTACTAATGCACTCTGATTCCTGTAAGTATGCCCTCCTGGCAATGTTGATGAGGACACTGATTATAATCAAATATAGTCAGCTGAGCAAATAACCATGCAAGTGGACTCCAAGGACTTTTTATACATGGAGCCAAATTTCATTTCTGCATCCAAAAATAATTGCAGGTATACAGTGCTTTCTCACTAAATATTTTTGCAGTCTGCAGGTGTGAAAAATGGAAGGCAGCTTTTGAAAATCTGCCTGGTAGAGATTTGGATGATGCCGAGTATCTGCAACTGCTTGACAGCTCCATAAATCACTACAGGATTTATTCAAACATAGTTTTTGAACGCCTATAGTTTAGCAGGGGTTGAGGCGCTCATGCTTATTTAAGTGAAAAAACTAATCCAGCTGGTACAAAATGAAATGGGTTGAAGCATTTACTTGCATCCTTCAGACTCAGTAAGTATCGGTTGTTTATGACCAATAAGTGGCACATGGTAAGGCCACTAGGATGAAGTACAATTAATGCCAAGACTGAAAGTATGACAGAGAGTACCCATAGTATATACGGGAACTTAAGCTGTACACTTGAGGTTTTTGCCATTACAGGTAAATTGTGCCTCTTGTTTGACTTGTCAAATCTTAGCTTAGGGGTAAAAATATGAACTTTCAGTCATCACTTTTTCTCAAAGGGCCAGATTGTGCCTGGCTCCTGTAGAGCTGGCTGGGACCAGGGGGAGTAGACGGAGTGTCCTTCAAAAAGGGTGGACCAGTTAGGGTGTCCAGTTGTCCAGTTTTTGACTGGAAAGTCTGGTTGAAAAGGGGACCTGACAGTGTCTGGTCAGATCTACTGACTGGACACCCAAAGTCTGGTTACTGCAACCAGGGGAGACAGGGAGGCGCCAAGTCGTCACCCGGGCCAGCCCCTACTCAGCCAGGGCCAGCTCAAACTAGCTACAGGAATAAAGGGAAACAAGAAAACTTTTTATCAATACATTAGAAGCAAGAGGAAGACCAAGGACAGGGTAGGCCCACTGCGCAGTGAGGAGGGAGAAACAGTAACAGGAAACTTGGAAATGGCAGAGATGCTTAATGACTTCTTTGTTTTGGTCTTCACACAGAAGTCTGAAGGAATGCCTAACATAGTGAATGCTAATGGGAAGCGAGTAAGTTTAGAAGATAAAATAAAAAAAGAACAAGTTCAAAATCACTTAGAAAAGTTAGATGCCTGCAAGTCACCAGGGCCTGATGAAATGCATCCTAGAATAATCAAGGAGCTAATAGAGGAGGTATCTGAGCCTCTAGCTATTATCTTTGGAAAATCATAGGAGACGGGAGAGATTCCAGAAGACTGGAAAAGGGCAAATATAGTGCCCATCAATAAAAAGGGAAATAAAAACAACCCAGGAAACTACAGACCAGTTAGTTTAACTTCTCTGCCAGGGAAGATAATGGAACAAGTAATTAAGGAAATCATCTGCAAACACTTGGAAGGTGGTAAGGTGACAGGGAATAGCCAGCATGGATTTGTAAAGAACAAATCATGTCAAACCAATCTGATAGCTTTCTTTGATAGGATAATGAGTCTTGTGGATAAGGGAGAAGTGGTGGATGTGGTATACCTAGACTTTAGTAAGGCATTGATATGGTCTCGCATGATATTCTTATCAATAAACTAGGCAAATACAACTTAGATGGGGCTACTATAAAGTGGATGCATAACTGGCTGGATAACTGTACTCAGAGAGTAGTTATTAATGGTTCCCAATCCTGCTGGAAAGGTATAACAAGTGGGGTTCCGCAGGGGTCTGTTTTGGGACTAGCTCTGTTCAATATCTTCATCAATGACTTAGATATTGGCATAGAAAGTATGCTTATTAAGTTTGCAGATGATACCAAACTGGGAGGGACTGCAACTGCTTTGGAGGATAGGGTCATAATTCAAAATGATCTGGACAAATTGGAGAAATGGTCTGAGGTAAACAGGATGAAGTTTAACAAAGACAAATGCAAAGTGCTCCACTTAGGAAGGAACAACCAGTTTCACACATACAGAATGGGAAGAGACTGTCTAGGAAGGAGTACGGCAGAAAGGGATCTAGGGGTTATAGTGGACCACAAGCTAAATATGAGTCAACAGTGTGATGCTGTTGCAAAAAAAGCAAACATGATTCTGGGATGCATTAACAGGTGTGTTGTGAGCAAGACACGAGACGTCATTCTTCCACTCTACTCTGCGCTGGTTAGGCCTCAACTGGAGTATTGTGTCCAGTTCTGGGCACCGCATTTCAAGAAAGATGTGGAGAAATTGGAGAGGGTCCAGAGAAGAGCAACAAGAATGATTAAAGGTCTTGAGAACATGACCTATGAAGGAAGGCTGAAAGAATTGGGTTTGTTTAGTTTGGAAAAGAGAAGACAGAGGGGACATGATAGCAGTTTTCAGGTATCTAAAAGGGTGTCATAAGGAGGAGGGAGAAAACTTGTTCACCTTAGCCTCTCAGGATAGAACAAGAAGCAATGGGCTTAAACTGCAACAAGGGAGGTTTAGGTTGGACATTAGGAAAAAGTTCCTAACTGTCAGGGTGGTTAAACACTGGAATAGATTGCCTAGGGAGGTTGTGGAATCTCCATCTCTGGAGATATTTAAGAGTAGGTTAGATAAATGTCTATCAGGGATGGTCTAGACAGTATTTGGTCCTGCCATGGGGGCAGGGGACTGGACTCAATGACCTCTCGAGGTCCCTTCCAGTCCTAGAATCTATGAATCTAAGCTCCTACCTGCATCAGGCGGCTGCAGCTCCCAATCCTGGCTCTGCAGGCAAGGGTGGGAGAGGCGAAAAGCAGTGAGTGACAGAGGAAAGGGGAAAGAGGAGCAAATGGGGGGCAGGGCCTCAGGGGCAAGGGGCAGGGCAGGGGCAGGGCCTTGGGGAAAGAGGTAGGGGTGGGGCCTCAGGGGTAAGAGGCGGGGCAGGGGAGGCTCCAGCAGGTGTGCTCAGTTTTTAAATATTACAAAGTTGGCAGCCCTAGGACTAGTGGCTGTATTCTGTGGGATCTGCAGGAGGCCCTGCACTTTTCTGAGGCACAAGTTCCTATTGGGAGTATGACTCCTCTGCACCCCAAGGCAGAGCAATGCCTTAACACTGGGATTTTCAAAGGAGAGGAAATTAGCCGACCAATTCTCTTTGAATTGCAATAGGATCTGAACATCTAACTCCGTTAGACTCCTTTGAAAATGTCACCCTAAAGGCACAACTCATTCCTCTGCAATACCCAAAATGTAATCGCTACTGTACTATGGATACCTACGGATTCTATTTGCCCCCATGAGATACTGCTTCCTGAGCTGTTACGGGTGCTTCTAAGGATCCCTTTAATCCAAAGCCTTACAGGGAGGTTTTAGCCTTTCATTTGGGTGATTTCTTCTCTCACAATTTCTAAAATTATAGGAAACAATTTTTTTAGTCTTGGGTTTCTACAGTCTAAAGCGTCTCATACTGTCCTGGAAATTACGCACACAATTTAAAAAAAAAAAGAATTTCATATGCACAACGAGGTTTACAGCATCACCTGTTCCCCCCATCAACAGGAGGCCAAAGCTTCCAATGCGGTTTTCATTCTTCATCCAGAATTGCCCCAAAGGGAAATATTAAAGGTTACATTTTGTGTGCCTAAAAATATGCACAAGCAAAAAGGTGTGTGCACGAACACAAGTTGGGGTTATGCAGTCAAAAAACAAAACAAAAAAACACATTTTCCAGGCATAAACTTGTGCTTCCAACATCCACCATGTTCAGATTTCATGTAACACAGACAGAGTAAGAGCAGAGGTGATGGCAGCAGCAGCAGCAGAACAACATGGTAGCAGAATAAAGACTCTTTATAAACCTACAGTATGGAATGATGCATAAGAGTATTTTCAGAAACTATTCAGAGTTGCATTAGAAACTACGTGATGAAAAAAATCATAGTAATTAGACGTTAAGCAATCATAAAAGATATAAATATAATGTATTTTAAAGCAATTTCAGATTCAGTCAGAAATTAATGTAATACTTTTTATGAACATCTGACTCCTTTTTAATGAGCTGTGCTGTACTTAAATTCTTTCTTTATACTGCACCAGGGCTAACTTTGGAATGTTTTTCTATCTAACTTTCAACTTTTTTTATTCACCTAATAAAACCCTTTGATTTTCTTCCCACTGCAGGCAACCTTATAATGAATGGCTTCATGAAGCAGCCCTAAGGTTTTAGTTAGATCTCCTTTGTGACTCCATCACATTTCTTCTGATGCCAAAAGGTACTATTTCATTGCTTCAGTTCGCTCCCATTCAACAGGTTGCAATATATAGAAATTTGCTTATGCAAAAGTCCATTTTCTATTCATTGACTCATAGGCCTATAGACTTTGAGGTCAGAAGGGATGATCATGATCATCCAGTCTGACCTCTTGCATATTGCAGGCCACAGAACCTCACCCACTCACTTCTGTAGTAGGCCCATTACTCAGGCTACAATTTAGTCACAGCTATTTTTAGTGAAAGTCATGGACAGGTCACAGGCAATAAACAAAAATTCATGGCCGAGACCTGTCCATGACTTATATTATAAACACCCCTGACTAAATCTTGGGGAGCCATTGCTGGAGGGGAGCTGGGGGGCTGCTGCTGCGGGGAAGGGGGTCTGGGGGGGCAGGGCCAGCAGCACCAGCTGCCGGGGGGGGCCACCGAGCAGCAGCTGCTCCGGCCGCCCGGGGACCGCTACAGGGACTGCTGCTCCGTCAGTCCCCAGGGCCAGCCGCACCAGCTGCTGGCAGTTCCAGGGCCAGAATGCGGAATGAATTTTGTTATGTGCAACAATATGGAGGTGATGGGGCCGAGGGGTTCAGAATGTGGGAGGGGCCTTAGAGCTGGGGCAGAGGGTTGGGGTGCAGGGGTGTGACGACTCCGGCTGGGGGTGTGGACTCTGGGGATAGGGGCTCAGAGCTGTGGGAGGGGGAAGGGGTGAGGGCTCTGGCTGGGTACGGGCTCTGGAGAAAGGCTGGGGATGCGGGGTTTGGGATGCAGGCTGCCCTGGGGCTACAGCAGGGAGAGAGGACTCCCCCTGGGGCTGAGTTGGGGCCAGGGGAGTGGCGTCCCGGCAGTGGCAGGCCTGAGCTGGGGCTGCGTTGGGGCTGGGGGCGCCCCTCCCCCGGTCATGGCAGGTCCCGGCCGGGCGGGTTCCCTGAGCACCTGCGTGGCACTAAATAGGCTGCTCCACAGCTTATAGGGAACTTAGCTGGGGACCACCTGAGCAGCAGCTGGTGCGGCTGGCCCCGGGTACTGCCTGTGTAGGACTCATGAATGAAATTGTTTACTTTATTAATGTAACTTCATAAGTAAAGTTTTATGAATGAAACAATATTCATTCATAAAACCGGTTACCCCAATAACTGGCTAATTAACAGTTAAGATGCTTGTTAAGAGCCATAGCTGTTCAGTCGGCTGCCTTTGTAAGTTTCACTATCAATCCAATTCCTGCTTAAATCACTGAGACTTGCACTGTTTCAGTATTGTAATTTCTGTTCACCATTTATTGCACTTGCCTACAGTGTAACTTCTGTCCACTGTTTGCCATCCATTATACTTGTCTATATTGTAACTTCTGTTCACTGTTTGCCATATTGTAATTCAAACCCCATTTTAAAACGCTTACTCCATTTTGTAAGGGCTTGCTGCAACCTTCATTTTTGCAAACCCTGCTGTAATCTTATTAGTTTAGTTTAGATGTGTGAATGAGGTATGTATGGATGATGGAATCAACCTCCAGCCCCAGCCTGTCCTGATTAAATAGAGTTCAAACACCAACGGCTGAAGATGCAGACAAGAGCCCTAACAAAGTAAGAAGAATCCACCCTAAAAAGAAAAGGTACAATAGAAGGAAGATCAAAGCCCGGTCCGAGGCTGAAAGTCATGTCTGCAATTGACAGGTGATCAATCACCAAACCCAGAGGCAGCGTAACACAGCAAGACCTATAGACTCTGGATTCAAACTAAAGCCTACCAAAAGGATGGGTAAGATGGAAAACTTTGGAGGAGGGTAACATTCTGCTGCCAACATGGAAGGGCCCAACAGAGACCCAGCTCGTCCTTGTGCCCGGCTTTCCTGGCCAGTTAGCCGCCACAAGCTACGAACCCAAGCTGCAAACTCAAGCCACAGACTCAAGCAGGACTGGTAACTATGCAGCAGCTGCAGAACATCTGATGGATGTGTGTGTGTGTGTGAATGTGTGTGTGTGTGTGTATGTATAGGTATTAGGTATAATGTGTGTGTATAAGGATTAAGATATTAGTTATTGGTCATAAATCAAATTATCATAATAAATGTGGCATCTTTATCTTGTCCCCTTTAATAAGATCCTGCTAGTTTTTATTGGTATAACACCTGAGCAGCAAGCGACCCATGTCCCATGCTGCAGAGGAAGGAGAAACCCCCCAGGGTCTCTGCTAATTTGATCTGGGGAAAAATTCCTTCTCAACCCCAAATATGGTGATCAGTTAGACCCTGAATATGCAGGCAAGACCCACCCGCCAGACATCTCAGCCAGACACCTTGGAAAGAATTCTCTATAGTGACTCAGAGTTCTACCCATCTCCAACTGTTGGAGATACTTCCTAATAACAGTAACGGATAGACGTCATCAGTGTCTGTATTAGGGACGTCCAAGATAGTTCACATAGATTTATTAGGATTAGATATCCAGCTTTTATGTAAGAGCTGAACATTATCCATGAATAGACATGATTGAGTTACTTGATCTGCGTGATGACATTGAGTACTTGAGCAAGTCATTATCACCCAGTGTTATGTCCTGGATTTTGCTACATAAGCACCGGTATGTAGGCTCTCTACATGTACATAATTCTATATGTAACAACTTGTTGTATGTGACTGAATCCTCAACATACTAACTTTTGGAATCCGAACATATGTGATGCCTTCTTTTCCTGAGAAAGTATTTGATTCCATAACTCTCTACCTATCCTGGAACAGCTGGAATCCACTCTATCCACTTCCATTTCCCTCCTCAAAGCACTTTTTGTCTTCAAAGACAGGCAGTGTTAAATGACCAGTGAATGAAATTCTGATACTTCTTATATACATGAAACAAAACACACCCACCCACACTCCACTGTCATATGGTGAATCTGCTTCCATTTCTGATAGCACTCAGTGTAACTGAATAATTATTTATTGCTTGTCTACAGAGGCTGTAAGCACCTAGATGCGGAAATCTTCTCTCTTCCACATTCTTTATAGTCCTGAGAGCACTCTAAAATAAATAATTATTCTGTATATGCTAATTTCAAGTCAGAACATCTATTCAGTCACGTCAAAGAATGTAAAGTATGATTCCATACTAGGATATACATGAGAATGCATATGTGGCCAACAGCCCTGAAATAACTTGGCAATAATGAACAGAATTTACTAGGCAGATATTGCTGCAAGGAAATTTGCATCAAGCTACCCATCACATACCAGGAAATCTTTGAATGTACTTCACTGTACTCAAGCTTAAAGAACAAAAAATCAAGAGGACAGAAACATCAAATATATGAGTAAACCAATATATCGCAGTCCATCAAGACTAAAATGATGCTCCTCACTTGTTATTAAAGATATTAGTTCAGCAGTGCAGTGCACTTCTAATACTGTCACAGTAAAACCACAGCTGGAACCATGCCTAAATATAGCCCCAATAACTCAAGAAGGAGGGTAGCAATCAGGATGGGGGAATCAAAGACAGCCTAAAGGAAAATGAGGGCTCTTAGTAAATTTTTCAACATGCAAAGCTAACAGTTGGCTCTAAAATACTGTATGTAAAGACTATTTTACTGTGAAAATCTAATTTAGAAACATGCAGGGTGGAACTGTCACTTTGCAAGACAGCTCTCATAAAGGGCAGTGGATAGCTACACTGTCCCAGGGGTGGCGTTGGGACCGAATTATGACTGAGAGTCACAGTTCAGTCATGACTTCCCCTTTGCTCCGACTGGAAAAAAGCTGAACCAGCCTTTTTCTTCCACAGCTTACCTCTGCCAATGCACAGGCTCAGCTATATTGGGTGATGAGTGAAGCCAAGGCTCTGTCCACTTCCTGCTCCTGCCTGCCCACTTCCCATCCACCTGTATGGGAGAGGGAGGAGCGATCTAATGGCAACTGCTCTTCTCCCTTCCCTTCCCTCCTCTGCTAGGGAGGATCTCTAGCAAAGTGAGTAGCCTACATATGGGAGTAAGGGGGTTCTTTATGCCCTCTTATTCCATACAGGTATCCGGGCTCACAATCTGAGTCTGTAGTCTGTAACATGCACTCTGATATATTAAAAGAAGCACAACACAACTTGTTTGTAGTAATAATAATAATGATGATGAACTGCTTTTAAACATTTTTATATTCACCATGAACACTAGTCACTATCATTTCAGAGAGCAGTCATCTGTAGGTGGATTTTAAATGTAGTTGATGAACATACTTCCAATGGCTCTGGAGTACATGCAATAGTACAGAAACAGCAGCCACTGGAATCAGTGGATACTGACCTTTGCTATGACCAGAGTATTAACCATGTGTAACTCTCGCCTATGTCAGGTGACTGGGACTAGGAAATAAAATCAATCTATGACCATCATTTCTGCATGTCAGACCTTTGTTACAAACACCTTGGTATATCACTATTTACACGGGCCCACCAACTGCACGTGCACCTAAATCACATCAAGAGGAACTTGCTCTGTACAGTACTCCAGAATTCTCTACAAAAGGGCTTATTTCCCCCTGTGGACTGCAACTTTGTCACAGCTTATGTTGGAGAGGATGGCGGAGAAGAGATCCATCTTGAAGGCCAAGCAATAGTGGCCATTTTCTTACTGTAGTATAAATAACATTGAGTTTCATCTGTCAGACCACTTCAGGCAATCTTTTGCTACAAGAGCAATTAAGCAGCTGGCCATGTTAGAAGACATTTCTCAGCTTTACTGATTCATATGAGTCAAGCATGCACTGTCATGCATGGCAGGTATGTCCAGACTTCTTCATGGGCTGTTTTAGGAGAAAGCTTGCTGTAGGGACTTTTCCAAATGGTTACAGACTTCAAAACCATCCCCTACATCTTTGATGATTCCCTTTTAACTGGATTTCCACACACAGGCTGGCTTCCTAATAACACACTTTATTTTATAAGCAAAGGGTTTTTTGTTTGTTTGTTTCTTTTTAAAGATCTGGGATTTCTTTATTTTCCCTATATAGACACACTTTTTCCTGCCGCACCTCACCATGGGGGCAACAGAACTCTGAATGGAATGTGCTTGGAATGGCCCCAGGGTCCACCTGGGCTGCTGCACAGCCAGTCTTTGCTTCTCATCAGTAGTGTGTTTGTGCAGGACGAAGGATGTTGCCAGAATGACACCAAATTAATTTAACTCAAAGAAACTACTCTCGTCATTGAAACCCAGCATGGTAGAGACCCAGCAATGAACTGAAATTGCATTGACAATCCAAAGAAAGACAGAAATATTGAACGAAACATTCAAATGTATTATACATTACATATACAGAACTAGCTCACTCCCAGGTGGGCTGTCACCTGAGAACTGGTTAATTTCTAAAAGCTGGTGGCCTGCTAAAGGAGGATTTCCCACACCTGCGCGGGGGAGCAGATCAGGACTCTTGCCTAGCCCCAGTCCATCCTGCCCCTACCTCCTCACTTCCAGGAGCCCTCTCTTTCCCACCTGCCCACTCTCCTGACATAACCTGTCTCCTTTCATCACCCGTTCTCAGCTGCCTCTCATCTCAGAAGGTCATTCTAGGCTTGAGGAAGAGTCATAATGGACCCCCAAAATGGTGTCCATTTTCTTAACGTGCTGTAAATTATTGCATAGCAATGCATCACAAAAACCTAGGGAAATGAGCTCATGATCTATCTCTTCTCACATTTAAGACCAGCTTACTCATTCTCAGTATGTTGCATGGAGAAACTGCTAGGAGCCACACATTGTCCTCCTACCAATATGCAGAGATTCAGCAGAAAAATTAATACAGCCTGGGTCTGTATTAAATTTCCCACAGAGCCATTTTCTATGCTGAGAAGACTTTAAGGGGGGATTCTGAGGATGGCCTCAGGACATGGAGTCAAGCAATGTAACCGGGGGCCTTGAAGCTGGTGTGGAAACACAGCCAGATCTGAAGCTTGTGGCCCGGATCCTCTTACTTTTGTGGTAGAAAAAAGGGGTTGTCTCCAACTGTCATAACTATAAAGGGAAGGGTAACAGCTCTCTGTGTACAGAGACTCCAAATCCTTTTACCTGTAAAGGGTTAAGAGGCTCGGGTAACCTGGCTGACACCTGACCCGAAGGACCAATAAGGGGGCAAGATACTTTCAAATCTTGGGGGGAGAAAGGCTTTTGTGTGTGCTCTTTGTTTTAAGGGGGGTTCGCTCTTGGGACTGAGAGGGACCAGACATCAATCCAGGTTCTCCCCATCTTTCTAAACAAGTCTCTCCTATTTCAAACTTGTAAGTAAAAAGACAAGCAAGGCGTCTTAGATTTACTTTGTTTTCTCAACTTGTAAATGTACCTTTTTACCAGAGTGTGTATCTTTGTTTGCTGTACTTTGAACCTAAGACAGAGGGGGGTCCTCTGAGCTCTTTAAGTTTGATTACCCTGTAAGTATTTTCCATACTGATTTTACAGAGATGATTTTTACCTTTTTCTTTAATTAAAAGCCTTCTTTTTTAAGAACCAGATTGATTTCTCCTTGTTTTAAGATCCAAGGGGGTTTGGATCTGTATTCACCAGGAGTTGGTGAAAGGAGGGTGGGAGGAAGGAGGGGGGATGGTTAATTTCTCCTTGTTTTAAGATCCAAGGGGGTTTGGATCTGTGTTCACCAGGGAATTGGTGAAAGGTTTCTCAAGGCTTCCCAGGGAGGGAATTCTTGTGATGGTGGCAGCGGACCAAAGCTAAGCTGGTAGATAAGCTTAGAGGTTTTCATGCAGGCCCCTACATTTGAACCCTAAAGTTCAAAGTGGGGATACAGCCTTGACACCAACCCTGAAGGCATAGTTTTGAGGAAACTCCAAGAAGTTCCCCTTATGGAGTTTTCATTC
Organism: Terrapene triunguis; assembly: GCF_002925995.2. NCBI lineage: Eukaryota > Metazoa > Chordata > Testudines > Emydidae > Terrapene > Terrapene triunguis. Next base: position 21,024,110 of record NW_020664404.1, on the reverse strand, counting down.
CCCTAGTCTGCTTCCATGCAAAGGAATAACTTGCTTGTGTCTATAACTAAGTTGTCTATTTTCCTGTCCAAGGATCTTCGAGACAGTTATTTGTTCTGTTCAAGATAATTCTTCCCCTCTGCTCAAAGAGTAGAGAGATGTATCTATTTTTCCTACAAGTAATTTCAGCCAGTCAGGGCATGACTTAAATTAAATGATGAATGACAAGAGAAGTGTTTTTATCTAGATATGTTGTGAAAAATAAAGCATAACCCATAGCATTGGTGATACTTCTTTGCTCATTATTTTTCTCCTATAATTTTTATCACTCTATCTGTTTCTCTAGGTTCCTACATGGCCCCCATCAGTGCAGCATCCAAGTTCTTTCCCTTTCCATTTCATTTAAAACCATAGACTAGACTAGAAATAGTCCTACAATATGTATCTAATTATGTCTGAGTTCTGCTGACTTTTTTCTCCTCTTATATGCTTCAGCCTTATCCCTATTGACAAACACAGTGGCACAGCTCAGCAGCCCCACTATCAAGCCATTAATGCATTTCACCACTACATTCATTTTTTCACAAGCCAATATGTTTCCTAACAAATTCATGGTAACTAGAACCTTGGGTTCCCTGCCCAGTTCACTTTGCAGTGGGTTATCTGCTTTCATCTATCAGACTGGGCTCACACACGTAGAAGTTTATAAAGGTCTGGATTCAAAATGAACCTGGTTGTCTCAATACTTGGATGTCACTGCAGCCCCCAGTGTGGTTTGGGTTCCCAGGGGTTTGTAAATGTTTATTCCGGTTCATGGTGGTAAATTTAGCAGCCATTTTGGAAGAGGAAAAAGGTCTGAGGACCATGAAAAAGTGATATATCACCCTAGTAAAACAATGTTCAGCCTGTTGAGAATGAGTGGCTTCTGGCCTGTTGGTTCATGTAAGATTTGCCTTTCTTGGTCCAATTCCCAGTGCAGCCTGCCTAATCTGGACTATTCAGAGCTGATGAAGACCAGGCTAAAGAGACACCTCATCACTGCCACTCACCTGGCTGCTCTGACACTTCCTTCATTTAGGGGAAACTGCAGGGTCTCTATAGTACACAAGCCCTCTGCCAAGGGCTGAATTTCACTTGGAATGCATATAATATCTCTGCTGCTATACCACAGATATCTTTATAAGGCATAACAGTGGGCATGTGTGAGTGTAAGGAGTTATTTAATCCCCCATCCCACCACCCCTCTTTTTTGGAAAATCTTCTCTTTGTTTTTGCAAGAACATTTTAAGACCTAACTTGTGCATCCATTCTGCAGCAAACACTGTTGTCCTCCCTAGGGGAGAGGAGATTCTATTTGCCCCCCAAATCAATAATTGGCAGCCCTAAAGCAACAGGCTCAGCAAAAGAAATGTACAAACCCAGCTGAAGGATCTTTTACTAAGTCCCACTATACTTAGCAGAGAGCTAAATTAAAAGTCTGGGATGAATATGTGTGTATTAAGTTCCACTATTGTTCACTGGGTTGTTTGATAATTTCACATGATGATCCTTTTATAATAAATCATGCACACACACAGAATAAGGTAACTACAAGCCAATATATATATATAAAAAAAACAAACAAGATATTAAATGTAATATCATCATCAGGGCAAATCCAGAAGTGCTTACTCAGTCCTTACTCTAGACAAACCCCTATCGATGCCAATTAATGTCAGTGAGTCAGTCTGAAGACTAAGTGTGGGAGCGAGGGAAGGAGGTGGTGCTTGGTGAACAGGGAGAGCCTGATGGGACAGAGAGTTATTTGACTTTTTGCTCCTTCTCCTTCTGGCAAGGGGGAGTGCTGTTGACTGATATTGGGTAAACAGTGCAGCTGTGAGTTGGGGATGACGCTCATTGAGAAGGCGTTGTTGGAGCAGGAGTAGAATCTCTTCCAAGCAGGGGCTTCTGTTAAATACTTGGAAGTGAAATAGTGATGGTGGGGTGGTCTTGCCCCTCTGTCTCCCCCCATTCTCCTTCCTCTGGTTATGGTGGGGCAAGCAAAACAGAGACCTCTGCCTGAGGGAGAGTGACAAAAGTCTGAGTAAAGGCTTCAGAACTTAGTTTATTGTGAATTTTCGATGTTCCTAAAATATCCATCCACTTATTTCCAAATTTCAGCCTGTCCTTGTGACATCTTCTGAGTGTCTCACCAGCAACTTCAACTTAGTATGGCCAAAACAGAACTCTTATCTTTCCTTCCAAGCTTCTTGCGCATCCGCCTTGTTCCTCAGGCCTCTAGCCGGGGAGGTTATCCTCCTTCTCTCTTGCCCCACACATCCAGACAATGTCCAAATACCTCCAGTCCTCCCCCAAAACATTTTAAGAGCCCAAGCTTTTTTTCCTCTCTCTCTCCACACAGCTAATGCTCTTATTCAGGCCCTCATAACCTCCTCCTTTCTGTTGTCCCTAACACACTCCTTGCCCCATCCACTCCACTGAAACCCTGGCTGTTGGGCTCATCTTCCTAGTCCTCACTCTGACCACATCACTCCACTCATTGGATCCCTTTACTGGCTCCCCCATCTTATTGCATCCAGTTCAAGCTTCTTTTCCACCCCTTCAAGGCCTTTAGCAACTCTTCCTCTCTCGTGTCCTCCCTCCTCTCTGTGTGTCTTTACGTCTCATTTCACTCAATCTGCCAAGGATGCCAGTCTCACTTGCCCATTTGTCATCTTCTCTCACACCCATCTCTGGGTCGTCTTCCAGGCTCTCCCTTATGCCTGGCATGCCTCCATGAATTCATCAATAAAGGCCACTACTCTCTCATCCTTTCTCTTACTCTATATTTCTACAGCATTTGGCACCATGGGGCCCTGATTCTGACCAGGCCCTAGGGGTCTTACCACACTTCATTAGCATCATGGGACTGATTCTGTTCTTACTTACAACAATGTTACACAAGTGTGTAATTCCACTGGCATCTATGCAGTTTTACTCTTGGTTTACACTAGTATGAGGACAATCAGGTCCCATGTGTCTAGCTTTGTATCATGGTGTTCTACACATTAAAAAAATAGTTAAAAATAAAACTTGGATACTATAAATAAGTAACATTTTTACCACCCAACCAGCGTACATCTCATTAATGAAGGTGACAGTACCAAGGTGAAAGCCTTTTTTGTTTATTAGAATTTCTTTATTTAATAAGGTCAGTCCAATCTGACTGTCAAAAAGATCCTGCCTGTAAAAATATCATTTGTCGTTTCATTATTTTATACAGCAGTAGTTTTTCCATCCAGTTATGGATGTTCTCTGAAAACAAGTTTGCACAATGACACTGGGGAGAATTGGACGAATTGACTGGAAGAAAGAGCTTTATGAGCTGTTCCTCTGTTACCATTCAGACTCCATTAGCCTCTACTAAGTTACATATGTTGGCTCCAGCACTACTTATTTAACTAGGAAATAGAGCTGTTTAAAGATAGCCAGGCATCTGGTTAGCCACTCAGGGGACATTCTGAAGTAATATGGGGTACTTCTCAATACAAGTAGCACCATTTCCTGTTAATAACTTCACACATTTTTTTCCTTTGCTAAAAAACTTGTGATATTGAAGAATGGGTCTTCTAATGTATGAAACCCTAAAAAGTTTACATCTTTAAACAAAATGAAAAATAAAGCAGCAAAGGATTTGGGAACACCCATTTTAATTCATTTTATTGTAGTTAATATTGAAAATAACTTGTCAAAACAATTTTATAAATTATCTAAACTTAAGAGGCTAATATCAATGTTACCAGATCTAAGCACAATGGAACAAGCTTACAGGAGTGATCCAAAGCCCATTATTGTTAATGGAAGTTGTTTCATAGATTCCAATGGGCTTTACATCAGGCTCATGGAAAACCTAGCAAAGCTCCATTTCCAGTGAAGAGGAGTAAAGAGTTTTATTTCAGGGGATTTTATACAAACTGAAGTTCCATTTACAGTGAACCTAACCTTCTTAGGGCCAAGACCTGGAATTCTTACTCAGGTAAAACTCCCCTGGAAGTCAGCAGGAGTGTATAAGTACTGCACCAAAATACATGTAATTAAGTGACTTGTGTGGGACTTATCCCAAGCCCACTGAAGCAAGTGAGAGTTTTTCCATCAACTTCAATGAGCTCTGAATCAGGCCACATAAGATCTTCACTGAACTGCTTTCCCCAAACACTTATAAACCCAGAGAATATCATAGCAAAATCCATGGCCAGATCCTGCTCCCATTGAAGTCAATATCAAGTTTGTATTGACTTCAACGGGAACAGAATTGGGCCCCTAACTATGTTTTCTAACACAAGGAAACTGTAAATCAGTAGTTTTCAAACTATTGTACTGGTGACCCCTTTCACATAGCAAACCTCTGAGTGCGACCCCCCCTTATAAATTAAAAACACTTTTTAATATATTTAACACCATTATAAACGCAGGATGCAAAGTGGGGTTTAGGGTGGAGGCTGACAGCTCGCGGCCCCCCTATGTAATAACCTTGCGACCCCCGGAGGGATCCTGACCCCCAGTTTGAGAACCCCTGCTGTAAATACAGAAAATGACTGCAGTTACCATCGACTAGATTTTCTGACTCATTTTCATTAAAAGTTGCTCAGTTTGGTCTAATACAGTTCAATATTAAAGCCTACAGGTTTGGTTGTGTTAAGGTTAAATAAATTAAAATACTGAGCGCAAAGCAAAATACAACCATACAATTTAATGGTCCTCAGCAAAATGAAAAGCAAACCTGGTCTCACCTTTTCGTTTCTGTTGCTGGACGTGCCAGTATCCCTTTTGTCTGAGAAAGTCTTCATTCTGGAATTGTTTCCAACCTTATAGTTCTTTAAGTAACTGCCAACCTTGACAAGCTTAGGAGGAGCTTTGTTTTTGAGAATTAAATCAGTGATTTTACACGTTTTAAACTTCTCAGCCACAAACCCTATAAGCTCCTGTAACCCCAGCACTATTTGTTCCATTCCATCTAATCTTTTAGCTTGCTGCTCTGCACTCTTGTTCATGTCAGAAAGGGTATTGGTCATTTCTATGCACAGCCCCTTCATTTCAGAGTTATTTAGCTTCTCACTTGTTTCTGTGGTGGGTCCAGGTTCAGTTGCTTTTGCCTTTAACATCTCAATGTCTTTTTCAATGCAACACATTTCCTGGGAAACACTGTTTAGCGTCTGAAGGACATTGTCCTGCATAGTCAACAACTTATCTATTTTCTGACCAAGGGAGGCAAACTTCACATCCAACGTGTTAAAACTTTCAGAGGAGCTGACATGTTTGCTTGCAGCAAGAGGAATTTGGGTGGTTTCTACTTCATTAGCAAGCCCCTGGTTTTGTAACGCACTCGGATCAAATATTTTGACCAAGGAGTTTACCCTGGATGTAGCAGAATTCGTCCTACTGGAGGTGGTCATTATGCTGGTTTAGTTAGGGGAAGAAAATACTCTGATGGTCAGCTATTTAAGGCCAATATCTGCTCAGAAAGCTCCACATCCAGTCTTCTCAGACATAAAACCCGGGTTTGGCAAATCAGGCTCAAGCTTTTGGAAAAACATCCAAATATATTTGACTATCACAAAGTAATGAGACAGCTGAATTACTTAGAAAGGAAAACACTCCTGTTCATTTTTTTTACTTGTTTTAAAGTGAAATGGATATAGAGACAGACATTTGCTGAGCAACCTAAATGCACTCTGCTCAGTGACGTAAACCTGTGGGGAGGAGGGATAGAACTATTTGCACTTAAATGGAATTTGACAGTGTAAAGGCTACAAGATATCTGAGAAGCCACTATGGGTAAAGACACTTTAGCAGTAGTGTTACTGCTTGTCAGAAACATGCATCTAGTATGCCATGTGATCTCTGTTCTGAAGAGAATAGGGGCCTTTAAGGGGAATCTAACTTTGGGCTCTTGAAATTTTTACAGCTGAATGTAAATTTTTCAGATTCAAACCTGCAGTCGCTTGAGAAACCTCTTATCAAAGGCAGCATTAAAGAGCAAGAGAGAGAGATGTGATATACAAATAATACACAAGAGAAAATGAGAGACACACTGGTATGCAGACATTATAGAAAGTCACAGCCTTTTTCTTTAAACTGGGCAATCACCACAACCCCAATCAGACACAGGCAATCCAAAGTTTAAAGAGTCTTTTTCCCCATAACCAGAGCTTTAGTTTAAGACTGTGTGTTATCCAACATAGTTAAATTTAACATCAATGAAGCCTCTTATCATTTACAATGATCTGACTACAAAATTCAGAAAATGATGTTCACTAGCAAGGATTGCTAGTTCCATTCTTTTTATTGCCTACCTGTAAACGGCTCCCTTAAAACCAGTCATTATATTACTGTCACAAATCTTTTCCTGAGGGCTTTCACTTTTCATAAAGTCAGTGTGGGGTGTAGAGGAAGAATCACATGACTGGGAGTCTGGAATCCCCAGGTTCTAATCCCTGTTCAGCGATGCATATTGGCTACAGGAATTAACCCAGGGTTGGGGTTCCACTCCTAGTTTAGCTACACTACTAATGTGAAGTCAGAGGGACTTTGTGGACAGACCCCTTGCTGCCTCCATCGATCAACTTGCAAGATCTAAGCCTTATTTTGTGATGTGGGTAAATCATTTCCTTTCCCTGCCTCAGTTTCCACATAAATTAAATGGGGATGGTGAGGAATAGTTAGCATGCGCAGAGAGTTTTATACATATAAAGTGATAAGTATTTTAAACTTACTTTGTTTTCTGCCTGTAGTGTTTAAAATGTTCTCCATTTTTAATTGCCTGAGCTCTCTCTCATAACCACTCACAAATGGATGTTTAAAAGCTTTCCACTGAAACCTATTTTAGTCATTTAAGAATTAATGTACATTTAGTGTTGATAATGCACTGAAAAGTGATTCAGGAGCTTTTATTTGCTTTCAGGTTATCATAGGTTTTTAAGAAAGGTTCCAAGGTATATTAGCCTCCTCATGACAGCAGCTTGTCACCCTGACTGAAACCTGAAGTGAGCCCAGGCATGACCCTGAAACTTGGATTAAGATCTCCTCTTTACACAGCAGATATTATTGAGAGATTGCAATCATATGTTATGGTTAACAGTACCTCCTCTGCATTGATTTAAAAGATGCAATGATTTAAAAGCAGGCAAGTGGATGGAAACAGAGAGAGTTTAGGGATCCCTATTTCATGGAAAGAATAATACACCAGGCATCACTAAAAAGAATGCTGAAACAAAGATCATCATGGAGATTCCAGTAAAGAACAGTTATGTTTAAGGCCCCTAGTGTTCTTCCATTCATCTCTGCTAGAAACAAACTAAATTCTCTTTTCAGAGTAGCAGCCGTGTTAGTCTGTATCCGCAAAAAGAACAGGAGTACTTGTGGCACCTTAGAGACTAACAAATTTATTAGAGCATAAGCTTAAGTGGGTTGTAGCCCACGAAAGCTTATGCTCTAATAAATTTGTTAGTCTCTAAGGTGCCACAAGTACTTAAATTCTCTTGACAGTTACACATCTGCAGAAGCCCCTGTTAGTTACAAAATTCCAGCAGAGGTGTTTGCACCATCTGCAAAATGGCCAGATTTGCAGAGCCATTCATCACAGCTGAAATGTCTGTGCAGAGGTTCACAATTTTAACTTTGGAGCTTTTTCCTTCTACACACAAGACCAATGGTTCATTATATGTCATCACCCATCCAGCCAGGACGGCTGTGGTGGACGTCTCAGTCAAAGCATGTCAGTCATGAGGTTCTTCTATAAAATGGATGTTCTTTTGCGGGAGCAGGGAAATGATAAAAAGAGGGGTCAGCTACACTGATAGTAATTCTAAAGTCTAACCTATACACTAAGCCACACGTACTAAACATTTAAATCTCTCATAATACTTACCCAGGGAAATGTCATGAGAAATACATCAAAACGGTCATTTACTGAGTACTGTAATAAAATCAGCTTAGTATGTATGTTTAAAAGTTTAGCCGCACAAACACACTAATAAGCCTGTATGATGAACTTATATAAATTTTAAGCTCCTGGGGGCAGGGACACTATTTTCCTTTATAGCACTATTATATGGATTATTATTGTAATTCTGTCACCAAAAATTAGAAAGGTTTTCCCATCAATGCACTCTATTAATAGAATAATAACAATACCTAGCTCTTATCTAGCACTTTTCATCAGCAGCTCTCAAAGTGCTTTACAAGCTCTTTCTTAATTTAATCTTATTACTCCTAGCTAACTTTATTACGATATATAATGAATTTCCATCCTGGGTGTTTACATCCTTCAGTATTTGTAGGCTGTTTCACGCTGCAACCTGAGTCTTGCTTAGCCATTCAATGCACATTTAATTCTTTCATTCCGTTCTCATAAACCAATCCTTACAATCAACACATCGCCAACCTCCGGTATTTTGGTCACTCTTACCTAACCTGCAACCATTTGTCAATATCCTTCTGGTAATGAGATGCTCAGAACTGAATGTAATGTTCCAGAGCCATATAGAGAAGGGTCTCCCTGTCCTGAGAAGTAATGCACCAATAGATGCAGCAGAAATTGCAGTGATCTTTTTTAAAATCGACCTAACCCCGTAAATTAGACCTAACCCCGTAGTGTAGACCAGGCCTTTGTTGCTACCCTAACACATTGCGCCATCAGTCCTAAGTCTCTTTCAGCATTGCTGCTTTTTAGATTTCTCCTTCCCATTAAATATTTGTAAAAAAACTAGCTTTAAAAAAGAGACAATTTTTTTACTCTTATTTACACCTGTTTTCATCCAAAATAACCCCAATAACTGTTGTCTTCCAGACTGCAAGTAAAGAGCAGAATTTGACTTATGATCACCTTTTTTCTCCGATTTCATAAACTGGGGTTTAATGATATGACATGTTTAAATTTTCTGCATTGTGAAATTTCAATAAACATTTTCAATAAAATGTTGCATGTTGATGGGAAAAAAATGACAAAACCAAATCTTTTTGCCATCTTTTCATCAGTTCTAGGTGATACTGTGCTCTAGTGAAAAAAAGCATATACATTTGCTCAGTAGACAAGTTTCTAACCAGCCTATAAGAGATTAACTGTTTCAATTTTGGCAGTGGTTGTGTTTTATGGTTTTATCAGTGTTGAAACAAAGAAACTCACCCATATGAACATCATGTAAAGAGAAACCCTTCTGCAGGTTTTGAGCAAGCCACCATTTCCCATATGTTTTATATTATAGCTCAGAATATTAACACTCAGCCACCACACCATACAGGTGACAGTGTTGGCCTGAAGGCTAGTGAACATTGGGAGATTTTCCACAGAATAACAGAAACACCTATGCTAAATAACTTAGTGTTAATTAACTGTGAAAATTCACAGTATTTAATAGTCCTCTAAAAAGATTTTTATTTCTTATCTATATTTGGTGCTCTACTGATGCTGCATTCTTTCCAAGGACTTTTATGTATTAGAAGTTTACCTCCAAGATACCCCTGCATTTCCTCCCATCTTTGTTTCTGCACTGACACAAAGGACCTTTTACAAAGGGGTCAAAACTGGCTTTAAAGTTGCATATATAATTTTGCAGGTGAGTAGAAAAGTGACATACACATTTTGGAAGAAATATAAAAAACTCATATATGGAGTTGGGAGTGGAGAGGGATTTTTCCCTCCTCCTTTTTTTTACAGTACAAAAGTATTTGTAACGTTCTGGTTAGAAAGCTAGAGTTATGATTTTGTTCATGCCTTTGAACTCACACAAACTCCTGTCAAAGTTACATTCTCAGTTCATTTCTATGGAAATTTTGTAACAATTATTTTGGAAAAATTAGTCCACATGATTCAATATGCCACAGCAGGTCTGGTTATCGATGTATCCATCTGCTTCTAAACATTCAATCTCAGGTTCAGAGATGCTCCATCCCAACTCTGATGGGGTCTGATCCAAAGCCAGTTGAACACAATGGGAGTCTTTTTTATTGAGTTCAATAGGATTTTGATCAGGCTCAAAGTAGTTAGAAAAATACTGATATCCCAGTAAATCCTGAGAATCTACAAGAGTTACCAGTCAGTAAAATGGGAAAATATCTGCTCTTTGTATTTCTAGTGTGAAGATCTATCAGCAAGTAGAAAGCTAGAGAACAGTTTCTTCTTAACAAGCCATTCACTTCATCTTCAGTGATTGCCTAGCAGCCCCTTGGTGGTGCTACTGAGATGCCAACTTCCTGGCATTATCTTATTTTCTTCTGAAGGAACTATTCCAAAGGGGGTTCCCCTCCTCCTTTCCCCCCTCTCCACATCCTTTCAGTTTAGTTATTTCATATTTCCTATTCATTACAAGCCTAGACAGAGCAGCACAAAAATGTATGGCTGTTGGCACCAAACATCATAAAGAAGAGCTCAAGAGGAAATGTTTGAGTTGTAGAGTCTGATTCCAATTTTCTCTGGCTGCAAGCCAGAGTTGGGTTATGCTATAATTCATGAAAGACTGGTGTCTCTATATTTTATCATATATAGAACAAAATGCCTTGTCATCAATACCAAATTGTTTTACACAATGTGTCTCCAAAGTTTCCATATCCAGCACAATAGCTTACTGTTCTCTCTCTCTTTTTTTTTTTATTATTAGAGGATTTATTTTTCCCATCCTCCCCAAACAAAACACCAACATCTGCCACTCATGAGTTTGCAGCACGTGTATGGTGCACACCGCACATTCCAGTCATTGCTTAGTCATCTGTGCAAGCAACACAAATCCTTCTGACATTTCTGTTCCTAAGTTCTGACATGGATCAGTTTTGGAGGGGTGTATATTAAGAAAAATAACACAAGTGCAAGTAGCTTTGGCTTACCAGCCCCAGGCCACTGTGACCTCCACCTTCCACACCTCAGAAAGAAGTAGCCACAGAAAACCTCACTTGTGTAGATAGGCATTATTTTGTGAAACTCACACTGCAGGTAGATGGGCCTGATCCTACTCCCATTGACTTCAATAGCAGGAGATCAGGTTTAGAGTTCACAGTTACTATCAAGATTATTAGGGAGAAGCCCAGTGGAAAATATGCAGCTTTTAAGGAGCAAAAAGACACTGCACAGCAGCTAAAGTTTCTGAACTAGTGTAACACATATAATAGCTTTGGTTGGTTGTAGTACATATAGTGTGCATTTAGATACATATGCACATACGTATATTACTATTTGCTAGAGCAGGTCAAAATTTTCCAAATATTCATTTTTAATGACAAAAATGAAAATGTGATTTATATTTTTAAGGATTCATACTACGCGCTTCATAATCCTGCCCTCATATACAGCTCTATTCTCAGTTTCTGCTGACTTCCCCTCACTCTTCCCAAACCTTCCATCTTACTGTTCTTTTAGTCTCATTGTCCCAGTGTCAGTTCTGTGCCTTTTATCATGCTGCCCTATATACCTGGAAGAGTATTCCTCTTCTCTCTTTAAAATCCAATTATTTCAGCAATCCCTACTACCTCTTTCCCTCCAGTTCTTACCCTGTGTCTTGGCTTGTGTTTGTCCATTTTGTGAAGCCTCAGTTACAAACTATTCAGGACCGGGAACATATCTTAACCTACCTTTATAAAGTGCTGTACAAATTCACTAGGCTATATAAATAACTTATATAAATAATAAAACATATTATAATTAGAAAGCCTTATAGAAGTAGGTAGTCTTTTTTTTTTTACCTTTATCATCATCTAATAGAGAAAGTACTGTAAATTTTGCAGGTTTTGGAGGGGGGTTGTTGTTGTTTGCAGTGAAATTATATTAACATCTATAACATTAAAAGCCTTATCTGTGTAACTTGTATAATTTATGTCCCTGGCATTTTTTTCCTCAGTCGCAGCTTTTATAGGTAACTTACAAAGAAAACTGTTTTCTTTTATCCTCATGCAAAAGAAAGACATCACTGAAAAAGTCCCTCATATGCTTTACTGAATTTGTTATAGAGAACTCTAGGGTCTCAAATGAGAAATGCATTCAAGCTTTTAGGCACAAGAGATCCACTATCCAAAAATATAAATGTGTATATGCTGGAGCACGAGCTGAGAGACTACTATATACAGTAGTGTCATAAAGATAGATTTGGTTAAAGCATGTCTGCTCCTGCTCTAATATATGGCAATGGCTCCCTGAACAATATAAACTTACAGAAACTGAAAGACTAGAAAGAAAGCGTGAAAGCTATGAAGCAGATTCAGAAAGTCATGCTGTTTACTGAAAGTTCACAGATTTCAGCAATGCTCTCACCCCCCCCAAAATCAAACAACAACAACAAAAACAGATCAACATGGATCAAGGGGTTTATCCACATCAACTCATTTCAAAGACCAATAGTTATATAGAGTATCTCAGTGTAAGGGGTTGAAATAATCATATGCCTAAAAGTAAGTGACATACTGTGTCATAAGTAACTTATGTTTATGGATCCCATGGGATCCACCCAAAAAACTCATCTGGAACTCCACTTAGGGTTAGAAAAGGAAACTGCTTCACACGAGTTAGGAGCATATAGCAAGAAAATTTTGGCACTGAGCTTCATGAGGTATGACTAGGGAATTTATAGCCCCATAGGGCTCTCTGCATACAACTTCTTTATTACCTGTTAATTATGAATTCTGACCTCCCTTTCCATAATCTCTCTGGCAACAAGGTATCCTATAGATGCCCCTAGTGATAAATCACAACAGTAAGTGCCTGAAACAAACTAAAAGGTGATCATCAACAGAGTGCTCTGATGAATCTTTAGAAACCACCTAATGACAGAAGGAGGTTTTTTTTTTATTGAAAAGTCCCTACATGTCATACAGCCTCAATAAATAAGAAATAGTGTCTGGTAACCATTCTCAGCGCAACTGGCTCGGTCTCTCCAAACTTGTGTGTCTTTATTAACTCAAATTACCTTGAAAAGGCAAATACAAAGACACATCATTATAAGACGCGTAGAGGACCTTCCTTTAAGGCTGCACTTGTTATAAAGTAGCTTCTGAAACCCTCCAAAGGCTTTTAAAATATAACTTTTTACAAAAAGATGCTTGCCATAATGAGTACCCCACTCTGGAAAATGCTTGGCTCCCAGAAGACTATAATGGAAGACAATGACTAAGAAAATGTCCTAAGAATGTAATCCTGTATGGCCTGATCCTACAAACCTAACTCATACTGAGTAGCATTTACTCAGGTGAGTTTCACTGCAGCCACACCAAGTAATATTTACTCAGCTCAAGTAGAATTCACTCACACTAGGCGACTACACTGCAGTAAATGAAACTCTTTGTGTGAGGAAATGCTGCAAAGATTGAGTAAGGATTGTAACATCATGCCCTAATCAGCAGTATTATGCACAGAAATAATCTAAGGTCTGATACTAAAGCATAAATGTCAAAGTCGGTGACTTCTTTATTGCTGGTTAGCCTCCGCTAATGATGTCCCCAGCCGCCCGAGATGTCAGACCCCATCTGAAGATTCTTACCTCTGCTTAGTAGTCCTTGTTTTTTCACCCATTTTAAAAAAATAAAGATTTTCTCCAGGCTGAGGACTATAGTGTGATAAATTACCCATTAATAGCGCAGAACTCTATTTCCAGGAAGCCAGTTTAAAGGAAAATTCCTGACTTTCTGAAGCTGAAGCCAGAGGTGTCATAGTTCTGAAATGGAGGAATGAAAGCGGCACTGTCTCCAGGTGCACCCGGGTTGTACCTCATTTCATCTGCTAGGGAGACTGGTTAAAATTTTTGGTTGCCTTCCAAAACTTTTCTGGCAGTTAGCATCCTGTATTAAAAATTTATAAACCACGAAAGGCCTTTTCTTACCAAAAAAAAAAAAAAAAAAGTTAATACAGGATGGATAGCCTGAAAAACTTAAAAGGGACTGTCATCAGAAGTGGTTATATGGAAAATGGGATGTAAATAACTCCATTCACTCCCTCCGAACACCCTAAAAACACAGTGAATGTGATTTCAGTGGGAAGGGAAACTGTACCGATGAAAATTTCTTTAAAACAGCTGTGGAGAAGAGTTCCAAAACTGCCACTTAGTCTTTTGGGATGTAGCACTTTTACAAAGTAACATGAACAGCTCTTCCAACAGAAATATATTGATGAATATCAACACTGAGTTTTTCATTCATTTTCAAAATGACTCCACTCTACAGTCCATAACTGTGCAACCCGGGTCAGAATTTATGGACATTGTGTGATGACCTTTTACACCACAGGCAGTCTTAACAAGTGAGGGAGATACAGAGCTAGGCAGAACCTCAGTCTGTTTCAGGCTATCAATCTGTGTCCAGATGGCTTTATAAAACAAACAGTTAATTTTGCATTTACTGAGAACTCCTCCAGTATCTTCTATAACTGTGAAAATACTATAGACATAGAATACCTAGACTTGCAGAGGTATCTGTGTGGCAATACAATGCCATGCAACTAGAGGGGACTAGTGCTCTTCTAGTAAACTCTGTATTAGTTCTTTTCATTTTGGGTAGAACCTTCTGTGCTTGTTGCAAAACTCATGGTTATGGGAATATGGAAGCAGGGTGAAGTTAAAAAAAAGCAATTATCAGGTGTTAATTAAAATAGTTCTCCACAGTGACTTTTTGCCTATGTATTCATAACACATTTTTAAGAGATGAATTTCCCCCAACTGCACTGTTGTGATATACCTGCATATAAAAATTTGTGTGTTGGACCAAAAGTGGGAATGCATTAATCCTGCAACTGCACTGAGGGATTGTTAATTTACTGAAAGAACCTATACCAATACAAATACCTTTATACCATTATGAGTGCAGCCATAGTAGGGGGTTGCACCAACTTAAGCAAATCAGTTTTTCTACCAATTTAGTTAAATCAGTGCAAAAACTATGTGTAGGCAAGCCCTAACTGCCATAACTCACCACTTCTTTGTGTAGAAAGTCTAGTGCCAAAGTACTGCAATAAATGGCACATTCATATTTAATATAGATGTCAGAGATGATTGTGTAGGTGGTGGATGAAGAGGAGTCCATTATTTTTAGAGATAGGAGAAGGGTAGCCTTATTTTGGTGGCTTTGGTATATATTTGTATGCAATGTAGTGGTAGCTATGTCAGCCCCAGGATATTAGAGAGACAAAGTGGGTGAAGTAATATCTTTTATTGGACCAACTTCTGTTGGTGAGAAAGACATGCTTTCGAGCCACACAGAGCTCTTCTTCAAGTCTGGGAGAGACAAGCTTTTGGTTGATTTATATTTGTTATTTTAATAAAACATAACTTGCCTCTGGAGGAGTAGATTTATTCAGCCGGAGGAGGAGGGGTGTGAGCTATATAAAAATGTCCTCAAATGCAGGAAATTGCATTAAATATTTCAACGTGTTCCCTTGGTCCTGGCCAATTCCAAATGATGGCATTTATGGGAGTGAGGTAAGGGCTCACCAGAAACCCTCCTCCTCAACTCTATGCACAACAGATGCACATATATATTCTTACTTGGCTGGCTATGGGCTTGGTGTTTGGGGTCAGAAATTCCATTCAGATAAATTTCTCCTTTGTTCCCCTATTATCTTTCGCATGGTGCATCCCATCAACACAAGATGATGCTACTTAACAACCTTGAGACGCATCATAACCACCATCTCCTGTTATTATCTACTTTAACCACTGCATGGTCCAACTAAATGATAGCTAAAGACGGCAGGCCAAAAGACTGCAAATGTTATCTACACCAAAGAACCTCACTTCAAAGACACTTGGGAAATTATCAATGTCAACAGACTCCTTTAGAATAACCAAAACTAGTGGCATCTCTTGAATTCCTAATGGAGACTCTGAGCTAACTTGTGAGGTCTAGGAGGAGACCTGCTATGTTCCAGAACTTTGAAAGATACTCTAATTCTTAAATTCACCTGAGGCTTCCATAAGGGAGGAAAATGTTCTGTTGCTACGCCGTGCAATTGAAAGTGGCTAGTACTCCTTACGTCATCTTTGAGTTGGTAAATTAGATTCCTAGTAGAACCACCCCTGCTGTTTCATTCTGGGTGGCCTAAATGTCAAGGAAATGAGGAATCAGGGAAGAGACAGGGAAGAAATTGGCAGTCATTAGTTAAAAGAGTTACAGCAAAAAACGTTCGGTGAGATGTTCAAAAGCGCCTAACTGATTAAGGAGAGCAAGTTGTTTCTGAAAATCCCACCTGTTAACAATCATTATGCCTGCCTAATTATTTATAACAATCAGTTTGAGGAACAGGTGCTCAATGCTTAAATTACTGAGGTTGCTAGGTTACACATGAAATGCAAGGCTCAATAGCAAATCTTAAGGAATCTACCTTTCTAATAACTTTCAACATTACTTTCAACTTCAAGTACTCTAGTAGGGACTGGTGTCCAAATAGTCACACATTCATAATTCCCAAATTATATCATGATTATTCTCACCAAATAATTTGTACTTTGGAACTAATAATGGACTCCGTTCCTCACATCCTAGAGTAAAGTATAGTGTAAGCCTGATTTCTCACCAAGCTAAATCAAGTTTCAGAGTAGCAATTTCATTGTTTCCTTTAAAAGACCTTAGGCCACAATGTTCAAACTTGGGTGCATCAAGTTAGGCAACTCAATTCATATTTAGACTCTTAAATAAAAATGATCTGATTTTCATTGGTGTGAGCACACAGCTCTTATTTACTACAATGGCAGCATTTTTTTCAGGCATGGAAAGAAAAATATAACCATCCACATTCTGTACACCTTATTTTAATTAATAGTAGAATACCTATTTTCCTGGTTCAGATCCATAAAGCAGCAAGATTTTTCAGTCAGAAAATCCCACAGATTCAATTTTGTGCCTGCAAAACAGTGCCCAGTCTGTCCCATATGAATTGTACTTGCTGTATAAATCTTAGATAGTGACCCTCTTTTCAGTCGCCTATAACTTTACCAGAACTTTAAATGTTCAGGCTGAAAGTCCCCATACTGGCTATCTGCCTCTGATTGAAGTTTCAGCTAAAAAGTCTCCACCATTTCTGATAAAAAGCCTGGATAAAAATACATTGTTAAAAAAATTCTTACCATGATTTCATTGAGATGCTCTAGCATCTCCGTGGTTTGGAGCAAGAACTTAAAATTTGGCAAGGGGGGCAGGGTCACCATTATGCAATTTCCATAAGAAAAATCACCTAAGTTTGGGCAATTTATGAGCCTCTGAAAATCTGTTTTCATGTGCTCAGTACACTTGTTAGAGTTTGGCAACTACATTCTCTGAATATTCCATTTGCGCAGAGAATGTTCCATCCCAGGACAACAGGGGCTGGGCAGGACTTTCCCCATAATTTGCTCCTTCCAACTGCCAGGGACTGCTGTGGCACCAGGAACAAAAACTAAGAGCAAAATACTATTTTTCTTCTGTGCTCTCTCTTATGGTGCCTGGGCAGCCTGGAAGAAAAGGAGGAAGCAGCCTGCCTAGAATGCAGAGGGTTGAAGAATTGGTTTGAGTGCTGTACAGTAAACAAGGCATTGGGCCACACAGTGAATAGTGAGGAAGTAAACAATATATTTAATAGCTGCTCATTCAGGGGGCACCACCAATCCTGCGCACTGAATGAGGCAGAATCCTGTGGCAAAATAGTATGTGATCATGAAATTAAAGACTGTATCATAATTCCTAAGCATAAACAGGTGTATTCAGTTTGCACAGACAATTTTAATTCTGGCACAGGCAACCTTCGTTCTGGCATTTCCTAACTTTTGAGAGCTTGACTTTGCAACATTCATTTTTTATGTAGCTTTTTGTGCGTCATTTATTATTTAATTTCTATATTTGTGTTCTGCATGGAAAGAAGGCAGCTTTTACTATTTGCATAGTATTGAAACAATTTCTCAAGATGGTGTTTAGGGCAATCAACCAGATAATAAGTTTTCAAATGAAGCACCTACGACTTCCTATTTAGGTCAAACCTAGTCAGTATAAACCCTTTTTATTAAAGCACACATTGATATTCATTGCAACTGGAAGAGCAGTTCAGATAAACTTGTATGAGAGGGCATCAGTATATATGAAATTTAACTTAATGAAGTTAGGAGAATAACAGGAAGAAATTAACTATATTAGTATTATTTTTACTCAAGAACAACGATGTCACTGCACAGTAGTTTACTGAGCTATGGCAATGGTCATATGTACATAAAAAGAAATAGGAGCGTATGAGTGGTGGCTCCTGGTTAATATGGAAGAAAAACCTGGGACACCACATAGGCCTTCCCTGAAGTATGATGAAAACCTTCACTGGCAGAATCAGAAAGCATTAGGAAATAGCCTTTTGGAGAGATGTAACTGCGCCATACAGTAGGTAATATCTGCTGTAATTTGTAATGCAGGTCTTGGACCCCCTCCTCCAGCAGAGCTTTTAGTCATGTTCAAATAGATGTATTTATTTCCACTTATTTGTATTTTTTATTTACTCTTTATTTTCTTTATTGTGTCCTGTCTTTTGCATTTGTTTAAGATAACTGAAATTTACTGTGCAGACTAATGAACTTGAACACTATCTAAACTGAAGGGATGCTGAGTTAGGAGTGAAGCAGCAACGTAGGCACCCAGTCAAGGGCAAAATGGGTTGTGATTACACTTCCTAATAGTGCTCTGAGGCAGTTGCTGGCAGAGGTGCATGTGAGAACAGAGTGAGCCCACTGACCTGAAGGCCACAACGCTTCATTACAGTCCCAAGAACAGAGGTATTGTTTCTCTGATACATTACTATACAGGATGCGCATAAACATACCAAGATGTAACCTACGCAGCCTTTTGCAGCAGCAAAAAGGGTCCTTCCTTTGGCCAAGCTGAAACTGAAAGTTTGTCCCAGCTGGCAGTTACTTTTTAAAGAATTCATAGAAATATAAGCCTGGATACATTTGTGTCTCAAACAAACAAAGTACACCTAGCTAAATGAATCCAACTCATCCAAAGCAAAAGGAAAACAGAGCTTGCTTATTCCTTCATGTTGCAGTGAGGAAATTGCATATTTTCTCCTTCCCCCCTTTTTTAATTGTGGAAATATTTAATAAGAGGAACTGTCTTATTAGAGATATGCTACTGCCTACATAGGAGCACTGCCTATCCATCCCACGGTACTGCTTATAAACAGTACTACCTATTAGTCCCACATTACTGCCTATACCCAACAGCTATTGATCCCATGGAACTAAGGAAGTGCCTACTTCATTTTCTCTTTCAGATAATGTGAGGTCATCATTCTTCCATAGAATTTCAAAATGGCACATACAATAGGATCAAAGGAATATAAAATATAATATAATATAATATAATATAATACAATAATATAGGTCCAAAGCCACATGCTCTGGCAAATAGGCCAAGTCTATTAGGAAGAGAGTGTGGTCTCGTGTATAAAGCAGGCACTGGCATTCAGGAGATGCAGGTGCTACCCTACCTCTTCCACTGACTACATGGGTGACCTTGGCAAGTTACTTAAACTGGCTGTGCCTCCGTTTCCTGATTTATGTAAAAAAAGTGGGGAGTAAGAATGCTTGCCCATCTTTGTAAAGCGGATTGAGATGCTCTGAAAAAGGTGCTGTATTTTGTATTCCATACCAAAAATCTATGTGAAAAGAATGTTAAGTTTGCAAAGCCGAGTATTCAAGTAAGGAAAATTCAGATTAAAAGTTGCTTAATTCTGCTCTCTAGTGCATCTGAATTATGATATAAAGTTTTCAAAAGTGACTTAAATGTCTAAGTCCCATTTTCAAAAGGGACTAGTCAATGAGATTTAGGCTCCTATGTCATTTAGGAGCAGCTTTGTAAAGGTATTTGGACACTTAAAATGCAGATAAATGCCTAAAGTGCCTATGGGCCTAACTCCCATGGGAGTTATTGTATTCATAGTTGTAGTATTTTTGTGAGTAGGGAAATGTTGTTATTGATAGGGAACTGAGGCACAGAGATTAAGGCTGAAATTTTCAAGAGTGTCCTCTAAGTCTGGGTGTCTCAACAACTGGCTGACCAACTTGAAACACATGCAGCAAATAAAGAACACACCATTAGTGGACACCTCCAATTACATTCTTTAATTACAAGACCATTCTTTCTGTTCCTGCAGGCCTCTACCTCACGCACTACACATCTGCCAGCTTCGGCAATAGAGGAGACAAGAGTCCTACAATCAACAGCTTCATTAATTTCATGACTCTGTCTCATTCATCAGCCATCTTGTGCACTGATGAGAGATTGTGGAAAAAAATAGTATGTTCTTATGTTCATTGGATCAGAATCCAAATGCATACATTAATACCTCTGGCATAACGCATTCAGCAGTGCTGCATGACTTTAAGCAGAATGGCACCCGTCACACCCTTGGAAAGGGGGAAGTTTGTGTGCCTGAGGTCTGCCCCACACTCTCCTGTGGCCAGTCAGAAGGGATCTGGGGCTATGGCCTCATCCTCTTGTCTCCCCTTTCCTCCTTGCCCCATCTAAGAGGACTGGTGCTGCTACTGGCACCTGCACCAATCAATCCTCTGACTTGGGAAGTGTAAAGACTGTGATTATGACTAGCCCATGTAGGTTTCTTGCACCTGCTCCCTCCCTGTACGTCAGCACAAGGCTAGCCACAATCTATCCATATATTTGCACAGTTAAGACAAGAAATAGAAAAGATTAAGGCTTCTGCAGCATCGTACATCTGACAAAACTGAACATTCTGTTTCTTTTGTAGTATACACCTATCCCCCTCCCAAAAATATGAAGCTTCAAGTTCAAAAACAGCAGGAATAAAAGAGACTCTGAATGTGCAGGGTAGGCTGGTTAACATTGCTGCAGGATCCAGATTCTTTGCATTTCCTTAAGTTTCTCAGTGTTAATTATTAATTTTTTTTAGGAAGCAAAAAGAGTAAACTTAAAGTTGCTTTAAATGTTTGTTGTATAGATGTTAATGAAAGACCAATTTTAGATGCCTGAGTGTCCAGTGACTCTACTCTTGAGATTGGGAAACATGAGAAGAGCAACATCTTGTTATGAAACAGACTCTCGTCTTACCTCAGAGGCCCTCTTCTCCCTTCCCTGACCTATCCCCATCTGCTCTCTTTTTCTATTTGTAGAACTAAAATAATATTACTTGGTCTAATTCGACCACAAGTTGTTGGACTCGGTGCAGGAATTACTGGGTGAAATTCTATAGCCTGTGTAATAAAGAAGGTCAGAATAGATGACCATAACAGTCCCTTCTGGAGAAAGATTCATAACGTCTTTTCACTTTACAAAATGTAACAGCTCTTTGGGTTCACGGATACAAGTCCTTGTTTGGGAGAAAAAGAAGCAGAGAGATAGGCCCCACTGACACTACTGCCTGGTTCTCTTTTTTGGCCTTTCCACTATCCCATGGCAATGAGTTTCACAGGTTAACTGTGTGCTGTGTAAAGTACTTCCTTATGTTTGTTTTAAATCTGCTGCCTATTAAATTTCAACAGGTGACCCCCAAGTCTTTATGTTATGTGAATGGGTAAATAACTCTTCCCTATTCACTTTCTCCACACCATTCATGATTTTATAGAACTCATATCCCCACCCCTTAGTCGTCTCTTTGCTAAGCTGAACAGTCTCAGTCTTTTTAATCTCTCTTAGTATGGAGGCTGTTCCGTACCTCTAATCATTCTTGTTGCCCTTCTCTGTGCCTTTTCCAATTCTAATATATCTTTTTTGGGATGGGGCAACCAGAACTGCACACAGTATTCAAGGTGTGGGTGTATCATGGATTTATATAGTGGCATATGATATTTTCTGTTTTATATTCTATCACTTTCCTAATGGTTCCTGACATTATTAGCTTTTTTAAACTGCTGCTGCACATTGAGCGGTTCTTTTCACAAAACTATCCACAATGAGCAGAGTTACATGGGTGTAAAACTGGTGTAAGCAGGAAGAGAATCAGCCATTAGGTTTGTAAAATATTTTGTGTCCGTATCTAAAATGATTATAGAAGTCATGTGTTCAGACCCATGCTATAGTCTCTGCTACATAGGGTTTTTAATTGAAGACTTCAACTAACCCTATATAAATACATATATTTATGCATTTTACATAATTACATAATATATAGTCCACAAAGTGGAAAGAGCATATAAATAATAAAGTTCAGCAGTCATTATTTGCAAAACCTGGGCAGGAGGACTGAATCTGTAAAGGTAATATAAGGCATTAATTATTAAAGTGACTGACTAAATAAATAAATAAATAAGTGAGCACGTAGTCTACGAGTAATGGGGACTAACATATATTAAATTGCAAAGGTTTTATTGTGTGACCAGACATCCTCCTATTTTTTCCACGTTTCTCTGCGTCATTTTTTCTATTAATGCAGTAGCAGAGAGCTCAATCAGTCAGTCTGCGTATGAGGGAGGAATTGCAGATTTCCATTTTCTCAGAAATATCTCTTTTGGCCCCTAGAATAGTTACTGCAATCCATTTCTTAATGTTAACTGGTAATTCCAGCACCCCTAAAATACACAAGTTTAGAGAAGGGAAAATAGTGACATTACAGTTTTGGAGAGAGCACTGAATGTCGTGTTCCAGAACATACGCATTTTTGACAGGTACAGAGGATGTGGGAAAGGTTGGCATGTGGCTGTTTGCCTCTCCAACACTCAATGTGATGCCAATCTAGCCTTAAACAAATGCTCTGGAGTCCAGTAGTATCGGTTTAATGTCTTGTTCTGAAATAACTGCAAGAATAAAGAACTTGAAGTATCTTTCCCATGAAGCCAGATACTGTCCCTGGCTTCTGTTGTGACAGTAAGGCTAAGTTCTTTTCTCCCATTTTTCTTTGAGACGGAGTTTGAGAGGATACTGCAAAGCATTAAGCCCCTATTAATAATTCCTACATAGTGACTTTTGTTTCCATGTTTCTTAAAGTGTTATTCTAGAGGAGAGAGAGTTGACACAGACCAGCTGTCCCCCATCCAGGCACGAAGCCTTGAGCGTAGTCACTGAAAGAAGGAATTGTGAGATGGCGGTAGCTGGTATTCATTACACATGTAATTGAAGGAGGCCAGTCTATCATTTTGTATTATCTCTTTAAATTTTGTTAATCCTTTTTTCTATCCAAATTGTCTTAAGCGTGGAGTTGGCCTTGAGCCTGAGGAATGGGTTATCCCATGATGGTATGACAGGAGAATTAGTAAAATTGGATGCTGTAATAATCTTAATACATTGCAGTATCCCCCATGTAGATGCAAATATTAGATTTTTTCTTGAGGGTGTGGGTATTTCATTGGAAATTTGTTTTAATATATAGGTGGATGCTGAACACTCTGCTACCAAAAGATGCAAAATTTTGTTGCACATTTGATTCAGTCATCTCTAACTTCATACAAGAAAAAAATATACCATCTTTTGGGAAACCCTTAAAGCTACTGTAAGGGATGAATACATAAAGTGTGCCCCCCAAAAGAAGAGAGAAAGACAAGTTACTAAACTCTCTGGCTAAGGAAACAGATGATTTGGAGAGAACACACAAGACTGACCCGAATGATGAAAACTTCCGACATTCTCTAATCAACTCCAAATATAGATGTACTGAATGCTTAACCAGACAAATCTAATTTACACTCAACAGGGTCAAACAAAGATATTATGAATGGGGATATAAAGCAGGTAAACTACTCGCCAGAATGCTTAAGATGGAATTAGCCAGCAATCATATTTCTTCCTTACAAGAAGACGGGAGTGGTATCCTTGAATCAACAGATATAAATAATCAATTTAAGCAATTCTATCCAGCTTTATATAAATCAGACAACCAATATGACCTTAACAAATTTTATTGAAGTCCTACCTTTCAACAGCCTAACTCCAGAACAAGTGTTATTCATGGACAACAATTTCTCAACACAAGACATCGAGCCCATTATAATAAATAAGAATTGCAGAAAAGCACCTGGGATGGATAGCTTTCCAGTAGATGTCTACAAAATATTTTGTAATCAGTTATCTTCTATTCTTTTAAGGATCTTCACTGAAACATTCCAAAAAGGAACTGTGTCTTGTGACATGACAACTGCTTTAATTACTTTAATATTAAAGAAAAACAAAGATGGCCGCAACTGTGGCAACTTCTGCCTCATATCTCTATTGAACACAGATTGCAAAATAATTGCAAAAATTTTAGCGACACAACTGAACAGCATCATCCCATCAATTATGAATGCAGATCAGTTTGGTTTCATGAAAGGATGGATTGGTTTCTGATAACAGAAGATAAATCTCTCACTTGATCCAGCAACCTCAGAAGTCAAATATTCCCTCCACAGCCTTATATCTAGATGCAGAGAAGACCTTTGATAGGGTTGAATGCCCTTATCTGATGACTATCCTAAAAAAAAAAAAAAAAAATTGGATTTGGACCAATATTCCTGAATTGGATCAATGTATCATACAACTGTCCCCTTGCTTCAGTATTAACAAATGGATATTTTTTCTCCTGCATTTCAACTAGAAAGACATGACAGGGGTATCTATCCCCTGTCACCCCTCCTTTTTAATTTGTCTCTTGAATCACTGGCAATGCACATATACAAGCTCTCAAGCATTGGGATGTGACAATAAACAGGGAAGAATATAAAAATCAGTTTATATGCTTATGACATTGTCGTACTATTGAAGAATCCATCACCATCGATTCCATCATTATTGAGTGTAGTTGACATTTTTGGAGAGATCTTTGGTTTTCACATTAACTGAAATAAATGGCAAGCAATGGATGTATCCACAAGACTTAATCCTTCTCAGTTTCAGCACTTTCCATTTCAATTATGCAGGAAATCACTTACTTTGGTGTTAAGATTTGTCCTAATCTTCCCAAAATTGTTTCTCTATATGGACTATATACCAAAACACATTTCCAGGCTAGTAGGTTTTGAAACCAGGCTCTAGTATAAATCTTGGGGGAGAGCCAGGACTTTGTAACTCCATTTAGCTCTTCTATACTGGCTGGTTTAACAAGACTAATTTTGGTTCTATGTCTTGAATCAGTGATACTATAGATTTGTTGAGGGATGGGGGTAAGGATAGTATTTGGCACAATTTCTGTTAGCACATGTTTAAAAAAAATCCCATTGATGCGGGACAGGGAAATGCTGCTAGCAACAATCATGTTGAAATAGACTTTGTATAAGAGTATGACAGGTTAGTAAGAGATTGGCTGTTATTCTAAGGATCAGCCACATGAGAGGAGTCAGAGTAATTAAAGGTTTTACCCTATCAAATGAATCTTGTAACTAATGTTACATCTTTCATTTTCATTTCACTTGCCTGCGAGAATCCACTCTTTTGCAAAGTCAAGTCCATTTCGCACAATACTCTTGCTTTGAAATGGTCATCAGCTATAACACCTAATTTCTGTTCTCATTAGTCTGTTAATTATTAGCTTTAATATAGATGATTTAGCATTAATATGGAAGTCAGTGTAACATAATGTTGAATGGTCTCATGAGGCTGCTCATTTCTTGTAAAGAAAATGTGCCTTTTCTAAATACCACTCTCGTATGAATATCCGTACTCTTGAAAGTCTTTCTTTAACAGCTTGCAGTCTTCCTTATGCTCCCACTGGAATGTCTGGAGATATTCAGTGCCTCTGGGCCTGCCAGGTTAGCAGCATGGAAGATTTCACACTCTGGGGCTTCAGTTGCTGCATTTTTATCTAAGATTTGATTTTCTTCTGAAACCATGTAATAAAAGTGTGACGCATCGGAGTGATGGCAAGAGACTGGGCTTTACGTCCCGCTTCAATCACATGACATGACATCAGGATTACAAAAGGTTGTTTCTAGAACTGGTAAAAAAAATTACTAGCGTAACATTTTTCCATTGGAAAATGTCAATTCATTGAAATAGAATGTCAGGGACAAGACATAGGTGGCTGGTCTACTGATTAGAGAAGGAGTCGGAGCTGGGAGTCAAGCCAAGGGTCCAAGCCAGAGCTGGAGTCCAGGGGCAAGGATCAGGAACAAGGTAGGAACCAGGAACAGGTCAGGAAAGCAGGAACCAGGATCCAGGCAAGAAGGAAAGGTCCAATGAAGCAGCAGGTAGAGCCCACTTGTATGGGCAAGTTCCTGTGCCTCTCTCTGGGTTTAAATAGGAATCTCTGACCTATAAGAGATCATGGTGTTTCCTTCAATCAGGCCCAGGGAAGCCTTCCCTAATGCAACTTCAGGTTTCATGGTCTCTCCTACTCATGTGTTTAGTAGTGAGCTACTGGATGGGTGCAGGGAGGCGACTGTCGACTGAGAATGCTGCAGACCCAGGCTCAATCCTGAGGCATCATGATAGCACCTTTCCCTGAGGGGTGTTCTCGGGGCAGTGCTGGACCTGGTTTGTAAGGGTGGTTTTAGTGGAATGCCTTGAGTACAGCAGGGGCGGGAACGTTTTCTGACAGTTCCCAAGTACTCGCCTCTTGGCCACACCCTTCACAGTTGATTAGGTTTGCCCTACTTAATCTTGGAATCTAGGATCTCATGGACAACATACTCCTCATGACCTTGCACATGCATCAGCAGAGGCGGTAGTTGATCCAGATGAAGGCAAGGATTTTCTGTGTATGGTTTTAGCAAGGAAATGTGGAACCCAGACTGGATCCTGAGGGATTGAGCGAGGTGGAGCTCAAATGTGACCGGGATGATCTGTCATCTGATTTGATAGGGACCCAGGAACTGGTGATCCAGGTAGCAGGAAGGTCTATCTATATGATGATGTTCTGCTGAGAACTACACCTTATCATCCACTGAACAAGGGGGACCTGGTTGACGATGCTGGTCTGCATGCCTTTTATAATCCAGTTTTGCTTTTTTCAAGGTGGCTCCACCATCTCTCTCAAGTCTGATGGATTTGTTGAACCCAATTCAATGCTGCTGGGTGGAAGAGGCTTCAGTGGAACTGTGGGTGAAGTGCACTGAGTGGAACTGTGGGTGGAACCATATTTTGCATAGAAAGGGCTTCGACCTGTGGAAGCATGATCTACACTGTAGTATGCGAATTCCACATAGGGTAATAATGAGGACCAATCATCCTGATGGTAGCTGGTGTAGCAGCATAGATGAGCCAAGATGTGGTTTATTCTCTCCGTTGGGCTGCTGGTCTGAGAATGGTATGCAGAGGAGAGGTGTGTGATGACCCCCAGAATTCACAGTGCATCCTGCCAGAAACAGGAGATGAACTGCAGGCCATGATCAGAGATAATGTGATTTGGGAGACCCTGGCGAAGGACATCATGTGTTATCCATAACTGGAGTACTTCTTCAGGTGTAGGTAGGTGGGCACAGGGAATAAAATGGGCCGTTTTCAGAAAGTGGTTTATAACTGTCAGGATTGTTGTAAACCCATTGGACTCTGTCAGTTCTACAATAAAATCAAATGTGATAGTTGCCCAATCCTAAGTGGGATTTCCAGGGGTTGAAGGAGGCTGAAGGGTGTACTGTGTGATGTCTTGGCCCAAACACACACATTACAAGAAACAACAAGCAACTGTGCTGTAGAAAAAATGGGATACCAAACACTGGGTTTTGAAGCACCCCAGATGTCCCACTAGCAGGAAATCATGGCATAGTTCATGGGGGACCAAGAAGAACATAGATACAGCCCTTCACAAATGTGATTCCCTCCTGAGTGTCATGTGGCTCTTTGTTTATTGCAGCTAACTCATTGGAAAGTATTCCTGAAGAAGAACGGATTAAAGAAAATGAATTCTGTCAGACAGCAGCATTCAGGAAATTATGGGGTTTAACTATATGAGATGGTTACTGGCTCAGACCCTTTTGATTGGTATAATAGTCTGTCTTCTGGGCTAAGGCATTGACTTTGCCATTTCTAATTCCAGGATAGTAAAAAATAACAAAGTTGAACTGCGAAAAGAACAAGGTCTACTGAAGCTGTCGCTGATTCAGTGCTCTAGCCTTACACAGTATCAGAGGGGTAGCCGTGTTAGTCTGAATCTGTAAAAAGCAACAGAGGGTCCTGTGGCACCTTTAAGACTAACAGAAGT
>NW_020664404.1:20957105-20995692 GCF_002925995.2 Terrapene triunguis | reverse complement strand
ACTTCTGTTAGTCTTAAAGGTGCCACAGGACCCTCTGTTGCTTTTTAGCCTTACACAGGTTCTCTAAATTTTTATGGTCAGTAAAAAGCTGGACTAGATGCTGGTCTCCCTCGTAGTAATGATGCCATTCCTTGAAGGTTGTTTTGATGGATAGAAGTTCTTTCTCCAGGATTTCATGCTTCCGCTCGGCAGGGAGAAACAGGCACAGGGATGTAAAATCTGTTCAGTTCCATGTCTTTGCGAGAGTACTGCTCCAACTGGAGGCACCTGTTTCTAGGACAAAAGCCTGTATGATGTCCAGATGAGCCAATATAGGAGTAGTGGTAAACGTTAACTTTAACTGTTCGAAAGTGGTTTGGACCTTAGGTCACCAATGGAACTGAATATTCTTTCTGAGTAGGGTTGTGAGAGGTGTGATCTGCTTTGAGAAGTTCAGGATAAACAGATGATGAAAGTTGAAAAAGCCTAAGAAGCATTACAGGTCATGGACATTTTGGGGTGCAGCCCAATTGCGAATAACTTGTGTGAATCCATCTTAACTACTTCAGAAGACAGGATAAAACCCAGGAACTCTATAATGGTGTGATCAAAGACACATTTTTCTAATTTTGCCTAAAGGCAATGTTGCCATAGTCTCTCTAGGACTGTCCTGATGTGGAAACTGTGCTACTCTGGGTTGTTGGAAAAAACAAGTATATCATCAAGATAGACTACAACATATTGGTCTAATATATCCTGTAACACACCATTGAGGAAATGTTGGACAGTGGCTGGGGCATTCATTAGGCTAAAAGGCATTACTGTACTGAATACTCAAAGAGGCCATAACAGATCCTAAATGTGATTTTCTATTCATCACTAGTTCTAATATGCACAAGATTGTAACCCCCCCGCGAAGGTCTAGCTTTGTAAATATTCGGGCAGTCCCTACATGATCCAACATGTCAGAAATCAGAGGCTGAGACTATCAATTCCTGATTGTGATTTGATTTGAAGCTCAATAATCGACACAGAGCCGGAAGCTGCCATCTTTCTTCATAACGAAGAGAACTGGTCCTCCAGCTGATTATGTTGATTTACAAACGAAGCCTTTAGTTAGATTTTCTTGGAGATATTCTTGTAATGCTGCCAATCCAGGCTCTGAAATACCATAGATTTGCCCAAATGGAAACTGTGCTCCTGGTTGCAAATGTATTGGGCAATCATAGGCTCGGTGTGTGGCAGAGGATATCTGCAATTTTCTTTTCAAACACATCAGTGAACTCTTGATATTTATGGGGTGGGGAGGGGTTCTGCCATGAGCTTTGAGAGTGTACCCTTACTGAGATTTTCTTGGGTTGGAGTTTGAATCAATGTCACCTTGTTCCCAGCAGTGTCAATGGCAAACTTCTGAAGGGAAGCTAATTTCCTGTCTTCGCCAGTAGATGAGGGGATCATGGAGGGCCAGCCAAGAGATCCCAAGGATCAGCAGAAAGTGCAGAGAGTGTATCATCCCAAATTGCAATACTTCCCTGTGCTCCTGGACAAAGACTTCCACAGCGACTGTCTTTTGAGTTACGGGTCCTGAGGATAGGGGTGAGCCATCAATAGTCTCGATCAGATCAGAGGCTGCCTTAGGCTGTAAGGGGATCTGCAGCCATAGAATACTGTGTTTCTTTCTGTTAGTGATTTTCTAGGTTAAACTGTGTTAAAGCCTGAATGAATGAGCAAGAGGAAGGAAAGGGAGCAAGGAGTCATCCTCCATTGTACACTTGTGCCAGGACCGGACATGGTCCAGTCCTTTCTCTTTAAGAGCAAGGACCAGGAGAGTGTAATGCCACCAACGGCTTTAGAAACTCCAAAGAGGACTTGGAGAGAACCCTAGCTGGGCTGGCTCAGGGGAAAGCACCCACTAACAAGTCTAACACTGACTAGTACTGTATTTGTTCTCCAGTGCTCCTGAAGTCACAGGCTCTGATTCAAATCACATTTACATTTGAATTAACCCCATCAACTTCAATAGAGTTACCCAGATTTATGACAGTGTAAGTGATGTCAGAATCAGGCTCACTGTACATGCCTCAGGAACAGTCCATCTGCAATGCCCTCTATCAGTGCCTGAGGCTTTTAAGCCACAATACAGTCCTGTGGAAGCACTTTGTGAAGGATTGTACAGGATAGATGTGAGAGCCCATTACATTCATGAAAAGTGCATCCAGACTTCTGTTGTGAGGCTATGACACATTTTGATAGTGCTTGGTATTTAGGGTGGCATCTATAGGCCGTCTATAAATCCCATCTATTATTAGCACAGATGGAAGAGCATGCCTTAAGCCATATAAGGACATGAAACAATAGGCGCCACGTGAAGTTGTTATAGTTGACAGTCATGCCACCGTACGTCATGTTTACAAATCTGCCTAACGCAGGAACTGGCATCATTTCCTGCAAATACTGCCATTTTCCAATTGGTTTATTTGTAAAGGGACTTATGAGCCATAGCAGAGGAGCCAGACATGGGCATGACACCACTATATGTCACATCGCCGGTTTGAACCTTCATTATATCAGCACCTGCTGCTCTGCTGACAACTATAGACTTCTAAATTTCCATGATACCCTGACACTGTCCGTGTCAATTCAGAGGTCCATTATCTCTTACATGGGCATGAAACCTGATGTCTGTGTTACACTACACAAAGATTACTGGTGTAAACCTTACAGGGAGAGCAGCACATGTTTGTCACTTCAGAAGCGACCAAAGCTAGGTCTATTACCAGCTTATCATCCTGGCTCCAGTACACAGCCTGCTTTTTGTCTGTCTTGAAATTTGAAAGAACAAATTATTCTTAGATATATTTAATTGGACACTAAAAATATGTCCTTAACTTCCAAGAGACTCTACTGTTTTCTAGGAGCAACCTTAAGATAAGCTATTAGGAAACTAAGCAGGTATAAGATGCGTATCTGACACTGAAAGCTTCATATCATTTGGAGTTTGATCTTTCAACACTCACTCACAAGAATAAAAATTCCACTGAAGTCAAAAGTGAGGGAAGTGAAAGTTTGGTCAAGAAAACTGCTAACCCCCTACTTTTACAAAGAGGACCATGGCATCTTTAAAAAGAACAGGAGTACTTGTGGCACCTTAGAGACTAACACATTTATTTGAGCATAAGCATATATATATACACGTGTATATATATCTCCTTACTATATGTTCCATACTATGCATCTGATGAAGTGGGCTGTAGCCCACGAAAGCTTATTCTCAAATAAATTTGTTAGTCTCTAAGGTGCCACAAGTACTCCTGTTCTTTTTGCGGATACAAACTAACGCGGCTGCTACTCTGAAACATGGCATTTTTAATACCCACATAAAGCAGTCAGATATTGGTTTATAAAGACTCACACAATAAAATGCACAGTATTGAATGTATCTATCTTGCAAGATGTAGCCTGAGTCATCTCTGGCAGGATTTGAACCCTCTGTTTCAAGGAGTCCAGGTATTTCAAGGTTGATGTTTAAACTATTAATCCATCTTTCAGACAGGGACTGCTGTGATGTTTTATTTAGTTATTTATTTTTCTTGCAGAACTCAATCCACTTCAGTTTCAGGCACAATAACACGTCCAATCGGATCTCAATGAAAACATCTTTTTGGTTCCACAAGAATTATAACCCATAACAATCAGCAAAATTCAACTTAGAAACTCAGCAGCAGCTCCTCTTCTACAAATTCTAACTCTAATTCATTGTTTCTGTGCTGTTTGCTCCTCTGCCTTCATTTCATAACGAGAAGAGAGTCCGCTGTATTAGTATATTTGCTACAGAGAACCAATAAACCTTCTGTGTTATGCAGTCACAGTTTTATATTCAGGACAGCTGGCTGAAGTCTGATGATTTTAGATCCTACACATGCATACTTATTTAGTTCATGCAGTGTTAGAGAATGAAAATCATGTGGGAAAGGCAAACCATTCCTGTATCATATAGCCATGCAACACTCCGTCTGGAATAAAATCCTCCTAGAAACCAGAGTATGAAAGATCAAGAGCTCCAAATAAAGTACACAGCTTCTTGTATAGTTCAGCTTCATTTTGTTTTAATGATTGATTGCAGATAGCTTTGCATTGGGAAGGGACAATGAAGCCAATGAGGGTCAAGTAAACACTAGAGTTATTTTGACAATAATCAGGTTAGTTGCTACCTATCCACAGAAGTTAGAGACGGCATAAACAAGATACTTATTAATAAACATTTATAAAGTGCTATAAATGTACATGCCACATTACAGACCATATAAAAATCTCTGCCCAAAGAAGCTTATATTTTATTGCCCAAATCCTTCAGATGTACTCATGAATGCAGTGAGAATGCTCATGTGGGTACGGATTACTTAGATGAATAAGACTTTGCAGGAGCAGGTCTTAATACAGGAAATATAGAAAAGAAGAGAGTAGAGGGAACTACAGGCCAGCTTTAAGAAGAGAGGAGAAGATCCTCAGTGGATAAAAAGTGGGAGACATTTTCAAACATAGGGAATAGCTTGAATGAAGGTCCAGAAAAGTGGAAGGAGCTGAAGGAAGTAATAAGGACAGAGGATTACAGGAGAGTAAAAGAATATAAAAAATGAAAGTAGTACAAAGAAATGAAATGTAGGTGGAGAGGAAAGATGTAGGAGAGAAACAGACATTTTAAAAAAATGATCCCGCACCATTAACCCAGCACAACACAATCAGCAAATGGTAAGTACGTGCTGCAGGAAAATATGCAGCAGTGCTATGATATTACTGTCACTATTTGGAATGTATGCACAGAGGATCCAAAGGATGCTGACAGGGGAAGGGGAGAAAAAGAAGGAAAATCCAAGATTTAAAAGAACCCAAAATACTGAAGAAAAAAATTAACTCTGAATATAAACTGCTTTCTGAGAATGAAACTTGTGTCCATGCCAACCCCTCAGCTCCCTGCTTTCAGATATTACGGTGATATTACTGGCATCATTTTTCCAAAGAAGTTTTTCACCACTGGAGGTCACTGTAAACTTTGGTTATTCCTTAGCTGTTCCTCAGTAATAAGGAAATCGGATGTGCAATAAAAGCCAAAAGCCTACAACTAGGGACAAAATGGACCTGAAGTACTACTTATTGCAGTCATCTTTCAAATTCCCATAGCTAAGGAGATGGATCTTCACTGGATCCAACTCATTCTAAGCAAAGCAACTGGCCGGTTACTGTAAACAGGTGGCTGTATATATGTGGCACAAAAGTTAACCATGATTTTGTATTTGCCTATATACCTATTGTATGCATAACAGGCCTACCAGAAAAGTATCTAACCACCAGCTAGTTAGCAGTGATGGACACGTAACTGAGAAGAGGTTTTCCTTGACTTCGCATAAGATTCCCACCTTTTCTAAAACTGAATGCAGAAGAATTAGAGGATTCTTTGTAGATGTTTAGGAACAGCTCCCAAAGAATCCATGAAACCCCATAAACTTCAAGTTCTAAATCCTGTGTGATACAATATGAGCGATTTCCTTTTCCTTTTTACTACATCAGCAATCATTTTTGGGAGGCAGCCTTTTAACCCACTTTCATCCTACTATATTAGATAGCAAAATACATGTACTGCTATGTACATCAATGATTATAAATTCTGAGAAATAGAGAAACAGCTTTTAGATTTCCAACAGCAATCTGTTCGCTTATTATATGAGCCTTGCAGATGTGCAGAGCAGAATGAAAAGCTGAAATCAAGACTGCTCTGTAATTTTCAGGACAGATGTTAACATCAGAGAATTCATAGTTTCAGCTGAAAAATGCATTTTTTCCCTGAAATTCCTCTTTGCAGGAAACAATGCATCATAATACCTATTCCTTAATATTCTGCTGCATCTAACATAATGGACCAGATCTGGTGTAAATTGGCATCTCTCTACTGGAGTCAAAACTGCAGATTTACACTAGCTCAGGAACTGGCCCCGTGTTTCCCAAACATCTCCACTGCAGATGTAGTCTGCATTTGTCTAGACCAGGGGTAGGCAACCTATGGCACGCGTGCCAAAGGCGGCACACAAGCTGATTTTCAGTGGCACTCACACTGACCGGGTTCTGGCCACCGGTCTGGGGGGCTCTGCATTTTAATTTAATTTTAAATGAAGCTTCTTAAACATTTTAAAAACTTTATTTACTTTACATAAAACAATAGTTTAGTTATATATTATAGACTTATAGAAAGAGACCTTCTAAAAACATTAAAATGTATTACCGGCACGCGAAACCTTAAATTAGAGTGAATAAATGAAGACTCGGCACACCACTTCTGAAAGGTTGCCGACCCCTGGTCTAGACAGTGCCACCCCATTCTCCAGTGAGGCAAACAAGCTCCAAACTATACTCAATCCACAGTCAGAGCAGCACAAGTAAACTTAAGAATTTTGCTGATCCCATTGTAAGTGCAGGTGTCAGTATCTCTGTTACTGTATCAGAAAAAAGAACAGGTGTACTTGTGGCACCTTAGAGACTAACAAATTTATTTGAGCATAAGCTTTCGTGGGCTAAAACCCACTTCATCGGATGCATGCAGTGGAAAATACAGTAGGAAGATGTATATACCCAGAGGACATGAAACAATGGGTGTTGCCGTACTAACTATAACAAGAGTAATCAATTAAGGTGGGCTATTATCAGCAGGAGAAAAAAAAACTTTTGTAGTGATAATCAGGATGGCCCATTTCCAACAGTTGTCAAGAAGGTGTGAGTAACAGTGGGGGGGGGGGGAGAATTAGCATGGGGAAATAGGTTTTACTTTGTGTAATGACCCATCCACTCCCAGTCTTTATTCAAGCTTAACTTAATGGTGTCCAGTTTGCAAATTAATTCCAATTCTGCAGTTTCTAGTTGGAGTCTGTTTTTGAAGTTTTTTTGTTGGAGTATTGCAACTTTGAGGTCTGTAATCGAGTGACCAGGGAGGTTGAAGTGTTCTCCGACTGGTTTTTTAATGTTATAATTCTTGACATTTGATTTGTGTCCATTTATTCTTTTGCGTAGAGACTGTCCGGTTTGGCCAATGTACATGGCAGAGGGGCATTGCTGGCACATGATGGCATATAGCACATTGGTAGCTGTGCAGGTGAACGAGCCTCTGACAGTGTAGCTTATGTGATTAGCTCCTATGATGGTGTCCCCTGAATAGATATGTGGACAGAGTTGGCAACCGGCTTTGTTGCAAGGATAGGTTCCTGGGTTAGTGTTTTTGTTGTGTGGTGTGTGGTTGCTGGTGAGTATTTGCTTCAGGTTGGGGGGCTGTTTGTAAGCGAGGACTGGCCTGTCTCCCAAGATCTGTGAGAGTGAGGGATCGTCCTTCAGGATAGGTTGTAGATCCTTGATGATGTGCTGGAGAGGTTTTAATTGGGGGCTCAAGGTGATGGCTAGTGGAGTTCTGTTACTTTCTTTGTTGGGCCTGTCCTGTAGTAGATGACTTCTGGGTACTCTTCTGGCTCTGTCAATCTGTTTTCTTCACTTCACCAGGTGGGTATTGTAGCTGTAAGAACGCTTGATAGAGATCTTGTAGGTATTTGTCTCTGTCTGAGGGGTTGGAGCAAATGTGGTTGTATCTTAGAGCTTGGCTGTAGACAATGGATAATGAGGTGTGGTCTGGATGAAAGCTTGAGGCATGTAGGTAAGTATAGCGGTCAGTAGGTTTCTGGTATAGGGTGGTGTTTATGTGACCATCGCTTATTAGCACGGTAGTGTGCAGGAAGTGGATCTCTTGTGCGGACTGGTCCAGGCTGAGGTTGATGGTGGGATGGAAATTGTTGAAATCATGGTGGAATTCCTCAAGGGCTTCTTTTCCATGGGTCCAGATGATGAAGATGTCATCAATGTAGCGCAAGTAGAGTAGCAAGCAGGGCATCTGCCTGGGACCCCATACCGCAGGGGCTCCCGCAAAGCTACATTGCTCAGGTTTTGGCTTCGGCTCCAGATGGCGGGGCTCAGGGCTCCGGGCTTAAGATCCATGGGGTAGGGATTCAGTTTTCTGCCCTGGGCCTCAGCGAGTCTAACGTTAGCCATGCTTGGCGGACCCCCTGAAAGCTGCTCGCAGCTCCCCAGGGGGCCCCGGACCTCTAGTTTGAGAACCACTGAATTAGATTTTTAAGAGGTAAATGTCTGTAAATATTGATTTCACCATACACACACAAACTGATGGAAAAAAACACTTCCATCAAAAATCAAAATTTACAGAAAAAGTAGGGAAATTGCTGCTTGAGAACTTATTAGTTTGATTTAAGAATACAGTAGAACCTCAGAGTTATGAACACCAGTTAGGAACTGACCAGTCAACCACACACCTTATTTGGAACTGGGAGTATGCAATCAGGCAGCAGCAGAGACACCCAAAAAAAGCAAATACAGTACAGTATGGTATTAAACAAACTACTAAAAAAATAAAATAAAGAAAAAGCGGCATTTTTCTTCTGCAATTTCAAAGCTGTATTAAGTCAATATTCTGTTGCAAACTTTTGAAAGAACAGCCATAACGTTTTGTTCAGAAAAAAGAACAGCAGTACTCGTGGCTCCTTAGAGACTAACAAATGTATTTGAGCATAAACTCTGAGGTTCTACTGTATTT
The DNA here is from genome assembly GCF_002925995.2 of Terrapene triunguis. Taxonomy (NCBI): domain Eukaryota; kingdom Metazoa; phylum Chordata; order Testudines; family Emydidae; genus Terrapene; species Terrapene triunguis. The sequence continues at coordinate 20,987,075 of NW_020664404.1, read as the reverse complement.
ATTTGGCATATTATGAAATGTTATGTTGACAACTTGTGTTTTAACAGTTATAAAGCTTTAACTTTTTGAATCTCAGTGTGTACCATCATGAAACAATTATTGTCTAACCCCAGGCCTACCGACGGGGAAGGGGGGGAGGGCAAAGGGGGTAATTGCCCAGGGCCCAGGTGATTTAAAAGGGTAGCAGCCAGGAGCCCTGGGCCATTTTAAATCGCCCGGGCCACAGGGCTCCTAGACGCACGGGGTGGTACCAGTGGTGGCGAAGGCACGTGGTCCAGCTCCGCGCCCATGTGGTGACGCTACGCCGGGCCAGCAGCAGCGTGGGACCTGGCTCCAGCCCGCCCTGCACGATGCACAGCGGCAGTGGCTCCTCACCCCAATGACCTACCCCCTGCTGTGCACATGTCCACCACACACACCACCCTCTGCTGTATTTGGTGCTAAGCCACAGCGCCCTCTGGTGGGTGAAAGGTGGAAGTGCAGCACTTCTCAGGCAGACAATATATTTTGGAGTGAGGGTCAGCAAAATAGCCCAAGCCCAGAAGAGCACAATTCACCTCGCAACTGCTAAAAAAAACCCCTAAACTGTTGGTTAAAAATAGCCCATTTGGACAGCAATAGTTTCCCAGAGCGCTGCTGCACCCTGCTGGCGTGACTGGCAGTCTGGCAGAGTGTCATTATGGAGTATAAACATAAGTCCAGAGCTCAGAAACGGAGAGAAAAACAAGAAAAAGAAGCCCAACTTGAAAAAGGTAGGAAGGGTAGTCGTTTGATTGTGGGGTTAGACCTAAAGAAGATCAGGCAGAACTGCTAGTCACTACAGCTAGTAGTGGGCCTAGTAGTTCAGAGCAAGCCTGTGATAATTCTGTTAAAATGTGTGATAAGTACAAAAACAGTCCAAACTAGTGTTCTTGCATGGGAGGAAACACTCGATACAAACGAGACTGAAAAAACAAGCACTGCTGAAAGTAATATTGCATTCCAAGAGAATGAAAGATCTGGATTTGATATTGGACTGTTATCAAATAGTGCACTATCTGCAACTCTGATCAAAAGTGTTGTTTGAAAAGGGCCACCTAGGCATCCAAACACATTTCCCAGTGACAGAAAAAGAAAGTTTCCGAATTCTATATTAAAATCAACCAAAAAACCCCCAAAAAACCCGGAGAGGTTTCTGACAGGGATTGACTTGTGTGGAGTGAAAGTGCAGAATTGCTCTTTTGTTTCCCTTGTAGATTATTCAGTTCAGACACCGTTTCTTGCAAATCAGTTTTGGCAAGTGACAACGGGTGGGAAAAGGAACTGTCATGGTGCAAATTGTATGATAAATTGCCTGCTCATGAAGTCAGTGATCATCACAAGCAATGTTATCTGAAATGGCGAGATATAGAGAGAAGACTTGCCCAAGGAACTGATATAAATTCACAGCTAGACAAAGAAATAGAAGTTAAAGCGAAGTACTGGGGGGATTTGCTTAACCAAATTCTGTCAATTACTTTGTTCCTGGGTGAGAGAGGACTTGCTTTCAGGGGAACTTCAAACACAACTGGAGACTGCCATAACAGTAATGGAATTCTTGGAATTGTTGAATTGCTTGCCAAATACCATCCAGTTCTTCAGGATCATGTAAGTAAAGTGAGGCCATCTCAAGACAACGGAGAATGACGTGAAGCTCATTATCTTTCTGCAGACAGTCAGAATAAGTTTATCCAGGCATGCAGCGCAAAAGAAGTTCAAGTAATATTATCGGAAAGACGACAATCTCAATATTTTGCTGTGCTTGTTGATGCTACCCCAGATCCTTCTCACACAGAGCAAACTACAATCATCTTAAAATAAGTTTTATACAACAAGACAGGTTTTGCTAGCAAAGAACGATTTCTGGAGTTTGTTAACTGCAACAAAAAAACTGGACAAGATATTGCTAACCTCATTATAACTGTACTGGAAAAACACAATATCCCAGTGCAAGACTGCAGGGGTCAGGAGTATGACAATGGTTTGAATATGGCTGGCAAATATAATGGTGCTCACGCCATTATTACTTAAATTAATCCTCTCGCCAAATTTTCTAATTGTGAAGCTAATAGCTTAAATTTGTGTGGCTCAAATGCAGCAGAGTGCTGTGATGATGTAATCACATTTTTGTGGATCGTACAAAAAATTCTACAATTTTTTTGCTCACAGCCCTAAACGGTGGGAGATATTGCAAACAAAGATTGGATGTTCATTGCCTAATCTGTCTCAGACTAGGTGGTCAGCTCGCATGGAAAGTGTTAAATCAATTGCAAAACGTTTGCCACAAATAAAACATGCACTTATCGAGTGCGAGGAACTAAATCTGTCTTCTGAGTGTAAAAGAGAGCTAAAGGGAATTCAATGCTACATACAGTCATTTAAATGTACTTTGATGGCAACAATATGGCTCAAACTATTGGTTGCCAGAGATGAAGACAATAAGGTTCTTCAATCAAGAAAGGCAACTGTTGATGTGGAAGTACAAAACATTGACAACTTGACTGAGGAGCTTAAAGAGTTATGTGGTAAGCGGAAAAATCTTCTATCAGAAGCTAAGCATGCAGCCGAAGCCATGTAAACAGACTTGCCAACTGAAACTAAAATCCCTGAGAAACTCACAAAAAAGAGAAAGCTGTTTCACGATGAAACACCAGAAGTCAAACTGTGAGAAGAGGGTAAAGAGAGAGTTTTCAAAGTGAATGTTTTTACGAACTTGTTGTCTGTGTAATCAGGGGTTGACACAGCGATTTGTCAAGGCCAGAGATGATAATTATTTCAGCTTTCTGTCGTTATACACCTCTACCCCGATATAACGCGACCCGATATAACACAAATTCAGATATAATGTGGTAAAGCAGTGCTCCGGGGGGGGGGGGGTGGAGCTGCGCACTCCAGTGGATCAAAGCAAGTTTCACCTATAACGCAGTAAGATTTTTTGGCTCCCGAGGACAGCGCTATATTGAAGTAGAGGTGTATTTGGAATTCATTGATAATCAAATTGAAAACTCATGTTCTGCTTTTTGCAATATGACAATGATGTATCCACGGACATCATTGATGAGGTGAAACACATGAATGCAATTTATAAGGCAAACTTTGGAAGCGCACCTCCCAAACCATTAGAGCTGTTAAATAAAATTCATGAGCTTAAGTTGGAATGTCTTTTTCCTAATGTCACCGTAGCTCTGCGGATATTCTGCACCATACTTGTCACTGTTTCTGAAGCCGAAAGATCTTTTAGCAAAATGAAACCAATAAAAAGTATACAAATATCAACAATCGGACAAGAAAGACGATTGAGCAAGATCTTGTCAGGTCATTGAACTTTGAAGATATAATCGATGATTTTCCTGCAAAAAAATCCAAAAGAGTTGCATTTTAGGACCCCTTGCACATTCAGATGTTATGTTTTCTTTAAATCTTTTAAAATACTTGTTTTATTCTTGTATATTTTAACTTTGTTGTTCATATTTAGTTACATCTTGTATATCAGTTTTTTCCTTGTCTTTAGATTAAGCACCTAATCGTAATTCATGTGTAAATAGCCTACTTGATACTTTAGGTGTTTTCTTACTTTGTGCTTCTTTAGATGTTTTATATATTATTAAATTTCATAGAATCATAGAAGATTAGGGTTGGAAAAGACCTCAGGAGGTCATCTAGTCCAACCCCCTGCTCAAAACAGGACCAACCCCAACTAAATCATCTCAGCCAGGGCTTTGTCAAGACGGGCTTTAAAAACCTCTAGGAATGGAGATTCCACCACCTCCCTAAGTAACCCATTCCAGTGCTTCACCACTCTCCTAGTGAAATAGTTTTTCCTAATATCCAACCTAGACAACCACCACTGCAACTTGAGACCATTGCTCCTTGTTCTGTCATCTGCCACCACCGAGAACAGCCGAGCTCCATCCTCTTTGGAACCCCCCCTCAGGTAGTTTAAGGCTGCTATCAAATCCCCCCTCACTCTTCTCTTCTGCAGACTAACTAAGAACAGTTCCCTCAGCATCTCCTCATAAGTCATGTGCCTCAGCCCCTAATCATTTTTGTTGCCCTCCGCGGGACTCTCTCCAATTTCATTCCATAATGTATTTATTTAATTTAAATATATAATTCAAAGTAACAAGTTCTACATCTTATATTTAGGCTCACAATTTGTTTAATACTGGTACTGTAACTGGAAAAAAAAGTTAACTACATCAAGGAACACCACAACTTACGTATAGGGGGTTCTAATCTGTTATCAATAGGATAAAAAGTAGCATTGTAAACCTCAGCCATCCCTTTCTAGGGGACTCATTGACTGCTCTGCCCTGGGACCCAGAATTCCTGTAGGCGAGCCTGTCTCACCCGTACCTATTGTCTGACATCACCCCCATAATTTCCCTGCAACTGTGAAAATTTAAATGGATGAAAATTTAAAAATTGCTTTAAAATAAACTGATATGATCCATCAAAATTGTAAAAAAAAAAAAAAAAAAAATTGAATTCTGCCAAGCTAATTATATATATTCACATTAACTCAGCATATCTTTCCTCAAGTATTTTAGAGTTTAGGATAACATTTGTATCAACATATTTCTCTGATGCTTTATTTATCTCTGATTTCACATTTTAACTTTGTATGAATTCCTCCCAAGCTTCCTGAGACACCAGAGGCTAGTAGGTGGCATGCTCATGAAGGGAGAGATTACCTTAAATCACTCTGGCTGCATCATCTGTCTAAAGCAACAATGCTGGGCTTCAGAGGGAGTTACAGCCAAACATTCTTGACTGGATAGATCATTGATGCAACACAAGCCCTTTAAAGTCGGGGTGAGTAGAAGAGTTAATGGAGTGTCATTCCCCACTAACCCCACACAATAAAAAGACGTCTAGTTGTAACCTCATGTCTGATTTGTTAAATCAAATGCTTCCAAATGATTTTTTTAATTTAATATTTTGATTATAGATTAACCTTGAGGCCTCAGCCAAGACCATGGCTCCATTGTGCTAGGCACTGTACATGCACACAGTAAGAGAGAGTCCCTGCACAAATAAGCTTACAATCTAAGTAAACAAGAGAGAGGAAACAGAGGCACAGAGATCTGCCCAAGGTCACACAGTAGGTCAGTGGCAGAGCAAAGACTAGAACCCAGGCCTCCTGACTCCCAGTCCAGTATCCTATCTGCCTCATGAGGAATCTTTTCACTGGGCTTCAGCCAGGAGCGGACCATCCATATAGGCGAATTAGGCGGTCGCTAGGGTGCCAAGTTAAATGGGGCGCCAAATTCGAGGAAAAACATCAAATTTAAAAAAAAATTAAATGAAAAGAAAAAAAAAAAGAAAAAGTTGAAAAAAATACAAATAAAATAACAAAGGTGTCATTATTTCAATTCCTGTGCGTGTATGGAGGGAATATGAATTATAATTCATTTCTCTACATTTCTGAGAATTTATTAATATGTCAAATCTTTTATTTACTACAAAAATAAATAATATTTTAGCAAACATTTTTTTCAGTTTGCGACATAGGGTTAAGATGACTCACTCCGCAATTTTGATAAGCAATAACTCAGCCACAATGAAACACATCCACCAGCGGCAAGAGCTGCAATGCTAGTGACACCTAACTCGAATGAATATACATCAAGGTTGCATGGCCAGAAATTCATGTAGAGCGGAGATATCGCGAGTTGATACATGTCAAACAGTCATTTTAACACACGTTGCAGATAGATGGTTAAGAATCGAGAGAATACTGTGGAAAATTGAGTTTCTTGGTGCCAAAGAATAAAGTATAACGTCTTTCAGCATTATAAATCCAAAATGTAAGTATCTTTAAGCATTATCAAACCTTAGCGTTATTATCGGGCTGTATAATTATGAACTTTTCTTTGTTATAACTGGTTCATATGTAATAAATAAGGTCCATAAAAGTAACAGCGTTAACGCTTAATAGACTACGAAAGTGACGACGTCACACTCCAAGCAGGTAACCGTGAGGAAGGGGTTTACTTTCCAAACAACCGGTGTTGGGTTATAATGTCAAAAAAGGTCATTTTGTTTCCATGGAAACACTGTAACTAACTGTTTTAATAGGTAAGTGAGTGTATGTTACTAATCATTGAACCTTTAAGCAGTGAAAAGACGTGTTGGGATGGCTGCAATGTGGTTTAAATCGCCAACCATGTGGCGTGTCAGCCTAACGCTATAATGCTTGCAGTCAGGAGCACAGTACATAACAATATTCAAATGCCCCATGGCAGAAAGAGGAAAAAGAAACCCCTCAGGAGCGGAGTATCATAAACGAAAGGCTGAGAAGGAAAAGGACCAAGCAAAACAGCAGGGATCTTTCCTGAAATATCTTCTCTTTGATCCAAATAAAGATGGAAGCAGTTCATAGCATCCAGATGAAGGAATTTTACTTGGAGAGGAGGTTAGCTCACATCCGCATGGAAGCAGTTTGGAACATCAAGATGAAGGTATATTACTTCGAGATGAGGGTAGCTCACATCCACAAAAAAGCAACTTGGAAACTCAAGATGATGGAAACTTACTTCTAGATGAAGGCAGCTCAGCATTACAAGACGAAACTCGTAAATGGAGAAGAAATTCATTGAAACTGGTTACAATATTCAGTGTCGAAGGACTGTGTGTTTTGCTTTTGCTGCAAGTTGTTTAAAAATCAAGCAATTGGTACATCACTTACTGAAAATGGTTCGAAGGACTGGAAAAACATATCTTCAATTCTCTCGTCACATGAAAGAAGTACAGAACATTTGGAATGTTTTCAAAATTGGAAAGAACTTGAATTACGATTGAAAAAAGGAAAAACTATTGATGAAGAAAATTTACGTGTGATCAAGGAAAAACAAGAATATTGGCAACAACTATTAGAGCATCTGATTGCTTTAGTGAGAGTTCTCAGTGGGCAAAATTTAGAATTCTGCAGCTGCGGTAGAAATGAAAAATTATACACTCCAGATAATGGAAACTTTTTAAAATTTGTTGAATACCCAGCTTTGTTTGATCCAGTCATGAAGGATCACGTAAAATAACTGATCATGAAACACAGGTTCATTACTTAGGAAAAAATATGCAGAATGAACTGATTCAAATCCTAGCAAATGCCATTAAAAAGAAAATTGTAGAAGCTGCCCATTCTGCAAAATACTTTTCAATAATACTGGACTGTACACCAGTATTATTGAGTCATGTTGAACAAATGACGACGATCATTCGTTTTGAGGATATGGAAAAGTCTGCAGATGAAGTGTTGAAGTGCTCATAAAGGAACATTTTTTGGGTTTCGTACCACTGAAGGAGACGACTGGAGCATTTATGACTGAAACTATTCTACAAGAGCTTGAAACAATGTCATTATCTGTTGAAAACTTACGTGGCCAAGGCTATGATAATGGGAGTAATATGAAGGGTAAAGACAATAGTGTGCAAAGGAGAATGATGGAAATCAATGCTAGGGCCTTTTTCGTTCCTTGCAGTGCACATTCTCTGAAATTGGTTGTCAATGATGCTGCTAGATGCTGTTTAGAGGGAAGCAGTTTCTTTGACTTGGTGCAATATGTTTATGTGTTTTTCTCAAACTCAACAGCCATTGGGAGATTCTGACTCGCCACGTGAATTCTCTAACTGTGAAACCACTTAGTCAGACAAGATGGGAGAGTCGCCTTGATGCTTTGAAGCCTCTTCGCTATGAACTTGGAAACATTTATGATGCCCTAATTGAAATTTCTGATGATACTACCTTTACTGGATCATCTGGCAATACGGCACATTCAAATACAGAAGCTCTTGCAAATGGCCTTTCCAAGTTCAAATTTGTGACTTCACTCATTTTGTGGTATAATATCCTCTTTGAGATTAACCTCACTAGTAAGCAGCTTTAGGAAAAGAACTTGAACATACATTCTGCTATTCAAAAACTGCAGCAAACTAAAAATATTCTGGAGGAATTCAGAAGTGATGAAGGGTTCAAAAGAACACTGGTAGATTCTCTCGAGCTTGCTGAAGAAATAGACTTTCCGACAGAATTTGAACCAGAGCCAGTTCGCATTCGGCAAAAGAGACAGCAGTTTTCGTATGAAGGACGAGACACACCCATTCAGAACCCAAAACAAAGGTTCAAAGTGAATTTCTATTTCGCAGTCCTCGATACTGCTATTCTGTTGGTTGACAAAAGATTTCAACAGATGCAGCAGCTAGAGTCAGTATTTGACTTTCTATATGATAGCCACAGCTTGCAAAAGAAAACAGCAAAACAGATAAGAGAATTTTGTATAAAACTGGAGTTGGCATTGACTCATGAAAATTCAAAAGACATTGATGCTACAGATTTGTGTAGTGAGCTTCACGCTTTTTCAAGATGACTTAAGAAACATTCCACTCCTGAAGTTTGTTTGTGAAAATAAACTCACAGACAGTTTTCCAAACATTTTTATAGCTCTACGCATTCTTTAACTTTGCCAGTTTCCATAGCTAGTGGGGAACATAGCTTCTCAAAGTTAAAATTGATAAAAACATATCTGTGTTCAACAATGGTGCAAGAGAGACTTGTTGGACTTGCCACAATGTCAACAGAGCATGAAATAGCTGGAAAACTGGATCTAAAAGAACTAGTGACGGAGTTTTCAAAACTTAAAGCAAGAAAAGTCATGTTTTAAGAACACAGAATGTTTTTTATTCAGAGTGTTTTGTAAATACAGGTTCAAGTTCATTGAAGAGGTTTCTTATTTCTTTTTATATTGGATGTGGTGGTAATGGCAGTTAAAGCAATATAGCGTAATGGATGATTTTGGATTTGTAATAATAAAAATTATAATTAACATTTTAATGTATTTTTATTTGAAATCGGACTGAAATATCATCTAGCTGACGTGTACAAATCTATTCTGAAAATTTCGTGTCTCTATTTTATCTGATCTCAGAAACATTGGTTGGACAGACGGATGGACGGACAAACTGAACAATTAAGCCTCTGTTTAAAAAAAAATGCTTAAAAAACATTAAAAGGAAAAAAGTGGAAAAATGTTTCCCAGTTTACCAAAAACCTCAGCCTAGATCTTCCCTTGGGGTTTGGGGGCGCCGATTGGATGGTTCGCCTAGGGCGCCAGTTGCTGGCAGCTAGTCTAGGGCCGCTGCTGGCTTCAGTCTCTCTCACCACAGCGTGTCCGCTTTGCAATGAAAGGTTTCACACATCACACCTGTTTCTTTCATCTGCAACTGTATTCTCTGACTCATGTTACATAAAAGCCTTTATGTTATTAACTAGTATTTGCCAATTATGTGTGAGATCTTGTTTTTCACAGATTCTGCAGTCAGGTCTATTTCAGGGGCATGTGACTGTAACTATATAAGAATCAAACTTGCATAGTGATAAAAAAGTAATAAAAAGTATCAAGTGATACTAAATGAGAATCCAGGTCTAAGGGGACTAATTAGGAAACTCATACATCATCATATCTTTTCAGCAGAAAAGTTGATAACCCATAGCAGGGACTGATGCCAATCTTGGAGCTACCCAAGATAACTGATTCACTGGTTGGTTTTTGTTTTGTTTTTTGATTGACAAAGACATTTGGAAAGGCCTGAATTACAACTCTCCTACAGCCTTAGCACTATTGAAGTTATAAATACATAGTTTATCTCCACTTTCTTGTGCTTCTCTCTGAGATTATTTCAATTGTAAAAAAACCCACATTCAGCCATATTCCAGCCCATGCTACAGCCCTTTTATGGCGCTGCACAAGCATAAAGTGAGCAGAGTGGCCCCACAGTGCAAGGGGAGCAGAGTACGGGGGTACATGGCCTTATGCTGCTCCCCGCCCCCACTCCACAGCTTCTGGGATAAGGTTGTGCCAAAGGTGGGAGGGATTCTTTCAGGAATTAGAAGGGAAGTGGCTGGAGTGCTCTGCATTCCAGCAATTCTGAGCTGCAGAGCAGCCCACGGGCAGCTTGGTAAGGCCCTTAAGGCTACTCTCCTATTCCAGGAGCTGTACTGGCCCAAAATAGGGGAAGTATAAAGCCATCATTGGTTTTTCTCCTCCTGGACTGCACCTTCTGTGCTGCAGAAGAATCTGAGCTATTAAATCTGAGGGTAAAAGGAACAGGAATACTTACACACAAATTAGCAAGGTTTCACCAGGGATGGATTTAGCCCATCTTTAGAAGTTCATTCATTTTCTTGAAGCAAACTCAATGAATTTATTATTTTAACTTGTGTGAAATTACAATTCATGAAGGTGAGTGTCAAGCTGTCTAGAGTGGGCTCGGGAGCATGAGTACCAACCTCAGGGCAGACTGTGAAGAAGCAGGGCATAAACCCCAAACTGGTTGTGAGTTTGATACTTAGATTTCACCAACCGAGTAACAAGTGTGAACTCCTCAAGCATTGTAACAGTCTTAACATAGAGTCACAGACAGTCTCCTTAGCTACTCCAGTCTATCTTACCACCCAGGCAAGCTTGTTTTTGTGAAATATGGGCCCTGACAACAACAATCACAACAATATTCAGGTTACTCTCAGTCCCAAAGGACCAGTCGCTTATCCCAAATCAACTGCACCTTAGAGCTCACCAAAGACAACACTTGTGGTCAATCCTATACTAAAATAACTAAAGATTTATTAACTAAGAAAAGAAATAAGAGTTATTTACAAGGTTAAAGCAGGTAACCATACATACACAAACGAGTTACAGTCTTATGTTCTGAAAGGGTAATAGAAGCTGCTTTAATATGGAAGCTCTATATGTCCTTTAGGGCTAACCCAGGGATCGGCAACCTTTGGCACCTGGCTCGCCAGGGTAAGCACCCTGGCAGGCCGGGACGGTTTGTTTACCTGCTGCATCTGCAGGTTCGGCCGATCGCAACTCCCACTGGCCGCGGTTCGCCGCTCCAGGCCAATGGGGGCTGCGGGAAGCGGCGGCCAGCACATCCCTCGGCCCACGCCGCTTCCTGCCGCCCCCATTGGCCTGGAGCGGCGAACCGCGGCCAGTGGGAGCCGCGATCGGCCGAACCTGCGGACGCGGCAGGTAAACAAACCGGCCCGGCCCGCCAATGTGCTTACCCTGTGAGCCGCGTGCCAAAGGTTGCCGATCCCTGGGCTAACCCAAACCAAGCCCTGAGGATCTCTTGCTTATGCTTAGAAATCTTGAGTCCCTCAGAGTTCAAGCAATAGAGATACAGTTCCTTCTTGTCATGGATTTTTATTCACTTCTCCCCCTCCTCAAGTTCAAGATGATGAGACTAGTCCACCTGCATGTCTCCTCTTCATGGGTCTGGGACAGAGTGTGGGCGGGGAGGGAAGCAATCAACAAAGTCTTTGTTCTCTGATGTTTCACAATGGCTTATTTGGTTTCAATGTGCCTTCTTGGTGGACAGGACATAATACTTCTGAAGGAAGCTGGCATTTCTGTATTAATTAATGCTCCTTTCCTGTTTGATCACTTACACAATTACAGAGGATTACAATGCAAATACTTAACATAACCTTATAACATGGGATACAGATGCTATAAGTAAGATTAATACATGCAGCATCCTACAAGCATTTCATGAGTAGAAACACATTCTCATCTCTTCAATACCTATTTTAACAATACTAACACACGGGTGAGCCAGACTGGTTTACAGCTACGCATTTGTCAGTGTTCAGTGAGGCTTAGGGGCTTTGGCATGAGCTGGCACCTGGTCTGCCAGCATCACAGTGAGGGAGGCACCAAGCTTCCTCATACTATTCCAGTTGCGGCCTCAAGAAGAGACTGCCATTTGAACCAAACTGTTTTTGTGAAGCAGATATTCCACTAGGGACTTGGGTAAGAAGATCACCGAATAAATGCATTTTGACTTGTAATCTAAGGCTGTGAATTCCAAGCTTCAGACAAATTTAAACTACTATACCCTTTAATAAGTGATAGTATGTGAATTAGCCATCTCTCTGCACAGTAGAGCTAAGTCTGGAAGTGAACTTGGGATGTGTTCTGCCTTGGATAAGGTCAAGTCTCATGCAGGTGCACTAAGGATAGACAAAGAGCAGCAAACATGCTGCAGTTCTTCAAGGAAAGAGAGCTAACTGTAGTGCTGTTCATTGTTTCCCATTTATGAATTGACTATCAGGGTTTCTGAAGAAGACTGCCTTCTGGGCCAGAAAAAGAAATAGCCTCTCACTAATGATGGGAGGGGAATCAGTAATATGAGGGGAAACGGATCCAACTCAGTTTCAGGATACAAAGTTTTATGTCACTGCAGTCTATTCAGTTTTCTACCTTGAGATTTTCCCACCCACCAGACTTGTACCTGATTCTCATTCACACAAAAGGCCCTGGTAGAACACTGTAAAGAGGCCTTACTGTAATTGAGAATCCAGCTCTAGATGACCAGTTAAAACCTTCTGAAGATAGATTTGCATTTATGGCATCTTCATGGTACAGATTTGTTTTTATGTACAAATGATATAATGTGTGTATATTATCACTATACTTATAGGGAGATAGTACTGTGTGTATGCTGTAGTTAACCAATAAAAGATGACAAGATAGATGATTATATACTAATTATCCTCACATCAAACATGCTGTGAAGCATGACAATGAAGGCAACCACTTGGGCAATGAGAGTATTTGGATATATCCAAGCTTCTGCAGTGAACTATTGGTTTCATGCATGTTTCCCCCATTTTAAAATGAGGGAAATTACTTTTAAAATTACAAAAAAGTAACTGGTGTACATCAGAGCATGAGTTTTCACGACGCAGTGCTAAGATGTCCAGAATGGGAGAAAGATCCTGCTCTGTAATAGATACAAGGATACTGCCTTCAAGATATGAGATGAAATAGGGGGCCATCCTTGACTGATCAGTGGGACCCATTAATTTCATGTTTGCACTTTCCAGATCACTTCAGATACACTACGAAACATGCTACACCACCCATACAGTAAGTCTCTGCATGTCTGGAAATCATAATAAGCTTATGTTAATACCTGAACCTACTGTTGGAAGGAATGTAGAATGTGTAAAAGAGCAGAGAGACCTTATGGCGCACCTAGAATAGACAGGATCTGGATGTGTTTTAGCGAATTTCTCCAGGCTCAGACATATCAAGCATGGGCCTCACATAGATTTTGGCAGGTAAGAGAAGAGTTTGGTTCAGCAAAACCAAAATATCTTTAGGTTTGCATTCCCCCTAAAAGCGTATTGAGGGTATTAGGGGCTGTAGCGCCATCACAAGCCAATAGAAAACCAGCCTGTATCTTCTATGGTCTCCCTGCCATTAATTAAGCTAATAGGCCATAGTTTTCTTCTATAATCCTCAACTCCAGCCAGTATTTAATATACGAGCTCAAATAAATATGCTCATAATTAGATGGGGGTGACAGATTAAATTAAATCTATCCACATGCCCTTTCAATGACTGCTTAGTTCTGGCTTGGATGTAGGGAGGCCTTGTGTGGTGACATTAGGCAACATGGGCTGTGGTTAGTTAGCTGGTGAGCTAAAGAGCTAGGGAGAAATACTGGGTTCGCACTGTGTTCTAAAGCTTCAGTAAAGAATCCCTTTATGCGAATTACAATCTAGTCCTGTCCTTTCTCTACCATGAACAACATTGTCCTATGCAACTCCATATTCATGTCCCCCATACCAATGGTTTCATTTGTAAACTCCAATAATACAAAATAGTTAAAAGTTTGAGTTATATTAACATGTCACTGCATCAGACATGTCCATGCTTCCCATTGGATTAAAGATGAGCTAGAGAAATACTAAGTATTTTAAGTATCTGTGGTATTCATACTGTGCTAATGGGGAATATCTAGGATGGAAAGGATTACGTAGGGCAGATCTACACTATCGCTTAAGTCCATCTAATTTACATCGCTCAGGGGTGTGAAAAAGCCTGCACACTCCCACGAGCGACACAAGTTTCATGCTGTCCACACCGGCGCTATGTCGGCGTAAGAGGTGGTGTAATTATGTTGACGGAAGAGCACTCTCTCGTTGGCATAGCGCGTCTTCACCAGACACGCTACAGCGGCACAGCTGCACCAATGTAGCACTGTAGTGTAGACTTGCCCTTAAAGAGGAGGGGTTTATTGCTTAATTATCCACTTCCGTTTTATACACTCCCACCGAGGATCACACTATGGCCAGAGACTTACCCACAATATTCCGCCATCTGTTCTGGAGAAGCAAAGACCCTGATCCTTCCATACATATGAAGAAGAAAACTCATCCTTTATATACATATGGGCAATTTTCACTCAAGTCAGCTGGGAACCATGCATGAGTATCTGAAACCAGAATTTGACCCACTGGAGGGTGAAAGAGACAGTGCTTAATTTTTGCCAGGGCTGAGCCCCAGCACCTCTAGGCTTGGCAGTTCATAGCCCCGGCACCTCTGGGCTTGCCCTGTCAGTTATGAAAGTAAAAAAATTGCTTGAGCCCCGACACCTCTTTCATTACAAATTAAGCACTGGAAAAAGAGAGATCTAGTGGGGAAGCTGGAATTTAAGCAACTGTAGGAGAAAACAAGGAGAACTATAGTGGACTGACTATTTAAGGGGAAAATGAGAATCAGCTTCTTATGTTGTTCATCACCCAAGAGGAAGATTCATCCCGTCTCATGTGACTAGAATGTGACCTCTCCAATGTGAAAAGCCCTTGGTCAGAATCCTTGACCATTCACTCAGCATTAGAATGTAATTTTTACTGCACCATGGCCATCATTAAACGTGTTCAGTTAGACATCACACAGCTATAATGGATGCCAGAAAGAAAGGTCATGGTTGGCAGTCTGCATATATCTCCCAGTATATATTACAGTTTGGCTGGTGAGATAACCGCAACAGGACACCATTGACGGTTTATGGGGGTGGGGGGGAATCTTCACTAGGCTATACATCTAAGGATGACACTCTGCATTTCACCTTTCTTTACATTCATCTCAACATTCATACATTCTTTCTCTATCAAGTTGGTAAGCATCTGTGAAGCTATATTTTTTCTCCACTTTTTGCTGTATCTGATATCACTAACCAAGAAAATGCAACATAATCTAGCACAATTGATGTGAAGGACATGCACAAAATACATTTACATTTATAAAATGGCTTGGATAAAAGCTTAGACCTGATAGGCTGAGAATTCTGATAACACATAACTGTCCCTCCCCAGGCCTAATTATAGTCCAGGGGACAAGACACTGGACAGGGAGTCAACAACCTCAATTTCATTGTATATATGTCTCTGACGCTGACCTGCTATATGACCTTGGGGAAATCACTTCACCCATCTGTGTGTCTGTTTCCCCTTCCACTTTCTAACTTGTCTATTAATATTATAAGACCTTGGGAGCAGGGATTGACTCCTAATATGAGTTGGTACAGTGCCTAGCACAATTTCAATTGAGGCCTCTAGACACTGCAGTAATACAAATAACAATAAATAATAAAGCCTCTTCATTACACCAGTAACTATACCCACTGAACAGATGGGCAAATTCAAAGCCAATGAAAGGAATGTAATGTCTTCAAAGTCAATGTTACACTGCTTTGTATCATGTCAAACAGTGCTGCACATGCAATATCAAGTCTGTGTGTGCCTGTCATCTCAGGAAAGGTGCTCTCATTGAGGAACATGGGATTGGAAATGCAGTGCATGGTTGTATTCAGTTACAAAAATCATCTATATGGTAAAATGAATGGAGGAGTCATATCCACAGCATACATCTGAACCATTCAAAGAGAAATCTTTTATGAACACAGTGCCTGTATACTCAATTAGCTGCACATCACAAAGCATACATACCAATGCACACAAGTACCAGTAGGTTGCATGGTCACCACAAGGTCAGTATTACACCCACGTCACAAATGAATGAAATATTACATTTGTCACTGGTCTGCTGCACTAGTAATCTGAGTCCTCCCAAGGAGAATGATCTGACAGTGGTACCGAGATCTACTGTGGTTCCATGTGCAAAAAGAAAAGAGATAATTGAAAGTTGCTTTGCACAGGTCTAACTTGCTCTCTTGTTGCTCCTTGGTTTGATGCTGCTTTGGGGAAGACCATAATGAGTAAAGGATATTGCTGTGCCAAGCCCCCCTTCAGAAGGCTATAGCAAATTTTTCTACAGAGCACAGAAAAGTAAAGCAAACCATTCAGAGCTGTTTACATCCCACCTCCACTCATGTTGAGAGTATAGACACACTTTTTAAGTGTAACTTGGATTGTTATGAGGCATTTCTAGATGTGCTTTGCACTTGAAATAGGATTTTTGGACTATAAAAGGTAAACTTTTATTCAGTAAGGGTGAGATTCAAAGCACGTGACACACGGTAGTTTGAGCGATGGTACTGTGATTAATTTTCACTATGTGCAATACAGTCAACAAATAGTTCAATAACCTATCTATTTGCAGAAACCTAGTGAAGTTCAGTAAAAATTACTGCAGTCCAACCAAGTACCATAAGAACATAAGAACGACCATATTGGGTCAGATCAATCATCCACCTGTCCCAGTATCCTGTCTTCTGACAGTGGCCAATGTCAGGAGGGAATGAACAGAACAGGTAACCATCAAGTGATCCACCCCTGTCATCCACTCTGATAATCAGAGGCTAGGACACCCAGAGCATAGGGCTGCCTCCCCGACTATCTTGGCTAATAGCCATTGATGGACCTATCCTCCATGAACACATCTAGTTCTTTTTAAAACCCTGTTACAGTTTTGGCCTTCACAACATCCCCTGGCTAGGAGTTCCACGAAATCTCCAGCAAAATATACAATCTGTCACAGGGGCCCAGGTTCACAAAGGTACTTAGGCACCTAAACCCCAGACATAGGCAGCTACGTCCCAGATTTAGGCTCCACTGTGACCCACAAAATCCCTTCTTGCCTAATCCTTTGGTGCCTCAGCTCGCTCGGGACCTGAAGTTCCCTAGGTGCCTAAGTTTCTGTCTCCGAGCATGCGCATTACTGCCTCACTCTAGGTATCCAGATGCCTGTCTCCCACCTAAGCACCAGTGCAATCCAAGAACCGGAGGAAGATAGGTGTTCACCTGCCTATCTTCTGTGGGGCCTGATCCCACCGGTGTGCTCTGAGCACGCCTATGGCATAAGACCCCATTCAAAAATTAGGCCAGAGGAGGAGGAGGCCACCTTATAGCTTTTAATCCAGTGGTTAGAGCACTCACCCAGGATACAGGAGACCTGGGTTCAATTCCCCCTTTGCCTGAGGAAAAAGGAATGATTTGAACAGGAATCTCCCACACCTCTCAGAGAGTGCTCTAGCCACTGAGCTAGGAGATAGTCTGATGTGGAGGGTTGGAGGGTGGACAGGGAGCTCTCAATGTCTCCTGCTGAAGCTGCTACACTGTATATAAATAATTAATAGTCATTCAAGCAGGAGGACTACACAGTAGATTGCCCAGGTGGTGTCCTGACCGCAAGGTGTTAGAATCATTCTGTTACTCTGTCTCTAGCCCAGTGGCTCTTTAAGTATTTATCCACTGAGGCTATAGGTCCAGCCCACCTGTGCTTCTCCCCAGGTGGGGAAAATTATCATAGCCACATGACAAGTAGGTCATGTGGCTAAATCAGCCCCAGGCCTAGTGACAAAAAGAAGCCTCTAGAGCAGTGATTCTCAAACTAGGGCCTCCGCTTGTTCAGGGAAAACCCCTGGCGGGCCGGGCCGGTTTACCTGCCGCGTCCGCAGGTTTGGCTGATCGCAGCTTCCAGTGGCCGCGGTTCACCACTCCAGGCCAATGGGGGCTGCAGAAAGGGCGGCCAGTACGTCCCTCAGCCTGCAGCCCCCATTGGCCTGGAGCGGCAAACCGTGGCCAGTGGGAGCCGCTATCGGCCAAACCTGCGGATGTGGCAGGTAAACAAACCGGCCCAGCCCGCCAGGGGCTTTCCCTGAACAAGCGGCAGCCCTAGTTTGAGAACCACTACTCTAGAGAGCCAAAGAAGGCGTGAGTATGACCAGATAGCTTGGAAGAGGCCTGCCTAGGGAGAAAAGGCAGAATTAAAAGGGACCAACTCAGAGAAGCTGAGCCAGGGCTGCAGCTGGCCTGAGTTACTGACACAGGCCCCAAAAGGAGGGCTGTGAGACTCCTGACCTAAGTAGGGGAAGTGTGTAGGAACCATCCTACACAGGTCCCAGAAGGAGAGCTGCGTGACTCCTGGCTCTCAGATGGGACCAACCCAAAGTAGCACACAAGCCCAGACGGAAGGCGGTGGGAACACTGAATCCATGGGGAACAAGGGCTGGACTTAAGGGGCTACAGACTAATTGATATGCTGTAAATGACTTAACAAATGAGACCCCACCTCCCACGGGGAATCTTAGTTTAACATAGTTTGGCCTGGGAGTGATTTTTTTTACAAAAATTCAGGTAGGTGGAGTAGAGAGAAGTGCATCTGTAGGGCCACACTGTGCCACAAGGGGATGTCTTGACAGACAGTTGTCTCTCACAGGATCCAGCTAACAGCACTTTTTGTGGGAGCTTTGTTGAATTGCAATGTAATGGAAAACTCCTTTCAGCCCACTTGCCATTGTGTATATACTTCCATATACACTAAAGGACAAAACAGGCTATCTTAAAACCTAATACATTTTTGGTTTTTCTCCAGCTCACGTTTGGAGATGCCAAACCGTAGTACTACAAACTTTTAAATCTTCCATTTCTGGTTCATTTCCTTTGCAACACAATAAGTGCTAAGAGCTGTACTCAAGTGCTGTCATTGACAGGCCAGCATTGATAACAGTGGAGCAGTAAATTGGAGGTAAATGCCAACTGAGAGGAAAGGTCTTGCGTGTCCGAAGAAAACTAAACCAAAGTCAGTGAACAAATAAAATCATGAAAGTCACAGACAAGCACAATAAAATAACCCTGTTGTTTCTTGGCTTCTCTCTCTGTAAACCCAAGGCCTAATTCTGCCCTTAGATACATTAGTACTATTCTCATTGACTTCAATGGGAGTTATACGCATGTATTTGAGGAAAGATTTGGACCTTCCTCCAAATTCAACTCTCTCTAAAGTAACCGATGTGTCGCTCAGAAGTGACATGAGTATATCATGCCCACAGGCATGATTATTTATTTATTTATTTTTGACAATGATCCTGCAGAAGCCAGGTTTTGAGATGATCAAAGGTTTGACATGTGAGTGGATAGGGAATACATGTGGGAAGGAGACAAAGAGCAGAGCAGGACCACTGAAAATATGACAGAAAGCAGAAACACAGAAGTCTCACTGAGGCAGTCTTATTTGAAAACAAGCAGAAGGTCTCAGAAGGTTTCTGCATGTCCTCCAATGTGTGGGCTAGAAATCTTAACTCACAGCTCTCAAAATAGCTGTATGTGAGCAAATGTGGTTATTGTATCACATATAATTTGCAGATATGATACCCAACACTGATGGAATGCACAATACAAAGTTCATCAGTCAGTTGTTGCTCAATAAGCGCCAAATTTGCGTAAGTACATAAATTCAAAGCCCAAAAAAAGTTTACATTTCTTCATACTGTTCTGAAATTTCCAGGACAAAGATTTCCAGTTTTATCTTTACACCAAGTAAGTCTGTATAATGTAAACGTAGATAGATGAAAATGCTACAGGACAATATAAAAAATGTTTTAAAATTATAGGTAAAGAACATCCCAATAATATGGTTTTAAAGAGACATTATCAAATCAAATTTCTTCCAAAATTTCAATTTTGGAAAAAGATGATTTTATAAAACCTATAAGCAATTGAAATGTTTCCTTGATTCTAACATATTCCTGTAGCATTTTCATTCAAAAACTGCAGCATTGTGCTAGTGCATGAGAAATGCAAAATCAAACTGTTTAGAATGTAACTATAAACAAAGTGAAATCATCTGTTTTCATTGCGTAAACTGAATACGAGATAAACAGAATACAACTTGAAAAGTAAATACATTTTAAGTAGTAATTAAAACTAATCAAACACTGGATTAACTGATGGTATATGTGATGAATAATATCTTATTTGCCTCATATGTCCTTCAAAGGCTATTTTTCAATCAGTTATTAAGCTGGTCAAATAATGCCCACACACAAAATAATAAAACAAGGTAGTTGATTAAAAACAGTATATATTATTCAACAAATAGTATTTAATCAGATCTATTAATTACTGCATAAAGAAGTATTTTTAAATATATTTTACCCTGAAAGTATAACTTTATACATTTTTCTCCTCATAATTGTCTTTGAAGCAGAAGTAGTGTAAATGGAAGCATCATGCTTATTTAACTTATTTTAATGTATTATATCAAAAACTTTCATAGCATAAGAACTACTTTTCTCTTTTTAATGAAATTCACTGAGAGTCACTAATAGAATATTATGAAAGTGGGATGAATAAGACACTAGCTCAGAGTTGTCATTTCAGCTCATCACAGAAATTATATAATTATAGAAATACCAAAAGAATTGAAAGGCTTTTAGGAACAATTTCAGTTAATTTTTTGGCTTTACTTTCTGTTTATAACAAATTGTTTTACTGTTTTTTAAATTAAAAATACAACAACATAAAGAGATTTGACGATACACAATTTAGCTTATCCTTTATTTATCCCTGTCCTCTGACTTTCTTGCCCAAAATGTAAAACTCTGTGGTATTAAGCATGAGATAATTGCCTCTTGCAGCTCATAACAACAGGAAAGAAGAATATGCCAAACTGGAGTCTGGTGATATTTCAGAATTCAGAGACTATAAACAGGAAACTAATTCTGAGACTGCACAGATGCATTCATGAATAGAATTCAGCAATTTGTAGTGGTGTAATTAAGTCTAATCATCCTGACAATCTGGATGATAGAAGCTACTTGAAAAGAGCCCTTATATTTGTCTTTTTAAACCTAAATTCATCTGTTTTTATTTAAGCCACATTTTTTATTGTAAGTTCTTTTTAAAAATTCTCAAGCTAAACCCCAGCTGGTACGTGCTGTACTCATTTCCTCATTGTGAAATCACATGTTTAACTTAGTGGTTAGGTTGCAACAACCCCAATAATATAATTATAATCCTCTACAAGCAATCAATCAGCTCCTGGATCTTTGGGAAGATGATGATATCTTCACCTACTAATAGTGGGAAAATAATAGATGTCAACCCAAAGGGTTGAAACTCTCACAAGCCTCTTTCGGGATCTTGTGTGGTTTCCTGCATTGGTCATGTGACAATAATACTGCAGCTAGTAGAGGGCCTGACATGCTTATTCAGGCAGTGGCCAAAGAAGACAAGGGGTCCTATTTGTCTCACGCTGCAGAGGTCATTAGAACAATGTTTTAACAGGAACTAACAAATAGCATGAAAGGGGAGATGTAGCTTTTTTTAAAATTACAACAATACTACTAAGATTTACTGCAGATTATGAAAGAAGTGAATGTGGTGCAAGGGAATGATGCTCTTATATTTCTCTCTGTCTTTTTCCCTTAAGGAACATACATTAAGGGGATTAATAGAATATACATTCTAACTCTCTTTACAAGCAGCATTTGCCTGGTTAAAACGATCAAAGCTAATATGTGAAATGAATCCACCTAATTCAAAAGTATTTCTACTACCTGTGTATCTTCAGTTGCAGAGGTCTCTCTGTTTCTCCCACGGGTTAGCACAGCCCATAACATGTGCCCGAGGAATGAAGCTAAGACGCAGAAACTACCTGCAATCCAGACATCTTTTCCCTTCAAGGGTAGATCCATTTTTTTAAGCTGATTTACTTTGGTCTCTTGGTTTACTAGAAGTAATTTGCTGGACAATCAAATGTCCTCCCCAGCTCCGTAAGCACTACCTAGCTGGGGAAGAGATGGGCACGCTGCTGGGTAGGTTGGATCCTGTCACACAATTCAACACATTCCCTGGACCTATAAGGGAAAAAAGAGTGACGGCCTACTGACAAGAGAGAAACAGGTGTGAGGGGCCTACAGACAAGATTGCCTGCAAGGTAATTTACTCTGACATCCCAGCACTTCTCAAATGAGCCAAAACTATTAGCACCAACCATAATAGTTAACAGTTTATGCTGTCAGTCATCTGCTAGTCCCTTTTTGCCTTTTAATTTGCAAGGGATACAAAATATACACAAAGAGCAACATTTGGATGGTAAAACTGTGGGAAAAAATAGTATGTGTCACGTAATTAAAGACTATGGTAATGCATACATAGAAAGACCCTGAATTAAGGCTATATGGCCACCTTATTTCTGATATTTCCTCACTTTTGAGTGCTTGACTTTGCAAACTCGACATTCTTCTAATATAACTTTTTCGATGTAACTTACTATTAAAAACCAAACCAACAATCGCCCTCAAAAAACTGAAAAAACAGAAATTATATCTTGTTGCACTATACCAGTCCCCAGCAGCAGGGTTCAGATCTTTAGAGCCACAGCACAGATCTCTACCACTTGAGCTATTGGTATCAATAGTAGGCTATCATCTTCTATGTGGACTAGCCACTAGGGAGGAAGGAGACACATATTTTGCCTGTGATTTTCACCACTATTTGCTGACAGGAGAGGACTAGAGATAACAATGATTCCTGGGTTCCATTCCAGGCTACGTAGGGGAGTATTCTCTTGTGGTTATAGACCCTTCTGCCCATGTACTCCCAAATGTGTCCCTACTTTCCTTCTATTCACCTCCCCACACTGACTCCTGGCTCTCTCCCCCTATCCAATATCCACCGTCCCGATCAGTTTAAAGTCCCTGCTCCAAAGCACAGAGGTGCTGGAGCTTCTCAGCAAAGCAGAAGTACATTTTTCTTTTTAACATGAGCAAAACAACATATTTTGTAATATCATTCTCAGAAACAGCTAGACTATTTTAGCTGAAATTTTCAACAACAACAAAATCAGCTTGAGATAGACACCTGGGATGAAAATTTTTTGGCCTGAGCAGTTAAAGTTTGGCAAAGTTATAAGCAACCAAAAACAGGGCCTTATAAAGGGAAGTGTTAGGCAACCTTAACAACAGATGGTGCTACCAGATCTACCTCTAATTAAAGCACAGAAACTGTTTGGATTCCAGGGATGGGAAGCCAAAATTGGAGGACAAAGGATGTCTTGTAGAGTTAGATAATAGTTGCAGTGCAGTTGGCTGGAGCTAAAGCCTTAACTGCATAGCATGTGAATATAAATGAGATGGACAAAGAATATGAAAGAGGATTAATTGGGCAGGGTGGAGCAGTGTGAATGTGAAATACTGTAATTCTCCCTCTGCTTAGGTATATACACTTCTCCAGAGGTTGTCAGGCAAAGGGCTTAATTATCTACCTACAGTTTTCAAGTACATAAAAGATTGTTACAAGAGGAAGATGAAAAATTGTTCTTGTTAACCTCTGAGGATAGGTTCAATGGGCTTAAACTGCAGCAAGGGAGGCTTAGGGTAGACATTAGGAAAACGTCGTAACTGTCAGGGTAGTTAAGCACTGCAACAAATTGCCTAGGGAGGTTGTGGAATCTCCATCATTGGAGGTTTTTAAGAACAGGTTAGACAAACACCTGTCAGGGATGGTCTAGTTAATACTTATTCCTGCCTTGAGTGCAGGGGACTGGACTAAATGACCTCTTGAGGTCCCTTCCAGTGCTACACCTCTATGATTCTATAGGACAACAATTACAGTATTGCCAACCCCAAACGTTCAAAAATCATGAATATGGCCCCCCAAAATTATGAGATTGGCTTAAAAATCAAGAGATTTTAAAAAAAAAGCATTTTTTTAATTTGCCTTCTAGCTTCTAAGCCTTTAGGGTGCACTCAGGTCACATTTCAGACTTTTCTCCACAACCACGAGAGATACACACACACAGAGAAATGAAAGCTGAGATTCTAATGGAATGACTCCACGAACTGGAGCTGCGGCAATTAAGTAAAACAAACAATAATGTTGGACTCATCATGGCAACACTGTTAAATAGCTGCTATTGGTTTAGGAGTTTGCAGGGGAGTCGCTGGCCCAAGGCATTTGTTCTCCTCAACAGACAAAGCTCTGGAAAGAGACTCTTTGCTTCCACCATTCCTACAATCATCAGTGACATGACTTAAAAGAGAAGGACCCACACTGATCATCCACTGGCTTTCTTTCCCATGCAGGGAGTAAGAAGAGAGAATGATGAGCAGCCCCCACCCCCTGTACCAATAGAGCAGCTAGTTTGAATGCCAAATACCTAGTTGGTGCACCAGTTACAATTAGGTCCTATATCTAAATATTGGAACTAGGGCTGGTTGAAAAACAGTTTCAAGGAAAAATTTCTACAGAAAATTGGGTTTTGATTAAACACATTTTTCCACAAAACCTGTCGGCTTTCTGTGAAAAAATGTTGATTTTTTTGTTGGAAAACAGATCAACCCCCCCCCCCAAAAAGTTCAGTTTTTTGATGGAAAAGTCAAAATCCTCTACAAAAAATATCAATGAAAACTTATTTTAATTGCTTGTCGGGGGGGGGGGGGGGGAGAGAGAGGAAATATGTTTTCCAACTAACTCCATGATGGACTGCCCTGGCAACTGTCTATTCAAACAAACCTTGTTGATGGATGTTGCATGATTATAAAAATATGCCTGCTGCTTTGGCATTTAGAGGGGGACTCTGACATCATCTTTCAAGAATAAAAATGAGTTTATCATGAAACTGTTGCCCCCTTCCACTAAATGCCATCAGAAAGATCTCTTGTGACCTTTATTTCCTAGTCCCTTTACCAATGCAATGCTAAGAGGAACTGAGTTATAACAATCAGAATACAACAACCATGGTCCTGTCATAACTGTTTTTGCAGGAAAAAAGGCCAGGGTAGTGGTGTTATGAGTTATGGTATTGCTTATGTAGTAATCAGTTGTAAATTACATAGTTGCATTGTTTATCAAATGCTAGGACCCATGACTGCATTAGTCAAGCTGGGTGAACATGACTCATGGGATGGAGGACTACCCCAAGGCCTTCCACATCACTGATATGCCACAATGAGACTGTGGGGAACTGCTGACAGAGTGGCTGCATAGGGGGATCTCTGCACCGTCAATGTACTGCAAAGATGAACTCTACACTGACCCTAAATAAACTGGTAGGAAAAGGAAATTAGGTGGTTGGCCAGGCCCAAGATCATACAACCCAGAAACCCTAAATTGAAGCCTGGACTAGTAGTGGCCACCACTCCAGACCATAAGAAGCTAGAGAGCTGCTGCATTGAAACCTACTTTCAGGCTCTGGGGGTGAATTACATCACTCTCTTAAAGCTGAGGGGCCCTGCCTTTAAAATTTATTCCCCTGGGTAGTCTGGCAGAGTGTAGAGAGTTTGAGTTTAAGATTGAGTTTAGCTGTTTGTCTTGTTTTGTAGTCCCAAAGAAATGGTCTTTTAATAGCACCCATCATCGATGGTTTTATTGTTTTATGAATTCTGTAAACAAGTGCCTAGCAGTTAGAGCAGTGGGCATTGCAAAAATCAATAAAATTAAATAAATCATAAATTACTTGCACCAGAATCATGGAAATGAGATTAAAGAACATGTTTACAACTAATGAAAATAATCCCATATCATTTAAAACAGTGTGCACTGTTTTTATGCTTGGTTCCCCTCATTTTGAATCTCTGCAGCCAATTTAAACATGTGGATTTCAGCTCCATTTGCTGTCAAACCACTTCTTTACGAGCTGAGGGCCAGGGGCAGAGACTGAGGCCTGGTCTACACTACGAGTTTAGGTCGACTTTAGCCGCGTTAAATCGACTTAAGCCTGGACACGTTTACACTACGAAGCCCTTTCTGTCGACTTAAAGGGCCCTTTAAACCGGTTTCCTAACACCACCTCGACAAGGGGATTAGCGATAAAATCGGCCTTAGGGGGTCGGAATTGGGTTAGTGTGGACGGAATTCGACATTACTGGCCTCCGGGAGCTATCCCACAGTGCTTCATTGTGACCGCTCTGGACAGCACTCTCATCTCAGATGCACTGGCCAGGTAGACAGGAAAAGCCCCGCGAACGTTTGAATTTCATTTCCTGTTTGCTCAGCGTGGAGAGCACAGGTGACCATGCAGAGCCCATCAGCACAGGTAACCATGATGGAGTCCCAGTCCCAGTCCCAGGATCGCAGAAGAGCTCCAGCCTGGACCGAACGGGAGGTACAGGATCTGATCGCCATCTGGGGAGATGAAGCAGTGCTCGCCGAACTCCGAAACAGTAAAAGAAACGGCAAAACATTAGAAAAGATCTCCAAGGCCATGAAGGACAGAGGCCATAACAGGGACGCGCGGCAGTGCCGCGTGAAAATTAAGGAGCTAAGGCAAGCCTACCACAAAGTCAGAGACGCAAACGGAAGGTCCGGGGCTGAGCCGCAAACATGCCGCTACTACGCGGAGCTGCATGCCATTCTAGGGCGTGCAGCCACCACTAGCCCAAGCGTGTTCTATGAGTCCCTCTCTGCAAACGGGGAAGCGGGTTCGGCGGACGAGGAAGATGAGGATGGAGAGAACATAGATAGCTCACAGCAGCAAGGAAGCGGAGAAACCAGTTACCCCAACAGCCAGGATATGTTTGTCACCCTGGACCTGGAAACAGTAACCCCCGAACTCACCCAAGACCCTGAGGGCACACAGGGGACCTCTGGTGAGTGTACTTTTGTAAATATTACACATGGTTTAAAAACAAGCGTGTTTAATGATTAATGATTCATTTGCCCTGGCAATCGCGGCCAGTACAGCTACTGGAAAAGTCTGTTAACGTGTATGGGGATGGAGCGGAAATCCTCCAGGGACATCTCCAGAAAGCTCTCCTTCATGTACTCCCAAAGCCTTTGCAAAAGGTTTCTGGGGAGGGCTGCCTTATCCCGTCCGCCATGGTAGGACACTTTACCACGCCAGGCCAGTAGCACGTAGTCTGGAATCATTGCATAACAAAGCATGGCAGCGTATGGTCCCGGTGTTTGCTGGCATGCAGACAACATCCATTCCTTATCTCTCTTTGTTATCCTCAGGAGAGTGATATCATTCACGGTCACCTGGTTAAAATGGGGCAATTTTATTAACGGGACATTCAGAGGTGCCCCTTCCTGCTCTGCTGAACAGAAATATTCCCCGCTGTTAACCACGCGGTGGGGGGGAGGGGTGAAGTGACCACCCCAGAGAATTGGGTGTGTGGGGGAGGGGAGTTAGTTGGGTTTGTGCTGCATGTTAAACCTGAAATCGCAGCCCCTCCTTTTACATTGCAAACCCATTTTAAATGGCACGGGTGCTTGGTATGGGAAATGAGGGCAGAACTGTTTGAAACCATCCCCTCATGTTAAGAAGGTTAAAAAAGCCCAAAGACTATATGTCTTACCATGGCTGCCTGCAAGCTGAAATCTGTGTCCTGGCACTGCGTGAGTGATCTCTCACAGCAAACCAGGAGACTCTCAATATAAGAGGAAAAATGCGACCTTGTAACGAAAGCACATGTGCTGTGTGATGTTGTGAACAGCAAAATCTAACGTGAAAGAGTGTACCCATTGTTCTCTAAAATGTATCTTTTTTAACAACCTCTCCCTTCTCCACCAGCTGCAAATCTTACTCCTTCACAGAGGCTAGTGAATATTCGAAGAAGGAAGCGAAGGACACGTGACGAAATGTTTACTGAACTTCAGACTGCCTCCCACGCTGACAGAGCACAGCTGAATGCGTGGAGGCAGTCAATGACTGATTTTAAAAAAGCCCAATATGAGCGAGAGGAGAGGTGGCGTGCTGAAGAGGAGAAGTTGCGTTCTGAAACGCGGGCTGAAGAGGAGAGGTGGTGTCAACTTGTACTCAGAAAGCAAGAGTCGATGCTCCGGCTGCTGGAGCATCAAAGTGATATGCTCCTGCGTATGGTTGAGCTGCAGGAAAGGCAGCAGGAGCAGAGACCGCCGCTACAGCCCCTCTGTAACCAGCAGCCATCCTCCCCAAGTCCCATTGCCTCCTCACCCAGACGCCCAAGAACACGGTGGGGGGGCCTTCGGCCACCCACTCACTCCACCCTAGATGATTTCCAGTGCAATAAGTTGTAAAGTTTTAAATTGCAGTGTGTCCTTTTCCTTCCCTCCTCCCCCACCCATCCCGGGCTACCTTTCCAATTATCCCCCTAGTTGTGTGCTGAATTAATAAAGAATGCATGAATGTGAAGCAACAATGACTTTATTGCCTCTGCAAGTGGTGCTCGAAGGGGGGAGGGTAGTAGGGGAGGGTGGGGTGGTTGGTTTGCAGGGAAGTAGAGTTAACAGGGTGGTGGGGGAGGGGCAGAGGGTTCATCAAGGAGCAACAAACAGAAGTTTCACTCCGTAGCCTGGCCAGTCACAAAACTGGTTTTCAACGCTTCTCTGATGCGCACCGCGCCCTGCTGTGCTCCTCTAACCGCCCTGGTGTCTGGCTGCGCGTAATCAGCGGCCAGGCGATTTGCCTCAACCTCCCACCCCGCCATAAATGTCTCCCCCTTACTTTCACATATATTGTGGAGCGCACAGCAAGCAGCAATAACAATGGGGAGATTCTTTTCGTTGAGGTCTGAGCGAGTCAGTAAGCTGCGCCAGCGCGCTTTTAAACGGCCAAATGCACATTCCACCACCATTCGGCACTTGCTCAGCCTGTAGTTGAACAGGTCCTGACTACTGTCCAGGCTGCCTGTGTACGGCTTCATGAGCCATGGCATTAAGGGGTAGGCTGGGTCCCCAAGGATCACGATAGGCATTTCAACATCCCCAATGGTTATTTTCTGGTCCGGGAAGAAAGTCCCTTCCTCCAGCTTTCGAAACAGAAGAGACTGCCTGAAGACGCGAGCATCATGTACCCTTCCCGGCCAGCCCACGTTGATGTCGGTGAAACGTCCCTTGTGATCCACCAGGGCTTGCAGCAGCATTGAAAAGTACCCCTTGCGGTTTATGTAGTCGGCGGCTTGGTGCGCCGGTGCCAAGATAGGGATATGGGTTCCGTCTATCGCCCCACCACAGTTTGGGAATCCCATTGCAGCAAAGCCATCCACTATGGTCTGCACGTTTCCCAGAGTCACTACCCTTGATATCACCAGGTCTCTCATTGCCCTGGCAACTTGGATCACAGCAGCCCCCACAGTAGATTTGCCCACTCCAAATTGATTCCCGACTGACCGGTAGCTGTCTGGCGTTGCAAGCTTCCACAGGGCTATCGCCACTCGCTTCTCCACTGTGAGGGCTGCTCTCATCCTGGTATTCTGGCGCTTCAGGGCAGGGGAAAGCAAGTCACAAAGTTCCATGAAAGTGCCCTTACGCATGCGAAAGTTTCGCAGCCACTGGGCATCGTCCCAGACCTGCAACACGATGCGGTCCCACCACTCTGTGCTTGTTTCCCGGGCCCAGAAACGGCGGTCCACGGCATGAACCTGCCCCAGTAACACCAGGATTTCCACATTGCTGGGGCCTGTGCCTTGTGAGAGGTCCATGTCAATTTCCTCATCACTATCGTCGCCGCGCTGCAATCGCCTCCTCCTCAGCTGGTCCTGGTTTGGCTTTGGCATGTCCAGGAGGCTCTGCATGTTTTCCAGGACAATGCGCGTGGTGTTCATAGTGCTCATAATTGCCGCGGTGATCTGAGCGGGCTCCATGATCCCAGTGCTGGCTATGGCGTCTGGTTTGAAAAAAGGCGCGAAAGTAGTATCTGACGGACCAGGGGAAGAAGGGAGGGAGGGAGAGAGGGAGGGAGGGAGGGGCGAGTGACGACATGGCGTACAGGTACAGGGAATTAAATTCAAGAAAGGTGGCTTTGCATCAGGGAGAAACACAAACAACTGTCACACAGAATGCCCCCCCCCAAAGATTGAACTCAAAAGCCTGGGTTTAGCAGGAGGGAGGGCGGAAGCAAATGAATGCAGAATAAATCTATTTTTTACATCTTAAGACGACGGTGCAGCATGACTGATAGCCCTTGGCATTTTCTGGGTGCTTGGCAGCAA
>NW_020664404.1:20915395-20957095 GCF_002925995.2 Terrapene triunguis | reverse complement strand
ACTGCTTTGCATCATCCGGGCATTGCGATCTCAACCCATAATTCCAATGGGCGCCGGAGACTCCGGGAACTGTGGGATAGGTACCATAGTGCAATGCGCCGGAAGTCGACGCTAGCCTCGGTACTGTGGACGCGGTCCGCCGACTTCATGCACTTAGAGCATTTTAGGTGGGGACACACACAATCGGCTGCATACAACCGGTTTCTATAAAACCGGCTTCCATAAATCCGACCTAATTTTGTAGTGTAGACATAGCCTGAGGGTGAAATTCAATGGGCCAGGATGTCATCTTGTAATTGGAGCAGTCTGAAGTCAACCAAGATAATCAGGCAGGGTTGAACTTGACTGTGATAGACTAAAGTAATCAGGCTATCAGTTAACTCCAAAATTCTTGAACTCTGGTGGCATAAATAATTGCCAGGCTATAGCTGGTCTTCAGATACAGAAATAGTTTGGAGGGCCAAATTCTGCCTGACGGCAGTTGCGCAGCTTTAACTGAAGTCAATGGGAGCTACTGTACACGCATCCAAGGGCAGAATTTGAGCCATAGGTAGAAATGGAGGGCAATAGAACATTCTGCATATAAAACTCTGATCACAAAACTACCCTTTTTTTCTTCTGGTTAACTCTCATGCTTTCGGTCTTTTCTTCTTTGGTAGCTCGATGTTCTTTAATTTAAACCCATATAGTTGCAAAAATAATAGGAAGGGCCTGTTCTGAACTGTGGATCAGAGGGAACAAAAATATATTCAAAGAACAGAGAAAGAAAATCTAATTTGCCATAACAACCCTTTTTGTATTCAGTTAGTAATTTTTCATCTCTCCCAGGATCTGAAGAAGAGTGCCATCCACCACAGCTCTCTCCCAGTGATTTTCTTTGAGTTATTACACATAACTGAACTTGCAGCACAGTGATTTGTTTTCCATTGTTCTAATGGTTCCTTGGGTGTTTGTATTCAGATTAGGCTTTTGGTTTTTATAAAATATACGTAATATTGAAAATAAGATAAGCTCCTCCTGTTTGTTTATTTTAGAAAAGTAACATCTCTAGAAAGACAGCTATTTCCGGGGGGGTGGGGGGGAGAGGGGGCGGAAGGAGAGGGGAAGAGGAAGGGGAGAGAGTGTATTTTCTTCTATAATTCTGTCCAATTAGCCTCTGATAACATTTACCTTTCAAGTGAACACATCTTTTATAAATATTCTGAATATTGTACATTTCCCCCCATAACCTCACTGGTATATTTTCTGGGCTTGGTATTGCTCCCACTGAAATGAATAGGAGGTTTGCCATTGAATCCAACCTGAGTGAGATCCCACTCACTGAAATTAAGTCTACACTCCCACTCCTCGCTTTTCCCTGCACACCCACCCATTCCTGCAAGGGAATTTGTTCCTTCCTCCTCTCATTGTATAATATAATAAAACTATGTTCATGTTCAACAGACTAGGGGATAAAGCTAAAGGCTTTTATATACAGGGCTCACTTTTTTTCCTATACCTACACCCTGGCTTAGGCCCAATCAGTTCAGCAAAACTTTTAGGCATTAAATTTAACCACATGCCTATGTGCTGTGCTGAACTAGGATCTGGGTGTTTTGCCAACGACTTTTATGTGAGTTAATTTGGGACCAGTATTAGGAAAAACATAATTCAAGCTTATGTATTTGGAATTCTTGGCTCAAGAAAGATGGTAGAATGTCATTAGAACTGAATTATACTACCTTTTAGCTTGAGCGAGATTGTTCTTTTGACTAGACTGTTGGGCTAGAGTAGGAGGACACAACCTTGCTTCTGCACTTACTCCTTTTCCTCCTGGAGGCCTGCAGTCAGTCACACCTCTTCCTATGAGCCTCAAAAGTTTTTTGCACAGGTTCCAGCAACACTTCTAACAAAGCATTAACTCTTGAAACATATCAAAGTTGATGAAGTTGGAATCAATGATTAATGGAGGTTCCCCTCAACCCCCGCCCAAGAAATGGGAAACAAGCTTGCAATCACCCAGACTACTACCTGCTATATGCAGGAAGGCACAGAAACTCTAGGGCTGTGTATTGCTAAGGAGAAGATTTGGTTTTGATTCCTTTTTTGACACACACACTCACAGGCCACTAGGAAGGAAAGAGTGCTTAGCAATGACAGTGGCCACCCAGTTAATTAAAGCAAGTTCTTTAGTTCCAAGTTATTATAACAATCTTGGCAACTAGTTTTACCCTTGAGCAATATTTTACTTGTATTGCCTGGGCAATTTGTAAAACATATATATATTACCAGCAACAAACTTAAAATGCCAATTTAGAATGGACAACCTGCTTGCAATAAACTGAGGATGCTAGACATGTTGGGTTTACTGTAGTACTGGCTATCAGTTCATCCTGCCCTCCTGTTCCTGCCTGCTACATTTTTGTTACATGGCTGTGGATTGAAATGAATGAGAATCTTCAGAACAACAGGAAATCTCTTCATTCCAAATCCCTGCAGATAAGAATGTTGCAACAGGCAGAAAGAATGGATGGGGTGGGGTGCATGTCAACAATACTGGTTTCTGCTTCCGCACTCCAGCCAGGGCCAGCTTTAGGAACTGCAGGGTCCGATTCGAATACCCGGCGGCAGTCCAGGTCTTCGGCAGCACTTCGGTGGCGGGGGGTCTTTCACTTGCTCCGGGTCTTCCGCGGCACTGAAGGACCCCCGCCGCGGAAGTGCCGCCGAAGACCCAGACCGCTGCCGGGTGAGTAAAAAATTAAAAAGGTGCCTAAGGCGCAGGGCCCTCTTAGGCGCGGGGCCCGATTCCGGGGAATCAGCCTAAAGCCGGCCCTGACTCCAGCCCAATAATTGTGACTTTAATACTGACACAACCCTCATTTTGGGGAGTTAGTAGATTCCCCTCCGCCCCCACACAAAAACTAAACAAAAAAACAACAACCCACCACCCAGAAAATAGCCTTTTAGTTATGGGGACTAGTAGCTTTGACAATGCTGTTTTACTATAACGTTTGAATCCTATGTAGAGACCCAGAAATGTGTCAGAAGAGTCTTGATTTTACCTTGAAATTGACTGGAAATGCATTTTACACATGATAGGGTTTTTTTGTAATACATAGATTATTTTCTTTTTAAAAATGACTAACAACAGTAGCAGCACATTTAATAGTAAAATAATTATTTCCCCAAAATATATCATGATGAAAATAATGATTAAAATAATTAAAAACTAAATTTCTTGGTGTTTGAATATAAAAGCAAAATATCTCAGAATAACTTTAAAATTAAACAAATGCCTATAACCTTTGAGTATCTGAATATTTACATTTCCCTGAACTCTACTCTCACAGATTAAAAACTAAAATGTATGTAATTTTTCACAAACTGGTGTGTAAACAAATAATTTCTCACTGCACTGGTTCTAAGTACTGCTCCCTAACTATTGTCTGAATTACAGGTCAGTGGAGTCAGTAGCTTCTCTGGCTTTTCCCCTTAGTACAATTTAATGATGTCAGGAAATATTTTATTCTTTCAAACAACCTGAAAGGAGAATTTAGCTGAACATGGAACCATCTTTCTGCACAAAACCTGTACGCTATGGGCCTGCTTCTGCTCCTGTGGAAGTCAATAAGCTCCCACCAACTTCAATCATGCAGGATCACCTCCTATGATGTTAAGACATTTGTTGAGCTTTAACTAAGTGGCATGGAAAGATGTACATATTTTTCAAAAAAATATTCCAGAATTTTCTAACTTGGGAATCTGCTAAACTTGAGGGGCTACTAAATCCACATTTAAATAAGCAGCCTGCTTTTTCAGAGGTGCTGAATTCTCACAACTCCCATGAGTCTTCTGAAAATCAGGCAATGTGCCTAAATACAGATTTAATTGCCTAAACTTTAGGCACCCAAGTTCAAAAATCTCTCAAAACTACAGTAACTGCATTATATTTTAATGGAAAATATGAAAAATAGCATGGCAAGTGAAATTTCACTGTATTAAGCTATACATATGTGGGAAGCAGAGGAGGGAGTGTAATATCTCTGTAGTTGGTTACCTCTTTATCTTCTGTGCCAGGCTCTGGTTCACTGATTCTTTCTTCCCAAAAGCTTCTCACCCTCTCCACCTTTTCCAAACACTGAAAAAAAGCCACTTTGCCTAGTTTGGTACTGCTGTACTGTGTATTGATTTCTTCCATCCTGTTAATCTTAAATAGCTTTGTGTCGTACCCAATAAAGTTACCATCTTGATCTCTCTCCAGCTTGGTTTCATAAATCAGTGAATACTCACGATGTTTGACATCTTCCTTTTCTTGTCTGTAATGAGGAGAAACAAATGAAACATTAACATGACTCTTGCATTTTTAGTTTAAAAACAAGTCAAATGTGCAATACAAATGTTATACTTTTTTCCTCTTAAAATCTGTGGGGGTATTTTTTTGTAGCTATAACTAGCTAGGCTCAAAAAAGAAACATATTGCTGACATTAGTAACCTTTGCCTGTCTTAGGATACGTCTATACTACCCGCCGGATTGGCGGGTAGTGTTCGATGTATCGGGGATTGATTTATCACGTCTCATCTAGACGCAATAAATCGATCCCCGAATCGACGCCCGTATTCCACCTCGCCAAGAGGAGTAAGTGGAGTCGATAGGGGCGCCCCGGCGGTCGACTTGCCGCCATGAGGACGGCCAGGTAAATCGAACTAAGATACTTCGACTTCAGCTACGCGAATAGCGTAGCTGAAGTTGCGTATTTTAATTCGAAACAAACAACCCCCCTCCCCAGTGTAGCCCAGGCCTTAGATATCATTACCAGTTTTTTAATGACTTAGGAACCTAAAGGCTTGATTTCACAGGGAAATTGACTAGAATAGCTATTGCACATTAAGCTATTCTGCAATAGCTATTCCAAAGCGCACTAATTTTTCTGGAATAAAGTGACTTTTATTCTAGAATAATGTCCACACAGGGAGCTATGCCGGTCAACTTCCCTGTGTAGACAAGCTCTAAATTCCATTTTCACATCTGTATAAAAATGTGTTGCACTCACACATTGAAAAAATGTCTCGTAGTACTACAGATTTTGATGGGGAGCAATGGAATCTAACATTTCAGTAGTAAAGGAAAGGGACTCTCAATTTATTTTAGACCTAAAATCTAAAGTGAATAAAATGTTTGAATTATTTTTGTAAGCCTTGTCTAGTAGTGATGTAAATCCAAATACAACAGCATCGTGCTAGCTCATGAGCACAGGAAAGCTGAAACAGACCAATCCAGTTGCATTGTTTATTGCTTGCATTTTGCTCAAACTGGACAAACACCATAAATTATACAAAGTAAATTAGAAGTTAATTATTCTTTCACTGTTATTAGTAACATAGATAAGTATTTTTGTATAATATAGGATTACGTAAGTAATTAAATATGTGATTTTCATCTGGGCACTTTCCCTTTAAATAGAAAAATTAAATGTCAAAGCATTTAAACTAGGCTGTGTTAGGTCAGCATATCTTCCAGTTGACCTTGCCCCAGCCATTCCTGGAACAGTGCCTTGTTGCTGTGTTGTGACTCCCCAGTGCAGGAAAGAGATTCTTGGAGCCTTTTTCCTCTGCAAACAGCAGCGAGGCTAACAGAGGGAGTTTGACTGGGATCTGTCCGAGAGGAGCAGGGCCATCCCTAGCTATTCTGGGGCCCTACACAGCCCCCTGTGGGGTGTGTGTGGGGCCCCAGGCCTCTGCGGGGGTGTGGGGGGCTGGCTTGGGGGGCAGGAGGGAACCACCCCCCAGCACTCACCGGTGGCATGGCTGGGGTTGGGTCTCTGCACCCCTCAGGGGAGTGAGGGCGGGCCTGGGGTGGAGCAGAGGCGGGAAGAGGCAGGGCTGGGGCGGGGAAGGGGTGGGGGTTTTGGTGAAGGGGTGGGGTGGGGGCGTGGCTGGGGCGGGAAGAGGCAGGACTGGGGCGGAGCAGAGGTGGGGGCCATGGGGAAGAGCCAGAGCAGGGGCTGGAGCAGCACGCATCTGCGCAGGGCACCAGGAAATTTGGTGCCTCAAGTTTCCTGGTGCCCTAGGCAGC
Source organism: Terrapene triunguis (assembly GCF_002925995.2). Lineage (NCBI taxonomy): Eukaryota > Metazoa > Chordata > Testudines > Emydidae > Terrapene > Terrapene triunguis. The sequence continues at coordinate 20,951,042 of NW_020664404.1, read as the reverse complement.
TGCGTACTTTGCGTATGGGTAAGGATGGCCCTGGAGAGGAGGTACGTTAAGTGCTGCATTGGGGGGCTGTGTTGGTGAGTATCTGAGTGTCTGTTGCGGGGACAGTTTGTCCGTGTGCTTGATTGTTTGAAAAGTGTGAATTGGGAATGCTTTGTTCCAGGTGAGCCTTGAGTGGGCCTGATTGTTATAAAAAGGCAGCCAGTTGCGAACCAGCGGAGAGGCGAACAGAGGGATTTTGACTGGGAGTTCACCTGGGGAGAGCCCACTGAGGCTTTCATCTTGCAGGCTTCTCTGAGTTGTTACTGCAACAGCTGAGGAAGCTCTTAGAAGGAAGGTAATATGGATGGTGAGTGATCAGCTGTTGAGACCTGAACAGGATGTGCCATGTTTGTCTTTCTTCCACAGGACAGAAGCGACTTTGTCTGTACAAAGCTGATCTCCATATTGGAAGAGAAGGTTCAAGGTCTGGAGAAACAAGTATCAACCCTGCGTTGCATAAGAGAAAATTAAGATTTCCTGGACAGATGTCAGGATATGCTTCTATGGGCACAACATTCTGAGGAATCAGAGCAGGCTGCGCAGTGGGGACAGAAGGATGGTGAAGAAAATTGGCAGCATGTGACCTCCAGAAGAAGAAAGAGGAGCATCCATGTACCAGCAATGCAGATACAGGTGAGCAACTGTTTTCATGTTCTCTCCACAGGTACTAATGCGGAGAGTGGACTAGACGATACATCTGAGGAAAGGGAGCAGGAGGAGACTCCACTGATTGGAAGGCATGAGATGCACTGTCCTAGGGATGGGGGTTCCCCACGACCACCACTCCCAAGAGAAGGAGGCAGGTGGTGATGGTCGGGGACTCCCTCCTAAGAAGGACTGAGTCATCTATCTGCTGTCCCAACCGGGAAAACCGAGAAGTGTGCTGCTTGCCTGGAGCTAGAATTCACGATGTGACAGAGAGACTGCCGAGACTCATCAAGCCCTTGGATCACTACCCCTTCCTGCTTCTCCATGTGGGCATCAATGATACTGCCAAGAATGACCTTGAGCGGATCACTGCAGACTACGTGGCTCTGGGAAGAAGGATAAAGGCATTTGAGGCACAAGTGGTGTTCTCACCCACACTCCCTGTGGAAGGAAAAGGCCCAGGTAGAGACCGTCAAATCGTGGAAGTCAATGAATGGCTACACAGGTGGTGTCAGAGAGAAGGCTTTGGATTCTTTGACCATGGGATGGTGTTCCAAGAAGAAGAATTGCTAGGCAGAGAGGGGCTCCACCTAACGAAGAGAGGGAAGAGCATCTTCGCAAGCAGGCTGGCTAACCTAGTGAGGAGGTTTTTAAACTAGGTTCACCGGGGGAAGGAGACCAAAGCCCTGAGGTAAGTGGGGAAATGGGATCCTGGGACGAAGCACGAGCAGGAGAGCGCAAGAGGGGAGGACTCCTTTCTCATACTGAGAAAGCAGGACAATCAGTGAGTTATCTTAAGTGCCTATACACAAAGGCAAGAAGCCTGAGAAACAAACAGGGAGAACTGGAAGTCCTGGCACAGTCAAGGAATTATGATGTGATTGGAATAACAGAGACTTGGTGGGATAACTCACATGACTGGAGTACTGTCATGGATAGATATAAACTGTTCGGGAAGGACAAGCAGGGCAGAAAAGGTGGGGGAGTTGCATTGTATGTAAGAGAGCAGTATGACTGCTCAGAGCTCTAGTATGAAACTGCAGAAAAACCTGAGAGTCTCTGGATTAAGTTTAGAAGTGAGAGCAACAAGGGTGATGTCGTGGTGGGAGTCTGCTATAGACCACCAGACCAGGGGGATGAGGTTGACAAGGCTTTCTTCAGGCAACTAACAGAAGTTACTAGATCACAGGCCCTGGTTCTCATGGGGGACTTCAATCACCCCGATATCTGCTGGGAGAGCAATATAGCAGTGCACAGACAACCCAGGAAGTTTTTGGAAAGTGTAGGGGAAAATTTCCTGGTGCAAGTGCTGGAGGAACCAACTAGGGGCAGAGCTCTTCTTGACCTGCTGCTCACAAACAGGGAAGAATTAGTAGGGGAAGCAAAAGTGGATGGGAACCTGGGAGGCAGTGACCATGACATGGTCGAGTTCAGGATCCTGACACAAGAAAGGAAGGAGAGCAGCAGAATACGGAGCCTGGACTTCAGAAAAGCAGACTTTGACTCCCTCAGGGAACTGATGGGCAGGATCCCTTGGGAGAATAATATGAGGGGGAAAGGAGAGCTGGCTGTATTTTAAAGAATCCTTATTGAGGTTGCAGGAACAAACCATCCCGATGTGTAGAAAGAATAGTAAATATGGCAGGTGACCAGCTTGGCTTAACAGCGAAATCCTTGCTGATCTTAAACACAAAAAAGCTTACAAGAAGTGGAAGCTTGGACAAATGACCAGGGAGGAGTATACAAATATTGCTCAGGCATGCGGGAGTGAAATCAGAAAGGCTAAATCACACTTGGAGTTGCAGCTAGCAAGGGATTTTAAGAGTAACAAGAAGGGTTTCTTCAGGTATGTTAGCAACAAGAAGAAAGTCAAGGAAAGTGTGGGCCCCTTACTGAATGTGGGAGGCAAATTAGTGACAAAGAAAGTGGAAAAAGCTAACGTACTCAATGCTTTTTTTGCCTCTGTCTTCGCAAAGAAGGTCAGCTCCCAGACTACTGCACTGGGCAGCACAGTATAGGGAGGAGGTGACCGGCCCTCTGTGGAGAAAGAAGTGGTTCAGGACTATTTAGAAAAGCTGGACAAGCACAAGTCCGTTGGGCCAGATGCACTGCATCCGAGGGTGCTAAAGGAGTTGGTGGATATGATTGCAGAGCCATTGGCCATTATCTTTGAAAACTCATGGCAATCGGGGGAGGTCCCGAATGACTGGAAAAAGGCTAATGTAGTGCCCATCTTTAAAAAAGGAAAGGAGGAGGATCTGGGGAACTACAGGCCAGTCAGCCTCACCTCAGTCCCTGGAAAAATCATGGAGCAGGTCCTCAAGGAATCAATTTTGAAGCACTTTGAGGAGAGGAAAGTGATCAGGAACAGTCAGCATGGATTCACCAAGGGCAAGTCATGCCTGACTAACCTAGTTTTATGATGAGATAACTGGCTCTGTGGAAAGCAGTGGATGTGTTATTCCTTGACTTTAGCAAAGCTTTTGATACGGTCTCCCACAGTATTCTTGCCAGCAAGTTAAAGAAGTATGGGTTGGATGAATGGACTATAAGGTGGATAGAAAGCTGGCTAGATCATCGGGCTCAACGGGTAGTGGTCAATGGCTCCATGTCTAGTTGGCAGCTGGTATCAAGCGAAGTGCCCCAAGGTTCAGTCCTGGGGCTGGTTTTGTTCAATATCTTCATTAATGATCTGGAGGATGGCGTGGATTGCACCCTCAGCAAGTTTGCAGATGACACTAAACTGGGAGGAGTGGTAGATATGCTGGAGGGTAGGGATAGGATACAGAGGGACCTAGACAAATTAGAGGATTTGGGCCAAAAGAAATCTCATGAGGTTCAACAAGGATAAGTGCAGAGTCCTTCACTTAGGACGGAAGAATCCCATGCACTACTACAGACTAGGGACTGAGTGGCTAGGCAGCAGTTCTGCAGAAAAGGACCTAGAGGTTACAGTGGACGAGAAGCTGGATATGAGTCAACAGTGTGCCTTTGTTGCCAAGAAGGCTAATGGCATTTTGGGCTGTATAAGTAGGAGAATTGCCAGCAGATTGAGGGACGTGATCATTCCCCTCTATTCGGCATTGGTGAGGTCTCATCTAGAGTACTGGGTCCAGTTTTGGGCCCCACACTACAAGAAGGATGTGGAAAAACTGGAAAGAGTCCAGCGGAGGGCAACAAAAATTATTAGGGGTCTGGAGCGCATGACTTATGAGGAGAGGCTGAGGGAACTGGGATTATTTAATCTGCAGAAGAGAAGAATGAGGGGGGATTTGACAAAGCCCTGGCTGGGATGATTTAGTGGGGAATTAGTCCTGCTTTGAGCAGGAGGTTGGACTAGATGACCTCCTGAGGTCCCTTCCAACCCTGATAGTCTATCATTAGCTACTTCAGCTGGTATATTCCAGAACTGAATTTAACCCACAAAATATTTTGAAGATCTCTTTAAGCAAGTGTGTGGAGAAAAATATTTAAAAGCTGTTAGACAAACGACAGGCTGTAATCCAGGTAAAAATAATCCCATAGTTCCCATTACTCAGAGACTCTGAAATGCTTTTGGACAATACAGCTGCGAAGAGTGCTTCCTACTGTGAGGTGGAAGTACCCCAATGGCAATAGAAAGCCTAAGTAGGCTCTCTGTAATCACTTAAAGACCACATCCTTCCCCAGCTCATGATCACCAAATGTGGCAATCTGTCTCATGAGAGTGACATGTCCTAATGAAAAGGGCACATTTTTCCCTAGATGACTGATGTTCAATCAGCTGGGGAAAATGTTAAAGGGGTGACAAGCCTAAAGATGCTGTGATCCTCCTGGCTCATGGCTGTGTTTTAGAATCATAGGACTGGAAGGGACCTTGAGAGTTCATCTACTCCAGTCCCCTGCACGCATGGCAGGACTAAGTATTATCTAGACCATTCCTGACAGCTATTTGTCTAACCTGCTCTTAAAAATATACTGCTTCCCCCCATCCACAAGGCTTGTTACCCTGTCAAAGAAAGCTATCAGGACTGTTATTCATCGCCTCATTATCTTCTAGATGTTTTCAAATTGATAGCTTAATTTGCTCCACTATCTTTCCTGGTACAGAGAGGCAGGTAGCAAGGAAAGAAAAGAAGAGGGGGGCCCACTGCCCACATGTTACTTCACTCCTCTCCATTATTATCTTAACATCTTCCTAAAACAACATGGTAAACAAGGGAAGGCTTCCAGGGTTCAAACAATTATGGAATTCAACAGCAGTGAGTGACCACCACTACAACACTGATAAATAGACAGCAAAGCACCCCAGCACTTTTTGGTAATCTGACGAAGCAGAAACCTGTGAGACTGGGCCTAGAGCCATCTGTTACCACAGAAACAGGATTAATCTGCCCTAAATCTACCTTGTAACTCTGTGGGCTGGGCTGTGTTGGTGAGAAGGGAGAAGATGGACCTAGAATTAAGTGTTGTGGAGCATGGCTCTCCAACTCATTCCTGAGGGGCTTTTCCTTTCAGTCTTCTTCAGTAGGCCAGCATTCCTCTTTGGCCAGGATAGTTTATCTCAGAGCTAACATTTGCTGTCTTCTTGGGCATACAAAGGCCTAAAGGCCACAGATATTTTCAACTGCACAGAGCCACAGACGCTCACATGATTATGTGGAAGAGGGGCATGTACACCTCTACCCCAATATAATGCGACCCGATATAACACAAATTCGGATATAACGCGGTAAAGCAGCGCTCCAGGGGGGCGGTGCTGCGCGCTCCGGCGGATCAAAGCAAGTTCGATATAATGCGGTTTCACCTATAACGCAGTAAGATTTTTTGGTTCCCAAGGACAGCGTTATATCGGGGTAGAGGTGTATAATGTTATCTCTATCATTTGCATAATAGCAACATATCCATAACCCAATTGAAATAAGGTAGTTTAGAGCTGGACAGGAATATAATATACAGGCACTGCTAAGAAAATGTATATCCTTTTTCTTTCTCAGTCTGTTTCTTTAGATTGTAAGCTCTTAAACTAGGACTTGCTTTACTCCATATTCTGTAATGTGCCTTCCAAACTTTTGGGCACTGTATTAATAATAATCTATAAGCCTTCATCATGAATTCAAAACAAAACTTCATCTGTTACCTTTTCTACATACTAGTATTTTGCCAGACACTTTCAAGATTTAAGTCAGAAGACAGGTACTATTACATAGTAGCCAGATTTGTTTACATTTCAGTACCCCAGCACAGTACATCTTTAACATTAGACTGACCTGGAAATTTACAAGATAGGAACAGTTATATAATAATGAATAATTAAAACTAAATGTATAATAGGAGGAAAAAACAATATAACCTGGAAAGATTTACCATTAGGTCAACTTTAGGTGATGAACTACGATGCTAACTGTACTAGTTATTATACTTTCCTATCTAGTTAAACCTATGCTATGTTTTGTATAATGTAGGATAATGGGAAGACTTTTTAAAAAAACTAACAACATTTCTGACTCTTCTTGGGGGGGAAAACAAACGTACAGGTATTTTGATAAATGGCCTGTGAATCTAAAAAAAGCAAACACACAGGGCCCAATTCTGATTTCACTTACACGAGTGTGAAATCAGAGAAACTCTATGAAGTTACACTTCACGATTTGCCCGCAGGAGTCAGGATTTACTTTTAAAATGTCTGAAGTGTGCAGCCGGAACTCAAGCTTTTGGTGAATTTCAATGTTGATATTATACATCTCAGGGATGTTTAATAAAGTTCATGATTTTTCACTGTTTGAAGGTGAGGTATGATAGTGAGTTTTATTGGTACAGGTATTAGTGGTAACAATGGTTATTGCTCAGAAGTGCATAGCATAATAAAAGAAAGGAAAGGGTGGAGATAAAAAAAAAGTGAGACGACTTGCATGTGCAAAGTTAAGCATGTGCACTTGTACAGATCAGGGCCTAAATCTGAGACAAATTATTACTAGAAATATTTCAATATGTGACAGTTTAAAAGACTGAGCTCTTTAAAAAAGGAACAAAAGAATTTTTTTAAGGATTCTGCTTACTAATTTTTCAAAATACTACTGAGTAGCATTAGGGACGGGCACCAGAAGCAACCCCAAATAAAATTATCTGGAATAAAAATATGTTTGAATACATTCAAATAATATGGATTTTCAGACACAACCCAACAATTCTTAAGACCCAGCAAAAAACCCCATCCTCGTTATAAAACTCTGGGCCATATTCCCTTGGGGGAAGCCATGTGTGTTGTACCAGGGACACCTCTGACCCATGGCCCAGCCCTGAAGAAGGCTAAGAGCTCTGTGCAGCTAGAAAGCCAACCTCTTTCACCAGCAGATATGTGAAAGGACACATAGCGAGCCATAGGTGCTGGAACTAGGGGTGCTGCCGCACCCTCCCTGGCTTGAAGTGGTTTCCATTATATATAGGGTTTACAGTTTGGTTCAATGGCTCTCAGCACCCCCAGTCCCCATTATACAAATTGTTACCGCATCCCTGCAGAGACGAGGCCCTCCGTGCAGTAAGTTTGCTAGGGAGCAGGTCTAAATAAATCGGGGAGAGAGAAGAACGTTAGTTACAACTTTCTGTCTCTCCTTTAGAGCAGGAAATAAGCGAAGCGAAGCTAACACATCTCCCCCCGCACAGCCGCAGGACTACACCTCCCGAAAGTCTACACGCTGCGGCAGCCTGCAGGAGGAGGACACGGCTGGTCATTTTCTTTTCCCGCGTGCGGAGCAGCGGCTGGGGGTGGAGGAAGGAATCTGCCTGCAGCTCTGAGCGAGGGGGGAGCATTTACCAGCTTCTAGCAAGGGAGGCCGCCTGTGGGTGGGGCCGGGGGAGACGGCTGCAGCAGCTGTTGCTCCGGCCCGAGCGGGGAGCCCCAGGGGCATGGAGGGGACCGGGGCGCAGCAAGACGCGCCGCTGGTGCGCTGCCCCGTGTGCCTGTGGGAGCTGCCCGCCGCGCACATCAATTCGCATCTGGACGGGTGCTTGCAGGACGCGGGGAGGGGCGGCGAGCCGGAGCGGAGCCCGCAGCCCTCCAGCAAGAAAATGCGCCTCTCCGGGCCCCCGGGGAAGAGTAGCGAGGAGGAGGAGCTGGAGGACGGGAGCGGCCTCGTCGCCCCCGTGTTCCCCCTGTTCCACAAGGGCCGGGCGGCTGCAGCCACCCCGGGAACTCCGGGCGGGGCCGCGGGGGCTCACAGGGGAGCTCCTGTTGCTGCTGCAGCCCGAGGCCAGGAGCGAGGGGCAGGGCCGGCTGCAAGCCCCGGGAGCCACGCGGCTGCCCTGAGCGGGGAGACCGTGGCCCAGAAGCTGGAGGGGAAGCCCCTGGCCGATAAGCTGCGGCCGGGCACCTTGGGGGACTACGTGGGGCAGGATCAGGTGCTGGGAGAACAGACCCTGCTGCGGTCCCTGCTGGAGGCCCACGAAATCCCCTCGCTCGTCCTCTGGGGGCCCCCTGGCTGTGGCAAGGTGAGTGGCGCTTGGGCGGCCCAAGGGAGCCCCTGCCTGAATGTCACTAGGCCGCACAGCCTCCTCCCCAGTGGTCAGCCCGTCTTCCACCGGGGCACCAGCACACTGACCCGGGCCTCACAAATCCCGACCAACAGTGAAGGGCGGGGCGCAGTTTTACCCAAACGCAGCTTCCCTCCCATCCTCTGTTCCTGCTCTGAATTTCTTTGCTCACCTGGTTAAATGAATACTGCACTAGGTAGGCAAAGTGCGGGAGGTAATATGTTTTATTGGACCAACTTCTGTTGTGAGAGAGACAAGCTTTTGAGCCACACAGAGCTCTTCTTCAGGTCTCTGTGGCTCCAAAACTTGTCTCTGTCCCCACCAGGGCCGGCTCCAGGCACCAGCCCACCAAGCTTGTGCTTGGGGCGGCACCTGGAGGGGGGCGGCGCGGCGCTCCGGCCCCCGGGGAGAGCGGGGCCACGGCCGGGCTCGCCGCCCTCCCCCCGGCGCTCTGGCCGCCCTCCCCCCTGGCACCCTCCCCCCGGCCGCTGGGGGGAGAGCGGCGAGCCCCGGGCCCTCTCGCCGCCCTGCCCCCTGCACTCTGGCCGCCGGGGGGAGAGCCGAGCCCCAGCCGGGGCTCGCCGCCCTCCCCCCGGCCGCCGGGGGGAGAGAGGAGCCCCCGCCGGGGCTCGCCGCCCTCCTCCTAGGGCTCCGGCCGCCCTCCCCCCCGGTGCCCTCCCCCCGGCCGCCGGGGGGAGAGCGGAGCCCCCGCTGGGGCTCGCCGCCCTCCCCCCTGGGCTCCGGCCGCCCTCCCCCCCCACCCCCCGCAGGGCGGGGAGGGCGTCCGGAGGCTTTTTTGCCTGGGGCGGCAAAAAAGCCAGAGCCGGCCCTGGTCCCCACCAGGGCTGCCCAGAGGGGAGGGGCAAGTGGGGCAATTTGCAGGAGCCCCCACGAGAGTTTTTCAGGGCCCATGGAGTGGGGTCCTTCACTTGCTCCGGGGGCCCCGGAAAACTCTCGTGGGGCCCGGGCCCCCGAATAGGGTTACCATACGTCCGGTTTTTCCCGGACATGTCCGGCTTTTCGGCAATCAGTATAGCAGATAAAGGTAAAATCATTTGGCACATCATCAAAATCTTATCAAAGCTTAAAAGACCTTAAAACATCTTGAGGGGGAAAAAAAGACTGCTCATCTTAAAATATTTATTTGTAACTTAAGCAATATAAATCAAAAACTATGTTTTGCAGCAAATAACCAGATAATCTTGTATTTCCCATTTTTTAGAAGAACACTTGCTTTTTTTTGTCCTGTGGTCTTGTCTCCAGTACAGACTTTCTTGTGTTTCCTTAAGACTTTGCTCCACCGTCTTAGCCAGGTTTTTCAATGGAGAAATTTTAACAGACACCATATGTAATTTAGCTTCAAGTGTATCAAATCTTGATTCTAAGCCCTAGATGCCAGAGAAATCATCTTAAGTGTTTATGTGTTGAAATAGGAATGGCATCAGATACCTTAGGCTAAATTCAGAAGTGATACATAAGGTGGTGTAAGTTAGACTCCTTTAGACCTATTAACAACTTCTACCCATGTCTACACTACAGCCGGGATCGACGCTCTGAGATCGATCCACCAGCGGTCAATTTAGTGGGTCTTATAAAGACCTGCCAAATCGACTGCAGATCGCTCTCCAGTCGACCCCTGTACTCTACCCCCAACGAGAAGAGTAAGGTAAGTCAATGGGAGATTTTCTCCCGTCGACCCCCGGCGGTGTAGACCCTGACCTAAGGTACGTCGGCTACATTATTCACGTAGCTGGAGTTGCAACATTTCTGTAGGCCCCTTAATTGTCTTAAAAGTATCAGTTAAGAATTTTCCTGAATAAGCCCCATCGTTGTTTTTTCAGTCCTTTGAAATAGGGTAGCAGTCTTGCATTACCCCCTTAAAACCAAAACTAGCAATATCAAGAATGCTTAACATAAATTATAAACTTCAGAATGGTCTGTACCATCTATTCATAGAAAAGCCTCAATATCCTTCTTGCTAAGAAAAGTAAGTCTTTTCAGTCCTACCAACCAGCTAAATAACAATATTAAAATCCACGTGAACCCCAATCATGTCATTCAACTGAAGTTGAATAATATGAGCATACGTACAGTTAAGGTGTATGAGAAACACTCCATAAAGAGTCTTATTCCATTATTTTTCTTATCTTCAAAAACAAGAACAAGAAAAAGAGAGTACCCAGAGACACAGTTAATATCCACCCACTCTCAAGTCTCAAACTTTCTGTAACATTGCTGAAATTGTTTTTATCCCATCTACGTTTGGTCCCAGTTCAGGGGGATCTGTTGCTGACAATGGTAGAGAGAGAGGTGTGTGTGTGTGTGTGTGTGCGCGCTAGAGAGACTAGACAAATTATGTTGAATTCAGCCCTGACTGAATTTATATGTTTGAGGGGGTGTGGTCAAAATCGATGGGACCAAATTAATGTACCTTTAGTTGAGATTGTTTTTTAAGTTTCCCTGCTACTGAAAGGTTTGTCATTATTTCCAAAAGGGGTACAGTCTTTAAAAGCCTGCTTGCTCAGTTGGCTTTGTTAAGGTCATGGATATGTTTGCAACGTTGTCCCTCTGCTCTATTCTTTTATGAACCAAAAAGATACTGACTCTCTTGCTAACCCATCTTATTTTATTTTATTATGTATTATTTATATTTTACAGCACCCACAAGTGTGCTAGTAACTTATGTTCTTTTATACATTTCAATAACCTTGCTCATAAAAAAATGAGCAGACAGAGCATGTAAATAGCACCTTTCAAAGAAATGCCATGGTTATCTACCAGTGGACCCTGACTGTTCAAATTAAAAAAACAAAAACAAAACAAACCTCTTATGAATGTCTATATGGCCCAGATGCTTAAATCCAAGTTTGCAATTTGAGTAAGCTGTGCTGTGATTTATGATACTTTAATGTGGGGATTTAGATTTTTGCTTGTCTGCCATGGGACACCCAATTTTAGTAAAGAGACAGCAGGGGGACGTCCACACCACTAGCTCAAGCACAGAATAACTTTGCTGTTACAAATAAGCTTTGGGACTGCAAAATCCTGAACAATTTTGTATTTCAATGTGATAACCTTCCTTTTTTTTTAAGCTTGCCGTTAGCCAGTTACCAGCATTTCCCCCCCCCGCCGCCATAGGTTATCTGGGACACTGTTGTGTAGAAAATTTAGGGCAGAGAGCATTTAGCCACTGTTGCTTGGATTTGTGTGTGCAATCCTATACTACATTAATGTAGGTAATGTTTATAGGAATGTGTAACACCAAAACATAGCAAGCTGTCCTTGCAATTTGTTTTACATTTCATTGGGTTTATTTTTATCTCTTTTTAACCAATCCCTTGTATTTGCTTTATTCAAAACTTCATCATGAGAAGGCACAAATATTTGCAGATTGGGATTCTGGTCTCTTGGGTGTAAAATGTGCTGTAACTGATTCCCCTCCCTCCCTTCTAATTAGCAATTGAGGCATCATCTGAACTATTTTATGTCCCCTCCTAATCCTTTGGGGCCTAAGCTAAAGCCTATTGAAGTCAATGAAAGTCTTTCCAAAGTAGTTCAGATCTTAACTAAGAATCAAGATGGCTTCTACAACAGCGCAGAGTTGAAAATTAAAAACAGATACGGAAAAGTGATTATCTCTGCTGCCATTAAGAACCAGTCTCCAAACATAATGGGCTTGATTCTGATCTTGCACTGGTGTAAATCAGGAGTAGAGTTGTGCAAATTAAGAGATGGTTTGCTGGCAATTCGAGGGGGGAAAAAATCATTTAAGGTCAGAGCAAACCCAAAAATTTTGGATAATTGAGAAGTTGGAAAACATTGCATTTGGGGTTGAATGAAATGTTATGGTCAATCCAAAATGAAATGTCATTTAGATTTTGAGCAATTTGTACATTTTTGAATTTTTTAAATAAAATTGAAGGAATCATTGAAACAAAAAGTCATATGGAAACAAAAAATCAAAATGTTAAAGAAAATGTTTCAACTTTTTCATAACATTTTTTGGGGGGTACGGGGGCAGGAGCTGGACACAAACAATTTGGTGAAAACAACATAAATTCATAGAATGTTTTGGTATCACCAAATATGATTATTTGTTGTTTAGGTTTTTTGTTGTTGTTGTGGGGGGGTTTTGGCCAAAAAAAAATTAGGACAAAAAATTTTACCCAGCTCTCATTAGGAGTAACTTCATTGAGGTCAATGGAGTGATACTGGTGAAAGTGAGATCAGAATCAGCCCATTGTATTTGTAAAGCAGTTTGAATATAAAGGGACAAATTCAGTCCTAGTGTAAGCAGGCACAGCTCTGCTTTCAGTAAGTATAATTCAATCGCCTTGTGCCTGTTTACACCTGATCTGAATTGGGTTCTGTAGGTGCTACCAGCCAGATTCTGACACTGTTGTTTACGGTGATCAATACCTTACTCCTCAAGTAGTCTATAGTAGGCTATTTTTGGAGTCACCCAAGGTGAGTAAGCATATTAGAATCTTCCCATAGCTAAGTATTATCAATTTTTAAATTTTTACGATCTCTACAGCCATTGCCACAATTGAGCCATGCTCATCTGCTACCCTGCCAGCTTCCTTTAGTCTGAAGCTGACTTGACCTTGTGTCTCCCAGGCAGAATGGGGTGCCACAAGACTAGTTCAGTAATATATCTGCTGACACTCCTAGTGGGGCTGGGGCAGATCACAGGTTTTGTAAACCCATCCCAGGGAACTGCTCTCCTGGCTGGTGTCCCGGGGCTGTTGACAGGGTAGGTATCTGTAGCAAGGCTGTGAAATGAGCACATTTAGTTCCTTTCGACGCTGCTCCATCCTAGCTGGCTGTCTCGCTCTATAATAGCAGTCGCTCCCAGTCCTGCCCCTTGCTTCGCATTGGTGCTAAAGTTGTAGACTTCAAACTATGGGACCAATCCTGTTCTCATTTAAGTAAATGCCATTGAATTAAATAGGTGTGGGAGCAGTGCTCATATTGGCCATTAGCAAAGAAGACTAAACAAGAAGAACTTGTACATTGTGCCAGTATGAGGAAACAGACTATTACCTTGCTTAAATGTCTCCTCCAATTTATTGTGTTGTGTTCTGATGGGAAATACACTGAAGCTTGTTTTTTAGATGAATTAAAAGTAACACTGACAATATAGCCTGCTTATGTTGTAAAAATCTAGGAACTTAATTTCATTTCAGATGTCCATACAATATCTGGTGCTTTTTTCTCCTTATACCATACTGGATTTTAGTAGTAGTCAGATTTGATTTCATCCCCAGAATACACTATAACTAAATTTGTTGGAAAACACCATAGTAGTTTGGCACATTTCCTCGAGCTTGTCTGTGCAAGCAACTGCATTCTTGGGAGTAGTTGTACTTTGGGATCCTATTATGTCTCCACTAGAGTATATATTTTCTGGCTTCATTGTAGCTTGATACACTACAAAAATTGTGTAGTATGCTGTTAGCTCTGGCTACAAGCATTATATCAAAATGCATAAATGAAAAAGCAGGGAACTCAGAGGAAACTGCTGGGGAAATGGGGGAGGGATCGCTTAGTGGTTTGAGCATTGGCCTGCTAAACCCAGGGTTGTGAGTTCAGTCTTTGAGGGGGCCACTTAGGGATCTGGGGCAAAATCAGTACTTGGTCCTGCTAGTGAAGACAGGGGGTTGGACTCAATGACCTTTCAGGGTCCCTTCCAGTTCTATGAGATAGGTATATCTCCATATAAATAAGGAAACATTCCACACCTATGTAATAGGCAGTTTAATTCTAAAGGACTGATGGCACAGAATAAGGAAGAGGCCAAGAATATGATGACTGCTTTCAGCATTAATTTTGAAATGCAGTTTACCCTAGCCTAATGGCAGGACCTCTTACCTTTTTGTGGGAAGATTCATCAGCTTGAAAACTGTTACCAAGTTCTCAGTTGAAATCTGTGACTCTAATGTTACCCTCAAGTTTATTCCCCCAAAATGTTTTTCTTTATCTAAATAATTTTTCAGAACATCCAAAAATATTTATATATCTGGGGGAGAGGAGCCTAGCAGGGGAGGAGGTTGTTTTATTTTAAAAGTAGCATGTTCAAGGACCCTAGCTCAAATTTGCTTCACAGGAAAATACAGCAATTGCAAACTTTTTTAATACCAAAAATGAATGTTTTTTTTAAGTTGTATTTATGTCCCTCCCTTGCAAACAAGTGGCAGATCTGACCTGCATTTATGAATCCTGGATGCATTGACTGACAATTGTAGAAGGTAGAAATGAAAATTGGCTTCCCCTGCATTCTTCTGCAAGGCCTTGATTTAGCAAGGTACTTAAGCATATGTCAATCTTAAGTGTGTGAGTGGTCCAATTAACATGTGAAATCACTGCCTAAATTCACTGTGGGGAATACCTCGCTGAGTGGAGCTAAAGGACGAATTCAGGAAAGTGAACAGCCAGTTGGTCGAGTCATCCATTTCTTCTGCCGCTTTCAAAGAAAATGGGAGATGAGTTTTTGTTTTCAGCCTTTAGACTGGGTGAGCCAATGAGTCAGTGCACCCAGTATTTTAAAGTGTGGGCATACTCTCCTGCCACAGTTTCTGAATCTATCATCCCACTTTGTAGGGACACACCAACTTTGGTTTTACTTTGGCAACTTAATTTATAAGGTGATAATGTGTGTCTCTCTTTTTTTGGTTTAGATGTCTTTGCCTCCTAACTGAAGGCAGGTCTGAGGGGCAGCTTTGGTGGTGATCTCCTGAGCAGAGCAGGACAGGCAGTTTACAGTGTTCCAGCATAGTCTTCTAGAGCACTCGACAGGGAAATTAATACTTCTCCCCGCATCTTCCTCCTCCTCTAGTTAACAGCTCAATGGGGTTGAAGGGGAGAGGTGTGGACTCTGCATGTGAGATGACTCTGGATTGGTTTCAGAACATCAGTCACACTGAAACCAAACCTCATCTAAAGAAAATGGGGAAGGCACCTTCCATCAGCACACAATGACTAGAACAAGCAGGAGATACCTTATTGCTCCAATAAGGATGTATTCTCCCCTTTAGTCACTCCTCTCCTACTTGGGGACAGTCAGACTTAGAGCCACATTGGGGGCCAGGAGAGGAGCCATTTAAAGGAAGAGAGTGCTGTTACTGAAGGAACCGCAAACAGGTTCCTGCTGGCGCCATGGGTCGCTCTTAGACTAGTAAATGGCTCTGTTTCCACATCTTTCCCTGCAAGAGGATCAGGTTCAGTGCATCTGCTGCACTAATTTTGATCCTTGGAATATATCTTCAAGACAATCTTTGGCTTGCTGGCACTTGTCCCCTGCATCATTAGTTAAGGAGGAGGCAGCTCAGGGAAAAAACTCTCAGCTTTTTGTTGCAGTGTTCCAGAACACAGAGCTGCCTGCTCTACTTGGGACACACCGATATACCTGCCTTTACTTAGGAAGCTAAGGTGGTTCTGAAGAAAAAAAAAAATCTGAAACGTGCACATTCAGTTTAGTGTGTCTGCCTATAAAGTAGAATTAAAAAGACAAGGTGGGTGACGTAATACCTTTTATTGGACCAACTTCTGTTGGTGAAAGAGACAAGGTTTTGAGCTTCACAGAGCTTTTCTTCAGGTCCTGAAGTTGGTCCAATAAAAGATATTACTGCACCCACCTTGTCTATCTAGTGTCCTGGGACCAACACGGCTGCAACAACACTGCAGACTATAAGGTAGCATTGCAGGCTGTTCCCATACTAAAATGAACGCAATTTAAATCCCTATAAATAAATACAGCCAGGAAGGAGTGGTTGGTATAGAGAGGGTCATGGAGAGGAAAACAAGAAAACAATCCTTTAAAACAAGTTAAAAGTTTGTTTGGCAGGTAGTAATTGCATTGTGTTTATCCAGGCCAGGTTTGGTTGCCTAGGAAATACCCTATTTAGATTGTAAAGAGTCAGGGTTTTTTTAGTATGATTATAACTTCTCTTTATTAAAATGCTGAGGCTGTATGGAGAACTACTTCTTGCTGAATATTTATTCATTTATTGTTTCATTTTCCTTGCAACGAGAACAGCAAATGCTGTGATTTGATTTTTAAAAATACTCAAATGCTGTCTAATTTCATGTAGCTTTTTGTAAGCATCTCAGTATCCTCAGCTGTTGTGCTGTATGGTAACTTATAGCAATATCCCCCAATGAAGAGCAGCATATCTTCTGTCCTCTGTAGCAACAGCACATTTGGAGGAAGGGGGTTCCTTTTTCTTCAGTGGGCGAAAAAAACAGCTGTCACAAAAGCTGTGCTAAATTAGGGCACTGGCCCTTTCTATATTGATACCAAGTAGATACTTAACATGCAACTCTGGAAAATGGAGGATGGGAGCTGGCAGACATCTCTAGCAGAATGTTTTCACATCTTCCCTATGCTAGAACAACATGAACTTCCCGTTCTCTTGGGTGTCAACACTCTCCCTAGGTTAACATGCTGCTCTATTCTTGGCTTCTTTTCTTTAGGCAAATACTTTCTATGTCCAAAATGATTTCAAAAAGCTAGTTCTTTCCTCTGTTTCAGACTACCCTAGCACATATCATAGCCAGCAACAGCAAGAAGAATGGTACAAGATTTGTGACTTTATCAGCAACAAGTGCCAAGACAAATGATGTCCGAGATGTTATCAAGCAAGCAGAGAATGAAAAAAGACTCCTCAAGAGGAAGACCATCCTCTTTATTGATGAGATTCATCGTTTCAATAAATCTCAGCAGGTACTGCTCCACCTGAATGTCAGGAACAAAGTTTCTGTCAACATATTACTTGCTTAAAATGTATGTACCTTGGTGCTGAACAATAAATGTTTTTTCTACCTTTATATTTTAAGTCCCTGCTTGATATATTCAGAAACTTTAGTGTAGAAGTTAAAAATTAAATTAGGTTTCTAATTTAAGTCTCAATTGTGTATTGTGTGCCTTTCAAGAACTTCAATTCAAAACCAAATCAGCTTTTGTAGAAGTTTTACATGCATTGTCACATCTGACTTTTTTTTTTTTGCCTGAAATTTTACTTCTTTATAGCTGTATTACAACTTCACTTCTTCTATGTATTTGCCTATTAAGAAGAGCCTTCATTGCCTTCATTTCAGTGGTAACATTACATTCAGTTTTTAATTAAAAGCACGTCACTAGGAATCCTGCAGATATTCCTTGTTTGTTTTTGTTTGTACCTACCCACTCTTCTCTATTGAGAAAATAAAGCGAACCGAGACATGAAATGTATTTATGAATAGTACCTCACCACAGCCAATATGAATTTTTCCTTCTTGAGCATCATTGCCTTTATTCATATTCTTTAAAACTTTAATAGCCCAGCTTCAAAACTTCAGATGCCCTTAGGAAAAAGTTCTACAAAAACTGGTAGGCATCAAACCAATAGGGTTTGACAGAAATGGAATATGGCTATATAGAAATCATTCTTAAAACTGATAGGTTAGCTGTTTCTAGTAAATTTTTTCTGTAGTTTTTTTTACCTATTCTATAGAATTTAATAGGGAATTATTATCCCTTCCATAAAATTCTAAAGCTTGGTTCAAAAAACTATAGGAAGTATCCTGGTTGGCTGTTAAATTCTATAAGACTTTTCCATAAGGGCAGCTTTTCATCGTATCTGCTGTCTGCCTAACAATAAAACAGAATCACAGTACTAAACGGTAATGACTTGAATTTTCCTAATGCCGTTCTTTTCAGTATCTCAGTTCATTCTTGGAGAAAGGACAGGTTATTAAGGTGAAATAACCATCATGTACTGTGTGAATGGAATGAATTCATTTAGGCAACTGGCTGATGAGCTCCCTTGTCAGTGAGCTCGTAAGGCATATCAGCTGGAAGCCTAAAGAATAGCAAGCCATGAAAAATGTACTTTAAAATGCCTAATAACTACTCACTTGGGATGGTTCAGGTTGTCGTTGATTAAGATCAATTTTTTCTGTTTCCCTCCCATGTTCAGGACACTTTCCTTCCTCACGTTGAGTGTGGGACTGTGACGCTGATCGGGGCAACCACCGAAAACCCTTCCTTCCAGGTCAATTCCGCTCTTCTGAGTCGCTGTCGAGTTATTGTTCTCGAGAAGCTCTCTGTTGAGGCGATGGAAATTATTCTGATGCGGGCTATCACGTCCTTGGGGATCCGGGTTTTAGGCCAAGATGAGCAACACACTAGTTCTGCGAATGGCAGCGACAGCAAGAGCTCTGAGTAAGTACTTTACGAACTGCCATGTGTTAACACACACGACCCGAGGAATCTATTGACAGGCTGCCAGAGAGAGCTGGGGGTGGGAAAGGAAATCTTAACCACTCCTAATAGTAAAGAAAAGAAAGTAGCAACATATGCTGGATGCTAGCGGGGGAAAAAGAATACAGAGCATTAGCTACCGGTGGATCCAAAATAAAAAATCCTACTGTCTGAATTAGTACAGAGTTTTATACTTGGATTTGTCGCCTCTGACTCACCCACAGGATATGTAAATCTGTTCTGCAGCTGAGGATTTGCTTTGGAAGCCTATAACTGGGTCCTGTCATACCCTCATGCAGTACTTTTTGTTGTTGGTTGTAAAAGCATCATATTACTGTGAGGTGGTAGATAGGGCATTACATGTTACTTATTTTGAGCCCACCAGCCAAAAAGCTGCTGTATTTTGCATAACTTGTTCGAACGAGTTGGAGAGGGAACCTTTGTGAACCTATACAGCAAATGAAGTTGCTATATGCCACACATGACTTTATCTCTTCACTGTGTGAAGTGAATAAAATATTAAAAAATAGTTCCTGTTTCCTTCCTCTAATTGTCCAAATCAATCACATTAAATTAAAGCCATGCTAAAAGTTTGGTATCGTACCTGAGAAACTAAAATCACAATTTCTTCTGAGGTTACAATGGGGATGACAAGTATTTCTGAGTGAGCTTGAGGGTGAAAAGGGTAGAGAGGAGTATAATGTTTTCTTGGAAAATAAATTCTCTATTTTGCTCCCTCTTCCCCACACTGGAAATTATTTGCAGTCATCATTTTAAAATGGGCAACTAATGAATTCAAAATAGTGCAAGCTCTGTTTAAATTTCATGTTTGTTGTTATTTCATTTGTTTCCATACGAGTGCTTAACTGTGTTATAATTAAGAACTTAGTGTGTTCACAGGAAATAAGTAATAGTGCAGGAATATCCCTGTACATATAGAAAATGAGAAAGATATAGCCCCTGAGAATGTATTTTGTCCTGTTGTATTACATGAGCAATGTGAATTCCTATATTGTACAGTTTAGTGCAATGAATGAGGGAATTCTGTTACATTATTTAGGGCACCATTCCTGACATTGTTTACCCGTTTGTTGCTTTTATATATTACACAGGGATGTGAATTGTAGCTTGAAGGAGGGAGGGCTGCATGTCAACTTTAATGTAACAGCACAGCTGTGTTTGCGACTACACCCTGACTGGGTTTTGGAGGCTTTCCTTTGTATATGGGATTAAAGTACAAGGCATAGTTTCAGTTGCATTTGGTGAGGGTTTAGGTTTCATTTGACTCCATATCTGTAACCTTCCACTAGCTCTGGATGAATTAAGCAGCACAAAGAGTCAAAAGAAGTCTGTCTAGCATAGTTTCAGGAATTTGTCCATGAGGAACAGTGTCCCCAACCAGTGACAAAAATGGAGGCCCAGCTTTTTAAAAGTAAGGATAGAACTCCAATTTTAAAGATTTCTTTTCTTTAGCTCTTTCCTGGCGCTTCCTGCTTGTCTGTCTGACAAATGGTGCTCTTATTGGTCAAAAAAATATCCTCTTATATATACATCTTGTCTCTTACCTTTGGTTTGTCTTTTCTGCTGTCCTTCTAATTCTCTTCTCACTGCATGTTCCCTCTTTCCCCCACCCTAGCCACTTTCATCTCATCCCTGCTTGCCATTCTTCTTCAGCATCAATCCCATTACCCCAAAATACATCTAGCAGTAGATGCAGGTAGCTGATAGTTCATCATGCTGAACTGGGAGATAAGCACACAAGTTTGGATGCAGTCCCAAGGTCTAAAAAGTTTTCTGTGGTGTTTTCTTTTCATATAAAATGAAGTTTTCCCTGAAACTGAGGGATGACGGGGATATATAGATTAAGGCAGAATTTCCCAAAGTGGTACATGCCCCCTGTTCAGTGATTTGACGGACTAGTTAGGGTGTGCAAAAGATGTATAAATTAAAAGGTCGTCATCTTAGTGTATACGCAGTGTGCCTCAGGTGGCACGTGATCAGGATTCATCACCGAATTTGGTCCACCGAATTTGATCATTAGCTTCCCCGGCTTGGGCGAGTACTGGTGGGGAGTGCGACGTGAATGCGTAACAGCATATGCTGGACTTCCTCTTGCCCTTTAGCTCAGGGGTTCTCAACCTTTTTCTTCCAGAGGCCCCTCCCAACGTGCTATCAAAACTCCACGGCTCAGCTGTGCCACAACTGTTTTTCTGCATATAAAAGCCAGGGCCGGCGTTAAGGGGTAGCAAGCAGGGCAATTGCCCAGTACCCCACACCACAGGGGAGACCACAAAGCTAAGTTGCTTAGGCTTTGGCTTCAACCCGGGTGGTGGGACTCGGGGCCCCGGGTTGCAGTCCTGCGCAGCAGGGTTTTGGCTTTCTGCCCTGAGCCTTAGCAAGTCTAAAACTGGCCATGCTTGGCGGACCCCCTGAAACCTGTCTGCAGCCCCCCAGGAGGTCCTGGACCCCTCGTTGAGAACCACTGCTCTAGCTGAAGGTCCTCTGTCTTCAGGAGATGGGCTGCCTCCTGCTGCGGCAATGGAAGTGCCCTCTGAAGCTCCTTGAAGGATGTCCCAGTAACGTTCCCTCCAAATTCCACCACCAGAAAA
This sequence comes from Terrapene triunguis, assembly GCF_002925995.2. Lineage (NCBI taxonomy): Eukaryota > Metazoa > Chordata > Testudines > Emydidae > Terrapene > Terrapene triunguis. Next base: position 20,929,994 of record NW_020664404.1, on the reverse strand, counting down.
CTGTATCTAAATTAAATTAAATTAATGGAGATATCCCATCTCCTAGAACTGGAAAGGACCTTGAAAGGTCATCAAGTCCAGCCCCCTGCCTTCACTAGCAGGACCAAGTACTGATTTTGCCCCAGATCCCTAAGTGGCCCCCTCAAGGATTGAATTCACAACCCTGGGTTTAGCAGGCCAATGCTCAAACCACTGAGCTATCCCTCCCCCCCCGTATCTATTTAATACAATTTTTAATATCTACTTTGGGCCATAAATGACCCTTGAGAAATAAAATTGTTGTAATATAGATGAGGGTGGTAATTAAAGCGTAGGAACACCTTTTCATTCTCCTGCTAGCATTGGATAGAATATTTAGTATTGGGTAGGAGCCCGGGTCCTAGTGTAGAACTTGTTCTTCTGGCCCAGAAGTAAGAGTTCTACCAACTGATCTATATTGTTACCCCCCGTTTTGATTATGAGCATATGCACGCAAAGATACAGTATGTTGTATTTGGTGACAAAGGAGGTTGGTGGTGGGACAACTCTAGTTTAAAGCACAAAGCTGGGGATTAGTCATAAAAAAGCATAAGCGAAAGATTTCAGTGTTCAGGATGATTCTCTCTGGAAGTCACTCTCTTATGTGTAGTGGGCACATATGGCCCACGGTTTTCAAACTTGGCTGCATGAAGTTACACTACTAAATTCATGTTCAGACTCCTATATGTAAAATGATTTTCAAATATGCAAAGCAGCTACAGATCAACTTCTGTAGTCATCGGAGTACTGAGGACCTATTAAAATGAACCCTCTTACATGTGGGTGCCTAAATATGGATTCAGAGGCCTGACTACGGGCACCCAAGTTTGAAACCTTGGCCATAGTGTGTAACACCTGGCATTTTAGGGACCCCTTCTGTAACTACAACTAAGTGGATTGTCCGCCTAATTTTTATTTCCTTATTTTTGTCAATTATTAAGTTAGATTCCTAATGTTATTTTAACAACCTTTGAATTTAGTTATTAAAGTTCTGCAGCATAATGTCTGTGTTTTACACTTGGGCCAGATTCACTGTAGCCAAGTTGCCCCTGCTTATGCCAGCTGTGAACATAGATACTAAAATGAAAAATGTTGCAAATTCTATGGTCCTAATTTTGTGCGCAAAGAAACTACTCTAGGTAAAGCACTCTTGTAAGTTTGCACCATTATCTCAGCCACTGTAAACCTGAGCCAGGAAGAGAGAGACAAAAATGTGAGGAGGAGAAGTAAGAAAAAAAAAAAAGTTCATACCAAAGATTAGACGTTTCTGAAATGTAGAGAGAGGCTACCAACACTTTCATTTGTTGGGGGTCTTACTAATATACAATGTGACACTAAAATGTATTCATTCCTGCCTTGTTCTACATACAGTGATACATTGCACTTATACAATGTAACATTAATGTCAGGAAATCAAATCACTTTACAAACATTAATTTTTTTTAATCCTCCCAACTTTGTCTGTTTAGATAAACGTGTATAAACACACATAGAAAGGTCACATAGCAAGGTAGTGTCCGAGTCAAGCAAAATATAGGAGTCCATATTTCTAGTCCCCTGCACTAGCAACCACTAGATGCCATATAATTCAGTCTGGTAATTAGTGCATTGTAATTAATGAAATATTGTTCCACTTACTTGTTTTATCTTAATCCTCTTGATTAAAATCTCCTTTTTGGTCTCAAGCCTTTTAGAAAGTTGTTTCCTTTTTTATCGCATATTCTCTCCAACTTTCCTGCAGACATTGGAGCTGAGATGAAGAGCCAAATTCAGAAGTGATCTTTTAAGGTGGTTTAAGCTACGTATTGTATCATCAGTTATTTGTATTATTATTTTTATGAAGAACTAATTTATTTCTTTGAAAATTGTGCTTCAAAATTGATGTTATATGGCTCTGTTGAGAAGGGAGTCTACGCTAGTGTAACTTGCTGTGGGACTGTAATGTTTGAGGGTACATTAAAGAAATGAGGGACTACTTTATATTGCACCCTGCTGTTTGTTGTATTTCCAGCCCTTCCACAAGTAGGTTACACTCACTTTGACTCCCTTGCACTCACTAATAGCATCTTGCAAATCACCTCAGAATTTGGCCTAATGACAGTTTTTTAGGATAGTTCATGCTGGGATTCAGATGGATTCCATAGTGGAGACAAGCTAGTGAGATATTTACTCTTGGAAAAACTATCTAGCTGTGGTTTTCCTTCACCTTAGTTAGTATAGTACAGGGGTCGGCAACCTTTCAGAAGCGGTGTGCTGAGTCTTCATTTATTCATTCTAATTTAAGGTTTCGCGTGGCAGTAATACATTTTAATGTTTTTAGAAGGTCTCTTTCTATAAGTCTATAATATATAACTAAACTATTGTTGTATGTAAAGTAAATAAGGCTTTTAAAATGTTTAAGAAGCTTCATTTAAAATTTAATTAAAATGCAGAGCCTCCCCGGACCGGTGGCTAGGGACCCGGGCAGTGTGAGTGCCACTGAAAATCAGCTCACGTGCCGCCTTCGGAACGCGTGCCATAGGTTGCCTACCCCTGGTATAGCATTTTGTTGTCAGTAAGTGATAGTTCCTGGGGTGCCCCTGTTTGTTTATTTATATTTTTGTCTCCAAGTATCGCTAGTTACAAGGTACAAACATCAAGACTTGGCATCTAGTATGTTCCCTGTTAAGTACTAGACAGTCCATTTGTAAGATGAGCATGAATCTGTTGAGAGGTCAGAGTAGTTTTCCTGACTTTAAATTGTTAAGGCATGTAGGGTAAGGGGCAGGTCTGTAAAAACACAGAGAATGGATTTGAGCTTCTGAGCATGGGATGGCAGGCCAGGGTAAAAAAGGTGAAATAGTTTGGTTTTGGAAACCAAAGCACTGACATAATTAAACACTACTTTGTAATCAAGATCTTGCCTGCTAAAGCAAAATTAGCAAACTCACTGTTAATCTGGAGTCTCTGGATCACAGCTACAATTTGTACTGAAATAGTAATTCTTAAGGGAAGAAATGCAGTATTTGAATGAATTAGTGTAAGTATCAGTTTCCTCTGATGAAGGGGTATTCTCTTCTACTGAAATATTTTGGGGGGATGGGGAAGAACCCCAACCTTATTTAAAACCACTGACTGCACTGTATTGTATGCATGACTGTTTCATGCATGACAGTTTCTCCACTCATTTTTGTTTTAATCTCGCGTTCAATATGCAATACTTTTTTAAAAATGTGCCTAGTGAAATATATTTTTCAGTCTCTTACCTTGTCTCCCTTTTAAGCAGATTTTTTTTATTTACATCCTCATCTGTGCTCTCAATGCCCTATTGTGGAGTCCTATTATTGCCTGCCTAAAATATCGTCACCTGAAAACGAAGAGAGCAATGTCATTGTGATACCTCTGGCATTAATCAAGGTGCTCTCCCTATTCCCGTGGTGGATTTTAGCATAATAAATAGTAAGCTTTTGGGGAGAGAGCCTGCTGTCTCGATCATGTTACATATTATTGACTTTTAATAAATAATAATGGAGCTGATAAGAATTTGTTATATAACACAGTCTAAATTTTCTACAATGCAGTACTGAACCTTTTTATTTAAAATAGCTATATTGGGTCACGTTTGGTATAATGTTGCTTTCATGGAAATAAGACTACTACTTCTACATCATCCATAGATCTCAAAGCACTTTACCAAGATGGGTAAGGATTATTGTCCCTGTCATTACAATAGAGTGGGATATATAAACACCTTATCAGTACAACTGAGGCACTGAGAGGCTGAGGTCATACAATGAGTCAATAGCAGAGCCAAGAATAGAACTCAAATGTATTATTATTTAACAATTAAATTGCAATAGGGCTGGTAGCCCTCAACGAGGTTGGGGCCTATCCAAACATAGCAAGTGATAATCCCTGCCCCTAAGAGCTCTCTTGACTCCCAGTCTGATGCCCTAGCCACTGGATGTGGGTTCAGTTTCAGCCTATATTCTGAAAGCAAGAAGCCTGAAATGCCTCATGCCTTTTTTTAATCAGGCAAATGCCTGGTCTCTGTCGGAACTATTCTATGAATCCTTCTCTCTAATCTTCCCCACTGGGAAATCCAAAGTATTTTGTTTTTTAAACATACAGCGTGTTGTTTGCTCTTGCTCTCCGTTGACGTAGGCACTTGTAGTATAAGTGCTTTTGCTGCCTGCTGTGCTTTAAAAATAACCTTTTATTCAGCTACAACTGATTAGCACCTACTGGTTTGTTTCAAAACGTAACAAAACCCAGTGGCCAACTTTAGCTCTGAAGGATGAATCCTGATACATCATCACAGTCTCTTTAAATATCAAGGTATTATTACAATGAGATGTACTGTACAGTGCTTCCTTCATTCCACAGCTCCCTCCAGCCCCCCCCCGAAATGTTGTTGGAAAAAGTAGTTATCTCAATGTGGCGGCGGATGTGCATTCCCTGCACACTACGGAGCATGGCTCTCTGGGGCTCCTTGTGCACGGTTGGAGGAGAGACTGTGGGGATGGTGTGGACACAAGAATATGCAGATCCATAGGCCGTTCCCAATCCCTCAAATCCACCACATAAAGGAGATGGGGCACGTAAGCTACAGACTACACCACTGAGGCATTAGCAACACCTGTTTAATGTTCTGTATTTGAGTCCCTCAGATAAAAGTACTAAGGTGCGGAGGGGAGTGACAGCTGAGGGCGTGCGTGTTATGTTATCTTTTTCTTAGCAAAAATCGCCCTCTGGTTTGGGAGTGTGCAGCAAGCGTCTAGTTTGAGAGGAATAAAAACTTGATATATATACATATCTGGTGTTGACATTCAGGTCTGCTTCTGACTAGGCTAAAATGAGAGGGAGTTACTGCTGCCCTTGTACCTGTCATTTCAGAGCCCTTGCAGCTGTTGCCCGCTTGGCTAAGATATTTATCATAACCCTATAAAGACCTAGGTCAAATAATAAAGATTAGCAGATCAGTGTGTCTGGAAACACTGGCATTGGTAGCTGGCCTCGTCATGCATCATTTCTGATAATAGTAGTAAATCTTTCAGTGAATGAAGTGCAGAGCTGTGGGTGAATCCTAAATTATTTGGCGTGTCAGGACACTCAGTGTGGAATCACCACTCTCTCCTGTCTCCGTGCATTAATCCCCAGTTGATGAATCTATTGATTTTTTTTTCAGTTGAGTACTGGAAATGGCAGTTAGTCATTGTTCATGCTGCACTTTTCACTATAGTACCTTCTGCTATGTATTGGATAGGACACTTGATTGAAAGTCAGGAGCAGAACTGGGCTCTTGTTTCCAGTTTGCCATTGATCTGCTGTGTGACCTGGGGCAAGTCACTTTACATTATGCTTCTCTTTTTCCTCCAACCCTTGGTCTGTCTTTCTGTTTATATTGTGTGTTCTTTAATGTCTCTTTCTGTGTGTTTGTACAGTGTTAGTACAATTACTATAATACAAATTATGGTCATAATAATGACTTTTTTATTCTTTAAGTTTATGTGCACACTCATGAAGATTTGACTCCAAGACAAATTGCCTGTTATCTATTTTCTATGGTTTAAGACTTTTATATACTTTCAAGTGAACTTTAAATACCACTTTTACACTTTTTAACTTTAAAAAAGTGATCTGGTGTCAATTCTCTTGTTTACAGTAGTTTCAAAGGTCATATTGATTGCATAATGCCTCATTAGTCTATAATGTGCAGTTGGATAATTTCATGCTAAAAGTACCACATTTTTGTGCATAAGAATAGTTCTGAAGTGCCTTCCATCCAAGGATGTCAGTGTTTTATTAAATATTGATTGATTGAAGTCCACAACACTTCCAGGACAGACAGGATGAGCTTTAAAATCACCTAATCTACCATTAAATAAACTTCCCTGTCCAGTCTGATCTTGCAAAAACAAGGAAGTTCAGATATGGTTGAAATCTTCCATTCCAGCTTTTACACATGCCATTGTGCTTAAGCATTATAACACACATGGCACATAGGTCACATACTGTTCTCAGAGCCCCAGCAATACTTCAGCACAATGGCATGAATTAAAGGACAGCTCTTTAAACCCAGATACTTCTCAGTAAATGCTGTTTTTAAAAAAAAAAACAGGTAACATTGTGAGTAATTTGCAATGAAAAGAATGTAATATGAAAATAATGTGGGCTAATTCCGTTGCAGGTCCCCTGTGTACATAGAGGAAAAAGCTGTAAGCACTCTAGCTTACCTTTGTGATGGTGATGCAAGAACTGGACTGAATGGACTCCAATTGGCTGTTCAGGCCAGATTAACTGCAGGGAAAACCTCTCATCAGGCTAGCACACAAGGTTGCTCTGTGGATGGAGTTTTTATAACAGAAGACCATGTGAAGGAAGGACTACAGCGATCCCATATCCTGTATGACCGAGCAGGTGAGCGGTTACCCTGAAGGTAGTGCTATGCAGCAAGGACTGATGATATAAAATTATATCTTATGAATTATTTATTTTTCCAAGCTGTCACTGATTTACAAACTAGTCTTGAATTGTGGTTCTACTCTGAAAAAGGTCTGATATCTTCGCGTCCCCCCCCCCCAAAAAAAGATATTGTGGGGTTTCTTATTTCTCTTAATGACTAGATCAAATGTGCTCAGTTTACAATTTTAGTCTAACTGCCAGCCCTACAAACTTGTCCTGAGAACTGAGAGTCAAGCTGGGCTCTTTCCATTTCAGGTGTGGGCCAAATTCAGATGAGGTTCACCTAGACTTATGTTGGCATAAACTTAGGCCCCATGATGTGGAAAATTTGCCAGAGAGTGTGAAAGCCAAGTGACTAAAATCTCTCCTCCATCTGGAGCCTAGAGGAAGCAATTGAAGCCCATTATGTATTTTGGTGCAAAGTGGTAATAGTGGTTTGGTCATGGTTGACAGGGGATGCATGGATTTTTCTGGTAGGCATCCAAAAATGCTGTTTCAAATAAACAAAATCATGTGAGTAGTTGAAATGTTGCTGGGAAATTGAGGGAGCAGTTTGCACATCTTTGTCACAGAGCACACATCCCATTTCAAATAATTTTTTAAGACTTAGCCTAACATTTATTAACCTCAGTTTTTTTTAATGCAATTTTGTTGGTTGAACCCAAATCACATGACCTAAAGTAGCGTGCTGGTCTCACAGAAGAGAGCGCCACACAGCGGCACTGTAACAATTTGTATAGTGGGTTTGTGGAGAGCCTTTGAACCAAACTGTAAACCCTGTATATAATGGAAACCACTTCAAGCCAGCACTCCTAGTTCCAGCACCTATCGCGGCATATGGTTTCAGGGAAATAGTCCACTGCTTATGTCTGATGTGGGTGCCTGCAGACTGTCGATCTGGCAGAGGCTGCCAGCTGAGAAACAGTGCTCTGAGTCCCAGCCTAATCCCAGATTGCTGGTTTCTGGAGGCCAGCAAGAGTTAGGAGTCTTGCCAGTGAGAGAGACTTTCCTTTCGCTAATTCTAGGTCTCATCTGAGCCCTTGGAGAAGCATTGCATCATGGTGATGTGTAAGGCCTGGAATGGAATAGCTGGATCGGCAGAGCAGAGGGTGCTTGTAGTACAGCGCAGGGCACCACCCCAGGGCTGTCAGTGCTTCTACTTGCACACCTATTCGTAAAGAAGAAGCCAGGCCTGCCTCTCACCTGGACTGTTTGTCTGCGGCAGAAGGACCCTGCTATCTTTACCTAAAGAATCTCTGTGGAAGTATGGGTGGAGGGTGGCTGACGAGAGGATGGGAGACAATGGGATTGGAACAGCAGAGAGCTTAGTATGTGCACACGAGCAGTCAGCAAGGAACAAAGTTAAGGGGACAATAAAATAAATTCCAGATGTCCCTGGGGATTGTTAAATATAATTGATTTACTGTTAGCTAAAAATATTTCCAGATATTGTATGTGTTGCCCGAATATGTTGCTTTGGCTAGTACACTTCAACCTTAAGACCTGATACTTTTTAATAATTTTATATGTAGTCTTTTTAATAGAACAGTTAAATATTCACTCGGATGCAGTAGTAACTGTGTTGAAATATTGCCCTTAACATAACCAAGTTATCTTTCTTTTACAGGACTGCTAAATGTCTAAATCTTTAGAGCAGTGGTTCTCTACCTTTTTCATATCAGGATCTCCTGGAACTTCCCTCCCCTCTGCTGGGATCCCTCTTCCATTTATTATTATAGGAAGGGCAGGATGGTTGTGTTCTTCAGATTGAGAAATAGGCTTTAGAGCAGTATAGTACCTCTTTCGCACTATAAGCCAGTCAATATTCATCATATTTATTTCAAAGTAAGATAATTATTCTGAAGGATGGAAAATTAAATGTTTTATGAAAGATCTAACAAATATCTTACATGGAATCCAGAAATAAATTTGTGACTGTAGTGATGTACGTTGTCATTTTTTTAGGCAACGTTAGTTGACATTGGCCTGCCTAAAGGTGATTTAAAAACTCTAAAATGGTTATGTTGTTGCTGTTATGTATTTGGTTGGTAGGTGTTTGAGATAGAAGGATTTTTCAAATTAAATGTTTATTTTGTGGTGGAGATGGAATGCTACAGTGGCATTTTTATTAGGTCTGAAAAGTCTTTCAGTGCTCATATTCGCAACAAAATGCAGTTTGAAAATCTGAATGGTTAACTTTATTTTTGGAGTTGCTTTATAAGGTAATGAATTTTGTAGTTTGCTAATGTCAGGCCATGTACGTATAACTGCGTGTAAGGATTCCTAATTTGATACCAGCTCTTACTAAATTCGTGACTTGGCAACATTATGTGTCTCAAATGCTGGCTATTTGTACCTTTTTATGCCGTAGATGTGGGAATTAGAGATTGAGTATTAAGGATTAGATGAGTTTCCTTATACTTAACAATTTATATGCTAGTGTTTTGGAAATATGTGAATGACACTGCATCTTAGCTTCTAAAAATTATGCCAAGAAAAGTTTGGAAAATGGATTGACTTAATTTTCCAGTAGATCAAATGTGATGGATTATCTGTAATTACACTTGCCAAAATTTGTAATGAGAGAGTTGGTTTGTTTTTTTTTATTTTAACTTTGTATGGTGCTTTTAAGTTTTCTGTTACAAAGAGAAACTGTTGTCTAAGAAAATAATCTTTGGGTAAAGACACCTAGCCAGCAACTGATTTGATTGGGGAGGGGAGAAAGGAGACAGAAGACCAGTGGTAGACAGAAAAAAAAAAAAAAAAAAAAAAAAGGCAGTGGATAGAGATAGAAAGAAGAGGATATTGTGGCAGTAAGGAGAGACATGCCAAATTTCACATCCTGGGATTCACGAGTGTGTTATATACCTTTCCCTACCCTTTATCAATTTGCTGTCTCTTTATTTCCCAGTCCTTTGAAATGCTTAACCCATCTTGTGAGGTGTTGAGTGCCCTCAGCTTCCACTGCTCTGTCTGTCTAGTTAGAATGTATCCAGGTGCCATACTCTGTGTCTCTCTGAAGCCACTAGTTCAAATATAAGCATATTAGGTCAGCCGCTTGTCCTTGAGGTAAATACACTGGGTTCCATGCAGTTTACCTGTTTGAGTTCATCAGATATTGTCTTTGAAAGACTAACACACAGCAAACAATTTTTAAGAGCCCATGATGCATTCTGTAAGAATCGAGGTTTGCCTTCCTGTATCCTCCTACAACATTTCCCTTCTCCCTACTCTGTGAAGCCTCATGTATGCTGCTTGACCATTGCCCTCTATGCTAGAGGTCACTGCAGTTCAGTGATGCTTTAGGTATATAGTGTGTAAAGTGCTTCTAGACAGCAGGAGCTGTATACATAGAGCATATTGTAAGAAATTTTATAACTAGGACATGCTGAATCAAGATTGCTCTTCTAGTAGAATATGTTCCAAGAAATGTATTTAGCCTAACAATAGTGAATTGTAATTATTATTGCTTAATCATAATAGTAATAGCATAAACTCTATGTAATAACTGTGCATTTAGCTAATCCAAGTGGTTAAGTGGCATTTAATCAGATGTTAAGTAAATATGAAATTGAGAGTTCTTGTCATCTTATGCAAGTGTGGCCAAATAAATATTGAGGTGTATTTTCCTACATACTTCCACCAAGCACTAACCAGAAGCCTAGGGAGCGAGCGACTCTCAACCCAAACTGTATAAATCCTTCCCCTCATAGGGATGCTGCTCTCTGTGTGTGCAAACCAGCGAAGATTGAGTTGTATAGTGTAGCATCCAGATAAAGGAGGTGTTCTTGTCAAACTCAGCCACCAGTTGAATGCTGCAGCATTTGCAATGTACAGTAGATCTGAGGGGAACAAGTGATTCTGGACATCTTGTAGTTTTTATCTTGATTTTTTTCAGTATAATTTAAGCGTATATAATGGTTGATACAGCACTCACTCTTGAACAGTGTCCATATTGTATTATTGATTATTTTTATTACCATAGTGCCTAGGAGCTTCAATCATGGAGCAGGACCCTATTGTGCTTGGCATTGTACAAACCCACGTCAAAAAGGAGATCCCTGTCTCTAAAAGCTTACAATCTAAGTATGAGACAAGAGACAAACAGATGGGGAAGCACAAGAAAACAGTGACACAATATTGATATTTATGTTAATGGATGAATTGATACAACACTGCCTTTCAGTTACAAGTTTGTATATTCCCCCATCACTTTTACATTTTATTTTCATATTTCTGATTGTATTACTGTTGATTTAATTGAAAACAATGATAAATAATCACTGTGATGTTTCTAGTTATTTATATAGTAATCATTGTTTGGATTTATTCAGTCTTTGGCCTCTGAGTTTGTTTAGCCCAGCTACTGGGAATATTTTATTATCTGGAAACCCCTTCAAATTATTTAAAATAATAATAATAATAATAATAATCTTCCTTCTTTATGAAGTAGCAAAAAGCCCATACGTTAGTTATGTGCAGGCTGAGGGTTATGTACTAGCTTTTCATGCTTTCTTTCTCATAAGTCCCAGGCAGAAGACCTCTTCTTATCAGTTCTGTTGTTGTGGTCTCCCTTTTACTGTGTACTTGCTATCCCTTATCCACAGGCTGGCTACATTCTTCTCTGGCTGAAAAGGGCAGAATATGGGTGCGACAGGGACTAATGCTTGTTTTATCTGTACAGTGCCTAGCACAATGAGACGCTGCCCTGGTTGAGGTCTCTAGCTGTGACTGTAATGTAAATGTAGAATAGTAATATGGCCTTTTCCATGCCTGTTACCAACAGGACTTAGTCATCTGCTGTGAAATACATACCTTGTTGTGTTTCAGGGCTTATATACATGTGTGGGTTCTCCCCATCTGGTGTTGTATAACAAAGTCAACTCCCGTCTAGCAGCCTAAACAGCACACGAAAGCACTTTCATTAGAAAGAGATGGGCAAGTGTGTCGTCTTTACTTTTAAAAGACCAAGAGACGCCTTTTCCGAGAGCATGATGCGAGTTCAGCTGCTTGGGTTTATTGCTACCAGCTGAAGTTGAAAGCTTGAGTGCTATGATGGAGCACAGATATGCTGCGTATGTTGGCACGATAATGACTGCATACCAGTGGACTCTGTGTGGAATACTATTAAAAATAGCTGTCTGCAGGCTTGTATGTTCCAGAAGCCCACACTTGTGAGCCTAAAATCTGGATAGAATAACAATATGATATTTACAATAACCATATGGGACTTGGGCCCAGGTCTTGCTCCCATGAAAGTCTGCAAGTGTTTTCCTTTTCAGTTCAATGGCAGAAGGTTTGGGGCTTCCATACTCAAACTAACGTGCACAGCTTTTATTACGCAACACCTATGAATGCTAAGGATATGGCCCTGTGGTTGTGAATTTTTTGGGGTAGAGGAGAAAGAGAAATGTAACAGTTGCTTTTATGTGCAGTTAGTTGTTTAATAATGCATTTTATATTTTTGGTATCTGTGAACCAAAGCACACCAGACACTTAGCCAAAAAAAAAAAAAAAAATGCGGATGATAAGGAAAGTTAAAAAACATACATTTTTTTTTTTTAAAACTTGCTAATCAAGTACACATAAATTTGTAAACAGAAACTGTCTGTTTCCCTTTCTTAATTTCCCCCTTTTATTCTTAGTTATATCCACTTTTGCTTTGCTTTGCTCCTTTTCCTCAGTTGTCTCCCTGGAGGAGTTAATTAGCCAATCTCTATAAATTAAACTTTCTTGGCATTTCAGTCCTTCTAGCCCCATATGTAATCGCTTTTTCCCTCCTGAGCTCCCATCCATTTGTCAGTGTCTGTCTGGTAAAGAAAGTGCCTGTAACTGAATCCAGGATGCAGTTGCACCAGCGCTGTAGAGAAAAACTATTTCCTCCAGACTTTGTGATATGACATCTCTATGTATTCATCATAAAATTGCATTGGTTTCTTTGTTGGAATCTAACATTGCAAATTCACATCTGATTACTGTCTTCTGTCATCTGTAGATCTCTTTCAGTATTGCATCTTTCCAGGTTTCTCCCTGTCTGAATGGGAAAAAATTGGCATAGGAGTGAAATACTTTTCCTTAATTTTTGCTGTATGTCATCAGAGATATTGTTCAATTTATGAGAATATAATTGCTAGGCTCCTTTTCTCTTTGTTAGATCAGTAGTACAGTGTTTGTTTTTTGTCCAGTCTTCTGTCACCTCCCCAATTTTCCATGAATATTCAAAAGTGGTGGCACTGTAAGCTTGTTGATGAATTCCTTACCCAGTAATACTCACCAATCGACTGGAATATATTTTTCCCTTTCTTGTTCCTCATCAGTAGCTATTCTATATGGCTTTCCTGATTCCTAATTGCCCTAAAATTTATTTAATTTTTCTTGTTGAAGACAGATTTTAAAGGAGAACTACAAAAACAATTTTATTTTGTTTTTCAGTGTATAAAGAAAAGGTAAAAACTTAAAAAAAAATTGAATAAGCCTGCTGCATATAAGACACAACTTACACACACAGATTTAGGGTATTGGATCTGAAGTTTTGGCCCATATCTAGTTATTACCCAGTTAAAAAAAATTCCCTTAAAATGTATTTACTATTGAAAGCACAAGTAATAAAAAAATAGATGTTCTGTGGGTTCGTTCAGTTAAATTTCTGTACATAACATTTCTCGCCATTTTTTCCCCTCTCTAAATAGGTGAAGAGCATTACAACTGTATTTCTGCACTTCATAAATCTATGCGAGGCTCAGATGAAAATGCTTCCCTTTACTGGCTTGCCCGAATGCTCGAAGGTGGTGAGAATCCACTGTATGTGGCAAGAAGGCTGGTGAGATTTGCAAGCGAAGATATAGGTGGGCATCACAATAATAGTACTGGAACATTTTAAAAAATAATATCTAAAAGTTCTTCCGTTTGCATCAGTTACTTTTGGAAAAATCTGTTTGTTTAAAAAAACAACAAATCAAAGTCCATTGCCATAACTAGAGTTCAGGACTAAACTTTTTCTTTTGCAACAACTGATGATATCATTGACACCTCAGATTAAGTGGATGACTGCATTCAGAATTCCATTTTGGGTGTTAATGATTTGATCAACTGTTACAGAAAAAACACAGATCCCTGAATTTAGGTGTCAGTAGATAATCAAAACAGTTTATTTTATTTAACTAAAAATGTATTTTCATTTGTACTTAAATTATCCAGAGGACACCCATATTTTCCAGAGGACACTATGGGTGTTAGGGACACCCATATTTTCTGGTAATTGGGGAAACTAACTCTATAAATCACCCTGACTTCAAAGCCTGCTAGCTGTTTTCCCAGTTGTTAACACCTTGCTGGCTTATCCACGGCTGACTGATTCACCAAAACTTCCCTTATAATACTTCAGTGAAGATGTGATTGGGGAAGAAGTCTTGGGGAAACCATCTCCATATATTATCTAAAATGACCTGTTATCTGAAAAAGCCACCTCCAATATACCTGCATACCTTTACTTCAGTAGCAGAGGTATGACTTTGTACGTAGACGAAGAAAGACAGTACTTGCTCTACTTTGCTGGTTTTAATTTACTTACGTATGATCCTTTTTGTTGTAGGACTGGCAGATCCTTTGGCATTAACACAAGCAGTTGCTGCATACCAAGGCTGTCATTTTATTGGAATGCCAGAATGTGAGGTAAAGCTGTCACAAACTTGTTTGTACGAGCATACACATATTTTTAACAAGTTTTATTTTTGTCTTGTCACTCTTGGTTTCTTTGTATAATATTTACAACTTTGTATTCTAAGTTAACTATTCTTTTGCTTCTTAATTAGCCAAAAGCAAGAGGAGGTGGTGGTGCTGGTGGTGGTATTATTAAACATTCATAGTGCAATAGCAGCTACAGGCTAGACAAGGACATGGCCCCTTGTGCTACATGCTGTACAAACAACAAACTAAATGATGGTCCTTGTTCCAAAGAGTTTACAATCTAAAAGTCACGTAATATTGTTCTCTCTCTGTTTTGCAGGTCATACTAGCCCAATGTGTAGTCTACTTTGCTAGAGCACCCAAGTCTATTGAGGTGTACAGTGCATACAGCAATGTCAAAGCGTGTTTGAGAAACCACCAGGGACCACTTCCACCTGTTCCACTGCACTTG
>NW_020664404.1:20868487-20890395 GCF_002925995.2 Terrapene triunguis | reverse complement strand
CAAGTGCAGTGGAACAGGTGGAAGTGGTCCCTGGTGGTTTCTCAAACGTGCTTTGACATTGCTGTATGCACTGTACACCTCAATGGACTTGGGTCCTCTAGCAAAGTCAACTTCACTGAAGTCAATGGTAAAACTTCTTATTGACTTCAGTGGGGTCAGAATTTCACTCTGCATTCAGGGCCGGCTCCAGGCACCAGCCCACCAAGCTTGTGCTTGGGGCGGCACCTGGAGGGGGGCGGCGCAGCGCTCTGGCCGCCGGGGAGAGCGGGGCCACGGCCGGGCTCGCCGCCCTCCGCCCGGCACTCTGGCCACCCTCCCCCCCGGCACCCTCCCCCCGGCCGCCGGGGGGAGAGCGGAGCCCCCGCCGGGGCTCGCCGCCCCCCCCCCGTGAGGGGGGGGGGCAGCCGGAGGCTTTTTTGCCTGGGGCGGCAAAAAAGCCAGAGCCGGCCCTGTCAGTTGGAAACCATTTTACCATTTGGCTCCTGACCAAGTGTGTTGAACATGAACTTATTATTACGAACACTCTTTTCCGACAAAAGGAAAAGTTCAAAACACCGTGGAGACACCCACAGTCAAAGCACTGGCATCTCCTCGACTACATCATAGTTTGTAATGACGTACTTCTCACAAGGGCAATGACAAGTTCTGATGACTGTTGGACAGATCATCGCCTTATTTGATCCACAATGAAAATTAAGATCGCTCCCAAATGGAGGCTGCAAAAGAAGCAGGTCAGGCGCAAGCTGAAGGTTCAAGTTTTGAAGGACCCTATTAAGCATGACCACTTCCAAGCAGTCTTAAAAGAAAAGCTCCCATCAGAGTTTCTGGAAGAAATTGAGGAACATTGGAGCCAGTTGAAAGCAGTAATCATCAATGCCTGTGAGGATACCATAGGCTACCAAACCAGAAAACATCAGGACTGGTTTGACAAGAATGATGCTGAAATTGAGCAACTCATCAATAAGAAGAAAATGGCATTTTGTGCTTGGCAGAATGACATAAATTGTAATATGAAGAGAGAAGCCCATGCCAAGGTGAGGGCGGAAGTACAACGTAAAACCAGAGAACTTAAGAACAAATGGTGGACTAAGCAAGCACAAGAACTCCAACATCTCGCGAACATCCACAATACATGTGGTTTCTTCAGTGCCACCAAAGCTGTTTATGGGCCAATTTGTCATGGTATGAATCCTCTTCGCTCTAAGGACAGAACCACACTTCTGCAGGACAATGAAGCCATCAATTCTTCAAAATGTTCTTTCCAGTGAGATCTCCTTAACATAATTCTATGGTTGCAGATGAAGTCCTTGAGCAAATCCCTCAACGACATTTAGGGATGAGCTCGGAGACGCTCCCAATTTGTATGAGGTACACAATGCCACCAAGCAGATGAAGAACAACAAGGCAGCGGGTCTAGATGGAATCCCCGCTGAAATCTTTAAAAACAGTGGACCAGAGCTAATTCGGCAGCTTTACCTGCTTATCCTTAAAATCTAGGTAAAGGAGGAGGTACCTAGTGAAATGAGGGATGCCCTGATTGTCACCCTCTTCAAGAAAGGGGATAAAGTGGATTGTGGAAGTTATCGTGGTATCTCCCTCCTAGCCATTGCAGGCAAAGTTCTGGCGTGGATCCTTGCAACCCGCCTTCTACCCCGTCAGAAGAAATTTTACCAGAGTCACAGAGTGGTTTCTGACCATGTCGTTGAACTGCGGATATGATCTTCACAGCATGGCAGCTGCAAGAAAAGTGTCAGGAGCAAAACGGACCACTGTACATGGCTTTTATTGATCTAACTAAAGCCTTTGATTCAGTGAGTCGCCATGCCCTCTGGACTGTACTTTCTAAGATTGGATGTCCTGATAAATACATGAATGTCCTAAAATTGCTTCATGATAACATGAAAGCGACTCTTCTGAGCAGCACAGGCTCCCTGAACAAACCTTTCAAAGTACAAACGAGTTAAACAGGGCTGTATCATCGCTCCAACCATGTTTGTGCTTTTTATTGCTGTCATTCTTTACCTAATTGCTGGGAAATTCACAGCTGGCATTGAAATCATTTACAGAATGGATGGAAAGTTGTTCAGGCTTAGCAGGCTGAAAGCCAAGAGTAAGAATTCTACAACAGCTATTGTGGAACTTCAGTATGCTGATGACAACGCAATCTTTGCCCACTCTGAGAAAGATCTTCAAACTATTTTGAATGTGTTTGCCGATGCTTACACATCTTGGTTTCACTCTTAATATCAAGAAGACTAAAGTGCTCTAACAGCCCTCTCCAAATGATGTATTACATGCCCCATCTATCAAAATCAATGGAGTGGCACTGAAGAATGTCGATCATTTCCTCTACCTTGGAAGTCATCTTTCATCCAAGGCAGACATTGATGCAGAAATTCAACATCGCCTGACCAGTGCCAGTGCCATCAACACTGCCTTCGTAAGATTCTGAAGATCAAATGGGAAAACAGGCGCACCAATATTAGTGTTCTGGAAGAGGCAAAGACCACCAGTATTGAGGCAATGATCATCCATCAGCAATTCTGCTGGACTGGTCATGTTGTCCGGATGCCAAACCATCACCTCCCAAAACAGGTCCTGTTCTCTCAGCTGAAAGAAGGGTAGCGTACCGTGGGTGGACAACGGAAGCGTTATAAGGACTTGCTGCAGGACAACCTAAAAAAATGTAATATTGACATTGATACTTGGGAGACACTTGCCCAGGATCACTTAAAATGGAGTGAAGTCCTACGTGATGGTCCCCTGCATTTTGAACTTGTTCACCGACAAGCCGAAAAGGACAAGAGGCGCAGGAGGAGGGAGAGACTGGTCTCCAGTCATGGTCAACAGCCTCCTACTGAGCCTGAAAACATCTGCCCTCATTGTAATAGAATTTCCGGTTCAAGGATTGGCCCTTTTAGCCACCTGAGGACCCATAAGTCTCATGGAAAATGATCATGCTCGGTAAAGAGTGATCGCCCATCATCATCATCATTGTTCTAATAAATTAGCTAATGGATTTTCTTTCCATTATTTGCCCGGTTCTGCACTACCAGATGAGAGAACCAACTTGTTAAAACATGGGGGAGAGGAGTTGTCCAGAAGTTCTGTAATAAATAGTTGTAAAATTTCTCCCCCCCCCCCCGCCCCCCCCCCGCCAATTTCCTTGTGCTATTTTCCAAAAGGGAGTTAATCCTCAATTAGCTTATGTACCGTATCATTTTATCTGTTAAGGAGATTCTCTCATTTGTTGAAAGTTCTTGTCTATATGTAAAAATAAAATCTATCTGGGTAGATCCAACCAAGTGGGGTGGACTTACTGCCATTCATTTGAAAATGCTAGATTTTCTGGCCAACTTTAAGGATGCAGGAAGAGCATTAGCTTTGTGTTCTGATGATCTCTGGATTTGTTCAATCTCTCTTTCCTAACAGACATGTGAACTGAGTAGCAGGCAATGGAATTCAGATCTGCAAATACTTTATCCTCAAACTCATGTGTCTCTGGGCATTCCCCCCTAACATGAAAGAAAGTAGGTCTTTTATTCCACCACCCCCCTTCCATAATGTGACAACTGTGGAACAATTTTTACATGTATGTGTAGCAATATATATATATAACCCATACAACCATTTGGAAAGCTCCAAATAGTGTGCCAGAGCTAGCTAGGGTTTAACTATGGTAAGAAATAGAGTCCAAGAGCCAGATTCTGATGTCAATTACACCACAGTAAATCCCAAATCAAGTGGTTTTAACTGAGTTGCTCTGGATTTATACCAGTGTAACTGAAAGCAGAATCTGGTCAAATGTCTCTTTCCAAGATATTTTCATAACCTGGCCAGCTAGCTTGATGCAGTTGACCTTATAGTTGCTCATATGCAAATGATATCAAATGTTTAACAGAGTATGTGGTTTAATATTAAATCTTCTATGATTTAGAACTTTAACCAACCCAATTTAGTGCATTTCTAATTTCAGAAGACTTTAACCTGAAGATATCAGAAGTCCTTATGCAGAATGCACTGCTTAGTTTGCAGAAAGGGCTGTTCAGAGTGTACAGATCAGACAATGACCAAATGTCAACATTCCTCTGGTATCTCATAGGCATGTATGTTGACACAGTTAAAAGAAGAGTTGTCATAAAGAGGCCACGCAAGCAGCAAGACTAAGTCCAACTTATTCATCATTCCAAAATCAGCATATATTATGTTCTGCATTTTGTGACGCATGGTAGTTTCTGGTCAGGAGACACCAACATGAAGCAAAATGGTATCCTTTAGAAATCCTCTACCCTATCCTAGAGAAATTTTTGTTGTGGCTTCCTATATTGTACTGCCCTATGATCGGGGCTGAATGGAAAAGCTAATTTTCAAACATTTACCAATCCTTTAAAGGAAAACAAG
Organism: Terrapene triunguis; assembly: GCF_002925995.2. NCBI lineage: Eukaryota > Metazoa > Chordata > Testudines > Emydidae > Terrapene > Terrapene triunguis. The sequence goes on along the minus strand of NW_020664404.1, from coordinate 20,885,994 downwards.
TATACTTGTCTATTTTCCAATAACACATAGGACTAGTATAAATGAGAGTTTTTTTAAAAAGAGAAAAATATATATTTTGTAGGTTTTGTGTGTGTGACTGTGCTTTGGCTAAGATGTGTCCCTGAAGTTAGATCCCTGATTCCATATTCAGGCCTCTAGGATGAAATGCTGGCTTCAGTGAAGTCAATGGGAGTTTTGTCATTGATTTCAGTGGGGCTCCAATTTCACCCATGGTGCCTGATTATGACCCCAAATGAGTGACCTGATTTTCAAAAATCCCACACTCCTAGAATCTCCTACTGTCTTAAAGTGGAGATGGTGTTTGCTCAAGTTTTACAAATTTAACTTAGGATTTAGCCTGAGTTTAAGCACCATTTTTATATATCTTGCCTGAGGCTATAGTCACATTCACCATTCCCCTGTATAATCAGTTTTCCCTCTTTGTGTAAATTTCTGACATGAGAACAGGGGAGACCATCTTAAAAAAAAAATAGGAAAATGTGATCGTGCAACCACAAAACTCGGCAAGGAGATTCAGGGACAAGTGTATTATGTCAAAATACTTACCTTTTTTTAAATTGACCGTATTTCAAGAAGTAGATGGTTTTACTTTATCAATTGTTGTATTACAAACATTTGGACTCTGCATATCATGTTGCTGGAGAAAGTAGACGTATTTGTATCTCACAATCACCAAATAACCAAAGCCAAAGGAAGGATTTACTAAGAGATTTTCCGTTCCCTAAATCCCTGCATAACAGTCCAAAGACACGGCAAGTTTGACCAATGTAACATGACAAGTAATTTGTTTCTACATTCAGGGCTACATTTTTCAAACTGTTTTATGGTCTTTTCTACACTAAAAAGTTGTATTGCTTTAACCAGTATAGAAGCAATGCCATTATATCAGTGTAAAGGGGCTTTTTATGGGTATAGCTTCTCCCCACACAGGAAGGTGATAACTTTTTACTAATATAAGTCACCTTTATTGGTATAATGACATCCACACTAGGGCTTGTAGAGATATACCAGAGACATGATCACACTCCTAACAGACACAGCTATACGGTATAATTTTCAAGTTTAGACCAGGCCTAAGCATGCCGTAAGGGAAAGAGTGTGCAATGAAACAGGACCTAATCATTACTTTGGCAAAAGCCCCACTTGTTATCAACAGAAGTTTGACTTTTAAAGACTGAAAATCACCCCAGAATTATTTTCAGAAGGGAAACCAATGAGCCTAGTACAACTGCAAATAATTCTATATGAGGCATTTTGCAGACTTACGTTATTCCTCAAAAAAAAAAAAAAATACTCAGTATATCAGAGTTTCTAAATCTTCAGGGATAGGGCATTGTGTTTACAGATCCACACTGTCCAATGTGGCCTTAGATAGCCCCACATATTTGGATCTCTCTACATACAAAGATTCTAGCAGATCCTACTCTGATCTGGTTCAAACAAACCAGAGCCTTTGAAACCAAGACGTTAGTAACAGATTCAACCTTATTTTTTTACTAATGCTGAGACCACACTGTTATGGAACATAATGTAAACAGTTAGTTTTTCTCCCCACATTGCTTTTAAGTTCTCAAAAGTATTAGCTGCAGTCTGTTACACTGACAGTTAGTCTTATCAACTTCCAGAGGAAGTTCAAAAATTATTTAAGGAAGTGCCAGTTTCCTGAACACCCACATCGTAATTCCCTGACCCACAGAATGAGTCGGTTCAGCTCCTAGCATCTGTGTTCTGCCCACCAATCACTCCTTCAGTTCCAGGCATCATTCCAAATATTTACAGGTGCATTTAGCCCACAGGTAGTGCAGCAGCTCCTGGTTCTCTCAACGCTTCTGCCCTCCCCTTCCCAGGTTTAATCTCCAGTTCTCCGCTCTCCCTCTCCCATTGCAACAGGCTGTTGCCCAGTAGCCACCAGCTATTCTGAAAATGCAAAAGGAGAACTTGTATAGCAGACCACACTCACCAACCCATTTGCTTATTTTGGTGTTATCACTTAGGTATACAGTTGTTTTTATGCTGTCAAATGCCACATTTTGTGCATAAAATTGCCTGCTGTGGACAAAGAGTTGCCTTTTTTTTTTTTAAATACAACTGTTTATTTGTACTTCCAAGGCAAAGTTTTAGTGAGGTTCACAAAGGAATACGGAATTAGACACACAGAATATATCTGAGGTTATACTGTTAATGCATAGAAATAACTGCACAGGATATACATGAAATTATACAGGCTACTAGTACTAACAGGAAGCAACAGCAGGATATTATGAGTACATAAGTACACCAGTTCCTAGAAGTCAAACTGTTATTTGGTGCAAAAATCAGTTTGTAAAGAGACAGTAGGCAGCCAGCCAGCCAGCCACGTGGGCCAGAGCTCACTGTAGCATTAATATATATAAATTGTAATTAAGATATTTGGAACAGCTACAGAGCAGTTCCCTGGAAAGCAGGAATCCTTCCTGTGTTGATATTATAGTTTTAGGCCAAGATTGCATGCCCTTTTGGAAAGTTAGTTTCAACGATCTGAAAAATCTTTCAAGACCTCTCAAAATCTCCATACATTTTAAACGGATGAAACCATTTTAAAAATTTTCTTTAAAATGTACAGAAGTGTTAAGATTTCTTAAAAAAACATTAAGAAATGGCCTGTCCCATTTCCACCACCTCATTCAGAAGCAATATCATACTAGAGTTCTGAAACAGTGATTGTAAGGGTTGTACGTGTTTAAACAGCTTAATGCTTTCTCTAAGAATAGAAAGTCTCTCTAGACAAATGCTAATTGACCTTTTATCCCAAGACATAAGGCCCACTCGGTTGTTCAGTGCCTTCTGGTGCCAAACAGCATTTTGTTCAAAGGCCTCTAAAAGAAGACTCTAAGGCTATGGCTACATTTGCAGATGTAGAGCACTGTGAGTTAAACCAGCCCTCGGAGAGCGCAGTAGGGAAAGCGGTGCAGTGTGTCCACACTGTCAGATTCGAGCGCACTGCCGGGGCCACATTAGCAGCTCTTGCAACGCCAGAGAGAGCAGTGCATTGCGGTAGCTATCCCAGCATGCAGGTGGCTGCAACGTGCTTTTTCAAATGGGGGGGGGGGGGGGGGGGGGGTGTGACAGGCAGTGTGTTGTGTGTATGTGGGGAGAGAGAGAGTGGGTTTTTGGGGGCTGAGAGCATGTCAACATGCTGTCTTGTAAGTTCAGACAGCAGCAGACCCCCCTCCTCCCCACCTCTCTCTCTCACACACACTCACAACAGCAGCATTCCACAGTAATGGTTTGCTTTGTCCCAGAGCAGATAAGCAGCCGGTTGTCAGAAACGGAGCTTTGAAAGGGCATATCCGCATTCCTATAACCGATTCCAAAACAATGACAAGAGTGGCCACTTGACTCAAGGGGATTATGGGACATTTCCGGAGGCCGATCAGAGCACAGTAATGCAACACCATGTTCACACTGACGCTGGGGCGTTTCAGCCAAGGCGGAGCAAGCGTTATGCTTCTCGTGGAGGTGGATTACTCAGGAGCGCTCCAGCTGCAGAGTCCTGGCACTCTAAGTGCCTTGTCAGTGTGGACGGGTTGTGAGTTAGGACACCTAGGGCTGCTTTAATGCGCTCTAACTTGCAAGTGTAGCCAAGTCCTAAGAAAGGAAAAGCCTTGCAAACTTATCATGCTGAGGAAGCACATTGAATTACTGGATCAAAGTCAGCAGAGAGGGGAATTACACCAAAGGGAAGTCACTGCCAGTTCACAGTAATATGGCAAAACCCACACAAGAGGGCATTTATACATTAGGGAATTTTCTGACTCAAGTAACCGTCTCAAAGAATCCCCAAAAGTACTACGTTCAATTCTGGTCCACCTTTATTAAAAGATCAACCGTGTTGAGAAACCAGACTTTGTCAGCCCTGCAAGTCATTGCATAAGGCAGATTTTACTGTACACAAACAGATATCAGTGCTAAGGAATTGGCAAAGAAGCCCACGAAGGATCTTAGGTATCAATTTCTGAGTAGTCATTTTATTGTGAAATGCAGAATTACAAAATTTGTAAGAACTTAATTACAGGTTCCCACTGGTTTAAATGGAAATAGGATCAGGTCCTCAGCTGTAGCTGTCTTCTCTTTTATGGAGAAGCATATCTGCCAAAGAAAAGTATGCTTTGTGTTGGGTTGTGACGGATGAAGAAAAGGAAAGGGTGATCAGCATTGAAATCCTCTTCCATAAGCATACAGAGCATAGCAATGCCAGCAGTGGCCGCTGCAGCTTCTGTGCCTTCTTCATTCACTTCTATGAAAGACTTGTGTACAATTTTAGATAGAAAGAGGTCTCGTGCGCCTGACATTCCAGACAAGTCAGCCTTGCCACTGTCAAATATATCCTGCAGGCCCAGATCTGATAAATCTGATTTAAGGTCATAGCTGTCTTCCAGCTTAAATTTAGGCAGATGCACATGAACATCAATGGGATGCATATTTTGTGGCTGTGTCCATTCCTGGAGTTTTTCTAAGGTGATTTGCTTCTCTAGCTGGAATTATAAGCACAGTGATCATTAAACTGCCTAGAGAGAGTCTGAAATACCACCAGTGTAAAAGTATTTCTCTTCCAAAAACATTTAAAATGCAATATTGAAAACACGGTCTATAATGATACATGTATACAAAGTAAAGTAAATATAGACATAAAAGGCCAGATTCTGATCTTTGCTACCCTTGTATAAACCCACAGTAATTCTATTACATTCAATGGAGTTACTGCAAATTTACACCCCAGTAACCAAGATCAGAATCTGACCCAAAGCATCCAACTTTAAAATCACAGAGTTTTACTTTTTGCTGCTTTGTACAAAGGAGTTAAAGAAATACTGTACTAGTAACTTAAAAAAAAATCCTATCACTTCATCTAGCTACTTGGAAGTGTAAGTCACTAAAACTCATAATGAAAATAATTAACAATCAACAAGGGAGCTGCCTTCTTGACACTTCAGTAAAGATCATCAGCTTCACCGTTTGAAAGCACAGAAAATACGACATCCAACGCAGCTAAAAGATAAACTGCACCATTTAAAGGAAAATACAGGTTAACTATTATCTGTAACCTATTTTTATTTCACTTTGTCAACTACCTCGTGGCTCAGTTCTGAGGATTAATTAATTAGTTAAAGTTTCTGCAGCACTTTGACAAAGTGAAGGCTGCTGTAAGTAACACTGGTGCCAATGGATTTCTAAGGGACTGAACTGACCATCAGCAGAGTGTAAGGAAACTTCTGCCCTACTTCAGGCAACCCTCCTCCCTCCCGCCCCATGCCACCAGCAGGGAGAGGACTAGCATAGCATCCACTACACCCACCCAACTTGAGAAGATCCCCCTACTCAGAACTGACGCTCTTGTGGATAGTTAGACAGGCTCCACGGCCAGATTCCTCCAACAGTGACACACAAAGCAGATGCACCGCACCCTGGAAACTGGCCCAATATAATTTTATTTGATCAGTAAAACTCCTACTACACGCCTAAAATAAATAACAATGAAAGTTCTTAAGGACTATCAGAGGATGGTGATAACTGGAAACAGCAGGATTTTCCCTTTTGTTATTAATTCTTTACTGTTCTATTAGTAGGCTGAACTGGTGAAGGCATAATGTTGAAGGTACAATTTGTGGGCTTTTGAAGGGGTGAGGGGCAGACTGAAAACAAGGTTCTATATTACAGGGAAATTGTGAAATGCCATCCAAGCAGAAACTGAGACTGGTTTGTATAAATCACCTGCTGGAGTCCAGTGGAGTTATCGTCAATGTCATCAGGTAACAGGATGATCATGCTAAGTTCTTTTCCATCATAGGGAAGCTCTAGCACACGACATTTCAGTTCAGAGATGTACCCAAAAGGATAGTTCTCTTTCTGATACATCATTTGCACTGTCTTTTTTTCATTCTGAATGGTTTACAAAAAATAAAGAAAATTTTATAAATTAAAGTTAAAAATCAGATTTCCTTACCTATGTTATTAACAATACCTTAGATTAAAATTGACTTTTAAAATCTAAATTACTTTTCACTGTATGATTTACTCCCTCTGCCCACTTCCGTCATCTTAGGCAATGAAAATACTCACAGGTTAGATTCACTAATGCTTGATTTATTAGCAATTCTTTGAAGACCCGGTGCTATGTAAATGCTAAGAATTATTATGTTCAGTTTTGCTTTTGGTTTCTCTTGCCTAGCATAATGCTTCCTTCTTCCACTGTAGAAACTAGCCCAGATTCTTCATTCAATTGTAGCTCCTCTATGGTCCTCCAATAGCAAGAGGGGCCACAAACTATATCAACGGCCTGTGAGAAATATCCCCAGTGTAAAAGCTATTCCCAGGCACTGTAGAACTAATAGATTTCTCTGCATGGTCTATGGTTGCCAACCCTCCAGGACTGCCTGGAATCTCCAGGAATTCATCTTTAATGAAAGATTATGTCATGTGAGGAAACCTTCAGGAACATGTCCAAGCAAAATTAGCAACCCTAGCATGGTTCCTCCCACAGTCCCTGGCATAAGGGGCATGTATGACAAGGAAAGAAGCCTTGGCCAAAGTACAGGGTGATTCAGTTATGCTCAGCTAGCATAACTGCTTCCAGGGAGGCATTAAAAGCATAATTTAAAGCTACGCTAAATTGTATTTGGGGAAAACAGACAGAGTATTGGAGGGGCCAATGTACCTACATGCCATATTTTCCTCCACTCTTCCATTCCTGCAGAAAATGGACGAGCAGTGAAACACAGAATCTAGCCCACTGACTTCAGGAAAATGTTTATGTCAGTGTTTCTCAAACTTTCATATTGGTGACCCCTTTCACATAGCAAACCTCTGAGTGCAACCCCCCTTATAAATTAAAAACACTTTTTTTATATTTAACACTATTATAAATGCTGGAGGCAAAGCGGGATTTGGGGATACAGGCTGACAGCTCATGATCCCCCATGTAATAACTTTGTGACCCCTTCAGGGGTCACAACCCCCAGTTTGAGACCCCTGGTTTATATCCAAAGAAAAAACAGTCTGAATAAATAAATAAATAAAAAAGAACGTGAAAATGTTTCTATTCATATTTGGGTTGTAATTTTAAAAAAAATTATAAAAACTTTAATTTGGGGCCTAAATTACCTGAGAGCATCCCTTTATAGATATTCTACAAGCAAAAAGATAACAGCATGCATCCATATTACCTTATTTAACCGAAATTGCATTTGTTTCGTATCTGCTTCTTTAAATTTCTCAGCCCAATTTCCTTTGAAATAAATAGCATTCACCAACACTAGTTTGGTCAGATTATTAACTGTGCCCTCAGACAACAGGTTGGGGATTTTACCTTAAAAGATATAAAAAATCATTACAACGTTATTTTACACTATACATATTTACATTTAAAAAAATCCACTGTCTTAATTCAAGAAAAGATTTCTGATTTTCCCCCCGATACAAATATAGTATATTTAAGCACCATTCTCTTGTACTGTACTACATTATGCTGCATATCATAATAATAGTCCATATATAATAACTTCACAAAAGTGTAAACCCTTACAGCCTCAATTTTCAGAAATGCTTCAATTTTTGGGTGCTCAACTCAAGACAACCTAAAGGGGAATGATTTTCAGAAAGTGGTGAGCATATGCTATTAGCAATAGGGCTTCTTTAGGGTACCTGCCACTGGGCACCCAAAATTTAGGACTACATGATTTAGAAATCTATATTAAGACCAAGATTTTCAAAACCAGATGCCTAAACTTAGGCAACTATTTTGGCAATTGTTGGCCTTAATGTATGAAAATGCACATTTCTTTTTAATTATCTAGCTGCCATAAACACTATGCTCATGCATTTTCTGGTTTTACCAGCCATGTGATTGGATATCCCATAACAAGATGGAACAATTCTAATGGCAGCAGAAAATGAGGACATATCCCTATTGAATAGCCACAAAAAGATGCCCTTTATTTAACTAACCAAAATCTCTTACCTTCAGTCTGTTCTGCTACCCACTGGTTAATTTGTTTCCTTGCTTCATCTGGAGCAAGTAGAAAATCAACCGTAGCTAAATCAGCTCCATATAATTTCTGAGTCTTAGTCAAGAAGTCCTAGAATACATAGTCAGAAGGAATAGCTTTCATTGCACATAGATAATATCTTTATAGCTATGTTTGGAAGGATTAGACATTTTTCAGTACACGTTGGTAAACATCTATTTCATCCTACATATACAAACTGATGAAAAGACATTTCCAACAATAATAATTGAAATTTACAGAGAGGCACGGTAAGAAAAATGCTGCTTGCCAGAGTTTGATTTAAGGATCTTTGATTTGTATATTTTGACATATGATGTTGACAATTTGTGTTTTAACTGTTCTATAGCTCAACTTTTTGAATCTCTATTGTCATTAAATCATTACTGTCTGACCTGCCAATTGTTAGAACCCCCCCATAATTTCCCACAACTAGAAATTTAAATAGATAAATATAAAGGATAAAATGCTTAATAATATTATCTGCCAAAATTATAAAATAATAAAAATAAAATTCTGCCAAGCCTATTTAGAGCCTAGTGAAACAACACTAACTTAGGTCAGCTAAAGAATCTGTCTATCTCAAGGGTTGGGGGAACTGATCTTGCATTTTATTATTTTTGTTTCTGACAGATACAGGTGAACAACACGAATATTTCAATGCTCCCATCATGTTTGAATATGAACTGATTGCTTATTACTGATGTTTCAGTGTTAGACTTTTTAAATTGGGTGACGTTCACCCCCGTGCAACAGGCCCATACAAGCCTAAGCACTACTGAACTCCCACTGAGATTCAAAGTGGGACATAAGTGGCCATCAGACCTCATGTAGACTCTCTGCACAGGGGTGAATTTCACCTATGGAAGGTAAGTTGGATTTAAAGTACATCAGGTGGTGTACCACTGATATAACTAGCGGGTGGGATTTTCAAAAATACCTCAGTGACATAGCAGCACAAGCCCCATTGAAAATCAATGGTAGTTAGGCACCTAACTGCCATTTGTGCCCTTAAAAATCTCCCTCTCCTCCCCCCCATATTTACAGATTTATCAGTTTGAGAGCCAAAGGCACAAATGGATATCAGACTGCTACTTCCCAAAACAGGGTGCTAAATTTGTAGCCAAAAATGGTTTGTCTTGTGGGTCCTTCAAACGACCTCACATTTTTTACCTCATAAATATACAAATAAAGTTATTCTGCTTGGAATCAATCAATAATGGCAGTTATGCCATTTACTAAATTAATTCCAAAGTGTATTACGGTTTTATCTAAATCCTGTTCCAGTGGGAGTTTTGCCACTGACTTCAAGAGGGGCAGGACCAGGCCCTAACAGAAATGGGAAGTAACTGATGATTGAGTTTTGAAAAATTCTACAGGAATTCTGTCACATGAGCTTCTGCATGAACTTACTGCTAAAAAATTGTAGGTCTTCTCTCCATAAAGCCGACTGGCAAGCTTCAACAGATAGGAAGCTCCACTTCTGTTTATGTCAGAGGTCAGGGTCTGAAATCTTGAATGAAGTTCTTCAACAACATCAAAATGAAGGGTCTGGATTAAAAGAAATTATCAATTAATACAGAATACTTGGTAGTAAGTGTTTGAACAATCAGGCCCTTGGAGTCAGGAGGAAAACAAACAAACAGTGTTTGCCTTCTGATTGATTGTAAGCTATTTGAAAACTTCAGCTAGTGCAAAATCTAGTGTTGACTTACTGGCAACACAAATGCATCACCTGTGCTCCGTCACTTGCATGGTCTACTAGTTTGGGCACAATTCAAGCTGTTTATTTTAATCTATAATGTTTGGCAGCTCTCCCCCTATGCGCCATCCAGCCATAGAGATCTGTAGGGACACTGATATTAGTCCCCAGATATTAAATCTGTATGCAAGGTGCTACCAATAAAGGGACCTTCAGTTCTCAAATTCACTTCTCCTTTTGGTTTTGCTCCCTCAGAGCATATTGCAAGCCCTATCTATTCTTCCAGACCTTATTTGAACACGTGAGTAAGGTGAGCTTGATCTGATTTAGTGTGATTTTCTTTTATTTTTAATAGATGATAATATAAATGCTGCCACATATTATTGATGGCTGATAATTTAAAAATTAAATATGTTACCGTAGTGTCTCTTTAAAGGCATATTTTCTCTCTGAGTGATTCTCAGAGACAAATTATTCAACAGGATATATGCATTATGGAGAGATCTACCTGAATCTAGATGAGCCGATGAGAGCGTACCAAGGACCTTCAATGCACATAGAACTATTTGGACAAAGCTAAACTAAACCAGAGACCGAGCGTAGGACATGGTCTAGGGACCTGATCCAAAGCCCATTGAACTCTATGGAAAGATTCCTATTGACTTCAATGTGCTTTGCATCAGGCCTAGGTGTCCTGGGAAGTTTCAATCTGCTTTGTATAGGTGAAAAGATGCAGTATTAAGGCACTATGAAATGGGTCCATGACCCACAGAAACAAATATCCACATGCAACTTAAAGTCTTTGGTAGCTATAACCTTTCCCACAAGTTTCTCTGCACCCCCCCCCCCCCCCCGATGATGGTTAATGTATTTTCACAAATATTAGAGAGTACTTTGAATTAGAACATAAGAGTATGGTAGATTAGCATGTTGAAACTTGTCTGAGTGTGGTTTTTTTAGCCCCTTTTCATGCTATTTCTGCTCTGAATAGGTTCAACCTGGGTTGGGCTGTTAGTTTAATTTAGATGATAGAATGGGAGTTAGTTTCTGTACAGAGTTCAGGTCTGACAGGTGGTGATGAAATAGTTTTATTGTTCTAATGGATAACTCAGTGCTGCCTAACATAACATAACATAAAAGAGCCCCTCCTAAAGCCAACAATACAAAGGAGACAATATTCTTAAACAAATATATTGTTACTCCCAGCAGAGTAAATTCAAACATACTCTTTTACAACTGCATGTGCCATTCCAAGAAAACCATGAATAACTGAATCCCTCTTAAGCAATAAATCCCACATGAAATTAGTACCAATGCTGCCATCCAGAATTGTTTTTTGTATTTTAAAATGAATAAATACTAATTTTGAAATCTCCCATCTCTAAAACCAGAATTTAACCTACAGGAAATCTTCACAGCACTAGTTAATGCAGTTTGCAGCTTGTTTACTGGCTGAATTTGATAAAGGCTGAACACAAAGAGCTCAGTTCTTCAACCCTTGCTTATATTCAGTAGTGTTAATCCCTGCTGAGTACTCCCATTGATTTCACTAGAATTGGGGCCAGCCACAGTAATAAAACAAAATTGAACACCAAAGCTTTTTTTTTATTAAAAAATGTGGCTAATGTAAAGTTATGTGGAAGTGCCTGATTAAAGCCCATTGAACTCAAAGGGAGTCTTTCCATTGACTTCTGTGGGCTCTGGATCAGGGCCATCAGGCGCAAAATATAGCAAATACAGTGAAAACACAAAATACAGTAAGTGTTTAAAGTTAAGCATGTCCTTAAAGCCTTCAAAACTTAAGCACTTAAATGGTGTGCTGAAAAGGAAATAATTTCCAATTGGGGCCTTATTTAGAACATTAGGCACCTATTTTTGAAAATATTAGTCTGCAGATGTGCTGAATCTTACTATTGTGGCTGATCTCATTCAGATCATCTTTGATATGAGACTGATAATGACTTGACTCTGAATGAGAAGGTGGGTGAGAATATCTTTTATTGGACCAACTTCTGTTGGTGAAAGAGAGAAGCTTTCGAGATACCTTTCCCAGACCTGAAGAGCTCTGTGTATTCAGTAAAAAGAACAGGAGTACTTGTGGCACCTTAGAGACTAACAAATTTATTAGAGCATAAGCTTTCGTGGGCTACAACCCACTTCTTCGGATGCATCCCAAAAGTGGGTTGTAGCCCACGAAAGCTTATGCTCTAATAAATTTGTTAGTCTCTAAGGTGCCACAAGTACTCCTGTTCTTTTTGCGGATACAGACTAACACGGCTGCTACTCTGAAACCTGTGTATTCAGTGTCACAGCCAAATACAAGATTAAACAGGTAGTTTACCATCCTAGCCACTATGGATGTAGAAGCCCTCTACACCAACATTCCACACAAAGATGGACTACAAGCCATCAGGAATAGGATCCCTGATACCATCACGGCAAACCTGGTGGCTGAACTTTGTGACTTTGTCCTCACCCACAACTATTTCAGATTTGGGGACAATTTATACCTTAAGTCAGCGGGACTGCTATGGATACCCGCATGGCCCCTCAGTACGCCAACATTTTTATGGCTGACTTAGAATAGCACTTCCTCAGCTCTCGTCCCCTTACACCACATTGATGACATCTTCATCATCTGGACCCATAGGAAGGAGGCCCTTGAGGAATTCCACCAAGATTTCAACGATTTCCACCCTACCATCAACCTCAGCCTGGACCAGCCCACACAAGAGATCCACTTCCTAGATACTACAGTGCTAATAAGTGATGGTCACATAAACACCACCCTATACCAGAAACCTACTGACCGCTATACTTACCAACATGCCTCCAGCTTTCATCCAGACCACATCACACGATCCACTGTCTACAGCCAAGCTCTAAGATACAACCGCATTTGCTCCGATCCCTCAGACAGAGACAAACACCTACAGAATTTCTATCAAGTGTTCTTAAAACTGCAATACCCACCTGGTGAAATGAAGAAACAGATTGACAGAGCCAGAAGGGTACCGAGAAGTCACCTACTACAAGACAGACCCAACAAAGAAAGTAACAGAACGCCACTAGCCGTCACCTACAGCCCCCAACTAAAACCTCTCCACCGCATCATCAAGGATCTACCACCTGATCCTGAAGGACGATCCCTCACTCTCACAGACCTTGGGAAACAAGCCAGTCCTCGCTTACAGACAGACCCCCAACCTGAAGCAAATACTCACCAGCAACTACACACCACACAACAAAAACCCAGGAACCAAACCCTGCTACAAACCCCGGTGCCAACTCTGTCCACATATCTATTCAAGGGACACCATCATAGGACCTAACCACGTCAGCCACACCATCCGGGGCTCCTTCACCTGCACATCTACCAATGTGATATATGCCATCATGTGCCAGCAATGCCCCTTTGCCATGTACATTGGCCAAACTGGACAGTCTCTTCGCAAAAGAATAAATGGACACAAAACTGACATCGGGAATCATAACATTCAAAAACCAGTAGAACACTTAAATCTCTGTGATCACTCAATAACAGACCTAAATGTGGCAATTCTTCAACAAAAAAACTTCAAAAACAGACTCCAAGGTGAAGCTGCAGAACTGGAGTTAATTTGAAAACTGGATACTATCCGATTAGGCCTGAATAAAGACTGGGAGAGTTTGGATCATTACAAAACCTAAACTTAATTTCCGCAATACTAATTTCTCCTGACTGTTACTCACACTTTCTTGTCACCTGTCTGTAACGGGCCACTCTCTTACCACTTCAAAAGTTATTTTTCCTCCCTTGGTATCCTGCTGTTAATTGATTTATCTTGTTAGACTGACCTTACACTTGGTAAAGCAACCCCCATCCTTTCATGTATTTATACCTGCTCCTGTATTTTTCACTTCATGCATCTGATGAAGTGGGTTCTAGCCCACGAAAGCTTATGCCAAAATAAATTTGTTAGTCTCTAAAGTGCCACAAGGACTCCTCGTTTTCCCCCCACATATTCTAAGGGGCCTTTCAAGGTGAAGCGTTCCGTTAATACCCCTGTAGTCATAGAATAAAAAGGGGGGCTAGTGGGTTGCAGATTGTTGTAATAAACCATAAATCCAGTGTCTTTATTAAGATCATGATTTTTGGTGTCTGGCAAAGTTATGAATTTAAGCTCCCAGGCTTGTCTTTGGAAGGTGTTGTGCAGGTTTCGTTTGAAGATGGGGACTGAGAGGTCAGGATTTATGGTTTATTACAACAATATGCCACTAACTCCCCCCCCCCCTTTTTTTGTCCTATGACTCCAGGGGTATTAACGAGCCACTTTACCTTGAATGGTCCCTTGAAAGATGTGTTAACTACTTATGCTAAACAATCTGTTCCAGCTTGTATTTAACTGTCACATGCTGAGTACCTTTCGGAGAGCTCTGTATAGCTCGAAAGCTTGTCTCTTTTGTCAATACAAGTTGGTCCAATAAAAGATATTATCTCACCTACCTTGTCTTTCTAATATCTTGGGACCAACATGGCTACAACAACACTGCAAACAACATTAACTGTGACTGGATTGAAATAAGATTCACATCTGTTTTGTGTGTCTTGTGGGAGATAACAATCCCGTCATTTTACAAAATTCATGATCTCATGCAAAGACGACGTCATCATGCATTATCATAGTTATGACACTTTATATTTAAGGAGGGGGAGGTGGGTTGAGTTTTTGTTTTTTAACATGGCAGCAGTATGCGTAACATTATGTATTACAAAAATCACAGATCTCTTTGCCAGAGTCGCACAGGGGCTTTGGGCAAAAACTGAAACAGAGTCTCTTCTCCCTTCCAAAAAAAAATTATCAGGGGCTGGGGGGAGTGGAGAGTGTGCCCACCCTGCACTCACCCCACAGCGATGACTCCTGTCCTGTGGGACTGGGCCTTGCTCCCCTCTCCAGGCATTGTGACCTGGCATACTCGGTTGCAACACCACTCAGTTTGTGGGCCCTTTCAAACTGGGGGCCTGGGGCAGCCCTGCTCTTAGCATCCAAAGGCATGAAAACAAATTAAAAAATAATTTGGTTCCAGAGGTTTTGATCAAATTAATTAGTGACTAAATTAAGTGGGAAACAATAGGAAGGGTCATTGAATTCTTATATTTTTTCTCTTAAAACTTATTTTCTATAACATTAAAAATCTAAACAAGAAAGAAATGTTCACTGACCTTCAACAGCTGTGTCTCTGTGTTACCTTTAGCCCCTAAAAGGACCATGGCCAGTGCAGCAGAAATACTGACTGGCGAGAAGAAGATATTTCCTGTTGGGTTGGTTTCATTCAACTTTCTAAACAGATCGAGAGCAAAATGGGTGTTTGCATTACTCAGTTTCTCCATGGTTACAAGCTGAAAAATAAAATAAGTGCAATCAAGGCTCCAGGTAGTGATTTTTCAAAAACGAAATGCCCTGTGTTACGCAAAGCAAAGGTGAAACTAATAAAAGAGCATTTGTACCATATGGAACTCAGGAATATTAACTTCAATTTACCTTCCTCACACATTAACAAATTCACATAACTAGATATAACAGCTAGTAGATTGCTTACCCCAAACATTCTGGTTACACCAACCTTACAGATGTTATATAATAACCTTCAGTAGCCTCTTATTTCTAAATTTGGAACAAACAAAGGTTAAGGAGCGTGCAAGAATGGACACTATAGTCCTCTTACTCCAAATTCACAAACCAGACAGTCAAGACAACTGGTGGGCGACCTCCTCCTTGTTTTCCCACCAGCGGATTTATTAATTGTAATACACTATTACCAGTGGCTGGTGAAAGGTACTTAAATCTCCATCTCATCTGAGACCTGTTTCTGTTGAGCAGACCACACCAAATTAAGGTCCCAGTCCTCCAAAGACTTACACATCTGCTTAACTTCATGCACTGTGAGAACTCATCGAATTTACTGGGACTACTCAGTGTGTATCATGTTTAGCATGTGCCTAAATCTTTGCAGGATCAGAGCCCAAGAATGGAACCAAATGTGTACATGAGAGCTGGAGTTTTGAAATCAAAAGTGAAACGCAGAATCATGCCACTGCCCCCGCCATTAGGTATTTGCGACAGCACAGACAGTCTCTCTGGCCTTAGGGGGTTTGTCCACACACTGAAGTTGTGATGTTTAACTGGTGCCGCTTTAAGTGTTGACACTCTTACGTCATTTAAACCGGACTTGCACCGGTTTTGCTTCTGCCCGCAAGTGAAAATCGAGGAGGCAAATCATAACTAAGGAAGGAGGAACAGCTGCATCCAGGGCTTTCCCTGGAAGGCTGCTGAGAACTTGTCATGGGCGGGCTATTGCGAAGCAGCTTCTTCTCCCTGGGGGCGGGTGGGAGAGGCTCAGCTGGTACTGTGGGCTTTTCTCTCCTGCAGGGCTGTCTCCGTGTCCCCTCTGGGCATGCAGTGAGGGGGGGAAGGAAGAACAGACCGAGGCGCTCGGGACCAGCCCAAGCTGCACATTTCTAATACGCTGGAGGGGGGCAGATTGCAGGCTTCTGCTCTGGCCCCAGCACATGACGCAGGGTCCTCCCCTTAGCCCCATTTCTTGGAGCCAATGAGCGTCCCCCGGCCCCGGCCCCGACCCCCTCCCCTGCTCTCGGACTGGGACATATTCACCGCTGCTGTTTCTTACCCTGCAGCCGGCTGGGGATTCACTGGTTCCAGGCAGTAGGAGAGACACCTGAACTAGTGACTCAGCCCTGCGAGCTTACCCAGGCCAGGGGTGGGGAGCGTGTGCGTGGGCTGGGCTAGGCCGGGGACGAGCCTTAGGGGAGGGAAACGTACAGACGCTGCTCGGGGGAGGACCGGGGCCGCCAGCCCCACACCAGCTGGGTGCGCTGTGACTGCAGGGGGAGGGGCCACCTCTGCAGGGGTGGGGAGAATGGATCGGGAGGGGAGGATGAAGGAAAGGTGGGGAATAGAGGAGAGGATGAACTAGCTACGGCTGGTCAGAAATACTGACTGGCGAGAAGAAGATATTTCCTGTTGGGTTGGTTTCATTCAACTTTCTAAACAGATCGAGAGCAAAATGGGTGTTTGCATCACTCAGTTTCTCCATGGTTACAAGCTGAAAAATAAAATAAGTGCAATCAAGGCTCCAGGTAAAAACTGCGATTTTCTCTGTAGTATGAAGTGGGCTGTAGCCCATGAAAGCTCATGCTCTAATAAATTTGTTAGTCTCTAAGGTGCCACAAGTACTCCTGTTCTTTTTGCGGATACAGACTAACATGGCTGCTACTCTGATAACTGCAGTGTGTGTCTTGAATTTTGTTCTCAGCCTTGCACTGTAAATACAGAGCTACTCCACTAGTTTGTATTTACACTGTGTAACTAAGCAAAATTTGGCTCAATGTCTTTATTGAAGACTGAACAGTTTCCAAACCAAAAAATTGCTGTACTGTGACCACAGTTTCCTCTCTCTCCAGTTGGGTTTAGAAAAGGCTGAAATTGGTTGTTACAGTACTATTTTGTGTTGTTATAGCTCCTTCCAAGGATTTCAAAATGCTTTACAAATAAGTAAACTAACTTTGTAACACAGAGATTATTTACAAATAGGTGAATGGGGTCGGAAACCGGTTAAGTAATTTTCCCAAGGTCTGTATGTCTCAGATCTGACTTCTAGCCCCATATATTTACTACAGTAGCTTTAAATAATTCCCCCACAAGGGGTTTGGCAACACCTTTAGATGTGAAACAATGATAATA
>NW_020664404.1:20843613-20848487 GCF_002925995.2 Terrapene triunguis | reverse complement strand
CACTCAGCTTTTTGAATAGGTTGAGTGCAAAGGTGGTGTTTGCTTTATTGAGGTTATCCATGATTCAGAACCTGTAAGATAAAACACAAAGGAAAGATCACATAATACAGATTTAAAATATGAGTATTTAATGTGCCACATTCTCAGCTGGTATAAATTACCATAACTCCATTGAAGTCAGTGGAACTACACTGGTTTTACACCACCTCAGGATATTGCACAATGTCAAATAAGTTTAAGGACCATGTGTTCTCTCTCTGTCTCAAAATCTGAGTTTATATAAAAGCCTTCAGATAACAAGTGGGACAAACTTAGAGAATTGGAAACTTGCAATTTTTGTAAGATTCATGTTGATTTTCAGTAACATTATACGCTGTTTCAGGAATTCAATACCTAGCTTATAGAACTGTCTAGCCACATGAATACAATTTATATTTCATATTTATACGGGTGATCCAAATTTATTAGCAGTTGTTTAGTTTGTTTTATATTTAATGGTCATTATTGGAGGCACATTGTTTAAGTCACAGTTGTGCAATACTTAATGCCTCAAATTTACTTTAATCCAACCTGTAGTACATAATTATTTGAATTTATATTAGATTCTCTGGTGTAAAATATTCACTACATGTACTTTATGATCTGGGTTGGTAATTTTCTTAGTCAACTAAAAACTGATTTTGGGTGTAAAGTTCTATAAACACCTGCCTTATTCACTCATTAGTGGTAAATCCACATATTACTTCCCGCTGCTTTCTAGCCCACTAGGATAGTGCTTGTCTTCTATTTCACAGCAGAGTTATGGAGAGTGGATCCTGTGGCTATATATTCTAAAGGGTACGTCTATACTTGCCTCCGGGTCCGGCGGTAAGCAATTGATCTTCTGGGATCAATTTATCGCGTCTTGTCTAGACGCGATAAATCGATCCCGGAAGTGCTCACCGTCGACGCTGGTACTTCTGCTCCGCGAGAGGAGTACGCGGAGTCGACGGGGGAGCCTGCCTGCCGCGTCTGGACCCGCGGTAAGTTCGAACTAAGGTACTTCGAATTCAGCTACGTTATTAACATAGCTGAAGTTGCGTATCTTAGTTCGAAGTGGGGGGTTAGTGTGGACCAGCCCTTAGAGGGGTGAAGTGCCACTTCTGCAGAGATAGGGAGATTGAGGCAAAATGGGAAGAGAAACAGGAAAATATAATGGGCACAGTAGGAGGTTGTGATGGTGAGGGAAACACAGGTAAGACGAGAGCTCGTTATTGTAATCTTCTCTCTTTAAATGTTTCATCCCTTTCTTTTGTTTCAGTCATTTTTAACTTCCTTTCCTCTTCCATTCCTGACACCTCAATTAGAGGGCAATTGTTCAGCACTGGTTTTTATTTTATACTCTCAGCCCATCTATTCCTGTCTGTCTGTCAGTGACCAACAGGAAATTCTGCTTCCAGCATTTCTCATTCAACCAATTGGGAGACTGACCGAAATCATGACAAGAGGATTTTAAGAAGAGTATTATCCTTAATTCACATTGTAATATGACAGAACCTTTAGGATTAAAGAAAGTCTAATGAAGATGAGTAGTAAATATATGTGCCCATCCTAGAATACATACTAGTAATAAAACGAAGACTGTGTTGGCATCTGATGCCTGTTCTGTAGCTTATATGAAGTTAATTTGGTTGTCTTGGTCCAATAGCCAGTGAAAAGGAGTCTACATCGCAGTCTCTTTACTAATCTCCATAACATAATGGCTTTATTTTTTATGCTACCGCACGGTAGTTCCTCATTGTAAATACACTTGTGCATAAAGAAATTACTGGAAACCTCCCAATCTGGGCACCACATTTCAGGAAAGATGTGGACAAATTGGAGAGAGTCCAGAGAAGAGGAATAAAAATGATTAAAGGTCTAGAAAACATGACCTATGAGGAAAGATTGAAAAATTTGAGTTTGTTTAGTCTGGAAAAGAGAAGACTGAGAGGGGACATGACAACAGTTTTCAAGTACGCAAAAGGTTGTTACAAGGAGGAGGGAGAAAAATTGTTCTTCTTAACCTCTGAGTATAGGACAAGAAGCAATGGGCTTAAATTACAGCAAGGGAGATTTAGGTTGGACATTAGGAAAAACTTCCTAACTGTGAGGGTGGTTAAGCACTGGAATAAATTGCCTTGGGAGGTTGTGGAATCTCCACCATTGGAGGTTTTTAAGAGCAGGTTAGACAATCACCTGTCAGGAATGGCCTAGATAATACGTAGTCCTACCATGAGCGCAGGGGACTGGACTAGATGACCTCTCCAGGTCCCTTCCAGTCCTATTATTCCATGATTCTATGAATTACAGCTGATTGATATGTTTTGTATTTTCAGAACCTACAACCAGCAGGCAATACAAATTTAAATTAATTGTGTGGGAGATTTATTTGGTTATTGATATGGCAATAAAGAGCTAAAAGAAACTAGAAAGTCTATACAAAACTGTCACGGTAACTTTGTAATAAAAATATTCTAAAACTATTCAGCTATTTAGGGGATTTCTCAAGTGCACAGTTACAGCACAGTAGCAAAGAAATCATTATTGTAGAAAGATGGACTGTTGACTACAGTGCTATTTTGGGATACAGGAGACCCAGTCTCAATTCCCTCATCTGCTACAGACTTCCTGTGGGGCCTTGGGCAAGACACACAGGCTATGTCTACACTGCAGTGAAAGACGTGAGGTACAGATGTGGCTAGCGTGGGTCAGCTGACTTAGGGCTACAAGGCTATAAAACTTCAGTGTTGAATTCAGGCTCAAGCTGAAGTCTAGCCACTGAGACCCCGTGAGGTGGGAGGGTCCTAGAGCCCAGACTCCATCCCATTGCCCCATTGAATCTTAAAAAAAAAAAAGAAGGGAGAGGAATTATTGTTGGTCATTATGACATCCAGAGATTACAAACTGGTTCCTGTTGCAGTGTTACCAGAAATTCAAAGTCTGATTCAGTCCATGTTTGGTTACCCTAAGTACCACTGGAACATGAGACACTTGTGCACTGTAAAGCTTAGACTGAATTTAAAAAAGAATCCACAGAGAATTTTACACCACACACACAGGTAAACACTTGCACTTCTGAGGTTGTTAGAAAATAAGTACAAACAGTCCACCTGGAGGAAGTGGGGGAGGGTTAAATGTTAACCTGAGGTTACAGATCCAGCCATCTACAACATGAGCAGTTGAGATGATAATAGTGAATTAACTACAGATAAGAATTTACAGCCATTTTATGATCTCAGCCAGTAACAAAAACTTCAAAAGTCTCAAATCTTTTATCCTAAGGCAGCAACTAACATTGGTATGTTTATTGCTACAAAACAATCCTACACCAAATTCATATTCCCGACTTACCATCCCTAACATAAATAGAGGGGAAAAAAACCACATCCTACTAACTTCGTGTTTCAACCTAAGGAAAATGCTTGCTGTCAGCTTTGCTGTTAACCGAGGCATTATTCAACATACCTGCCAAACTGTCAAGTATATTTGTCTGATATTGTACGTTACTGTAACTGACTCAAGACAGAGGCTTTGTCAAACTCAGGAAAGAGTGTAAAAGAACTGCATTTAAATCAGAAATAAGAGCAGCAGTCTCCACTGCCCTCCAGCACTCACAAAGAGAAAAACGTTTAGTTGGAGATTTTTTTTTCTGTTTCACTGAGAATGATTAACTAAAATTTAAATTTGAGATTAACCAGGATGGGTTTTCTACACTACATTATTTGATTGATCTTTAGATAATTGAGGTGTACTCTGAAAATTATCAGAGCTCAATCAATAAGAAGGGCATTTACTCCAGAACACTGGATTAAGGATAATATTTAGTGCTGTTACTTTGTGGGGCTTACAAAAAATAAAAAAAATTGCCCTGCACAGAATGCAGTTAAGTTTACTCAAGCAAGTCTTTGTAGTCATCTTACTGGAAAACACACTCCAACCACATTGTATATTACAACTGCAGTAGCAAAAATCCTACTAGATACACACACAAACAAAAACAAATGCTAGCCAGTTGAACTATTGTAACACAGCAGATTTTCAATTTAATTCCATCTAAAAGTTTTATTGTTCCAGCAATCCAAACAGAAGACGGGGAATCAGGAGCTCTATTCCTGGTTCTGACATGGACTTTCTCTGTGGTCTAACACAAGTAACTCCACATCTTCCTCCTCTCAGCTGTCAGAAAGGGATAACCCAGTACTACCAGAATTTTGAAATAAAAAAAAATGCTATTTAAAGATTATTGTTATGACAACGTTTTCAGTTTTGATTCCATCCAGCGAACACCTAAACAATTATTTTTAAAGTATTGGAAGAAAAATACCATCATGCCCTTGCGAATTTCCCAAGTTTCCACTTTCAGCCATACTTTGCAGTATGCTTACTGTAGTAGGCTACACTTAGATTATTTTTCTGCCATTGGTCTAATTGACTACAGGTACTGACTGGGCCTTTTTCAGAGACTAGAATTCAGGGGTTCACACAACAAAATTTTTGGTGGGCTCAGAGTGCGGCCACCACCTCTTGCTGGCGGTTGCACTGACACATTTTCCTAAAATACTTTATGTGCATATATATTTATTTTTCCTAAAGTGAATATAGACATCCAAATCATTGTAATTTACTTATGTAGGGTTTTGGGGGTTTTTTGTGCAGACTCAATAATAAAAGTAATGCTGTGAAAAGTGATATTTGCAGGTTTGTTAATATCACTTTTCGCAGCAAGCCCCAGGACAAATTAAGCCCTGGATGGAGGGGTTGGATGGGGACTCAGCAGGGGACAGGAGCGATGGGGGGATGGATGTGGGACCAGGAAGGCAGGAGGGTCCAGGGGCAATGGGGGGGGGGGGGGG
>NW_020664404.1:20775785-20843513 GCF_002925995.2 Terrapene triunguis | reverse complement strand
GGGGGGGGGTTGGATGCAGAGACAAGTGAGGCAGCAGGGACCAGGGGTGATGGGGGTGGGTGGTGAGCCCCGCCACCAGACCTGGGGGTCGGTGGCCATGCAACTGGGGGTCAGTGCCCACGGCCGGAGCCCGGGGGCACGAGCTGCACAGCCAGAGCCAGGAGCTCCAGAGCCAGAACCTGCTGCCATGTGCCCGGAGCTGTGGCTCGGCGCCCAGGGCCAGCACCTGCTGGAGCCAGAGTTGGCACCCGCTGCTGCGTGGCCAGGGCTGGGGATTGGCACCCAGGGTCATCTCCCAACAGAGCCTAGGTCAGCACTCACGGCGGGAGCTGGGGGTCTGGCACCTGGGACCAGTGGCTGCTGCTTCAAGGCCGGAGCTAGGGGTCGGCGGCCAGGGCTTGGAGTCGGAGCCTGCCGCCATGAAGACAGGGGTCAGCGCCTGCCACCAGGGATCTGCACCCAGGGCTAGAGCTGCACTGCTAGAGCCCAGAGTTGACATCCAGTGATGCATGGCCAGGGCTAGGGGTTGCCAGCCAGGGCCAGCTCCTGTGATCAGCAGCCAGGGCTGGCGATCACTGACAAGGATTAACACCCAGGACCAGAGCCCGGCAGAGCCCAGGGTCGGTGCCTGCTGTCGCACAGCTGGGGTTAGGGGTTGGCATCGAGGGCTGGACCTAGGGGGTCGGCATCCAGGGCTCGCGCCCGGGGTCAGCAGCCAGGGCTGGGGGTCAGAACATGCAGCCAGGGGTTGGCGCCACATGGCCAGAGCCAGGGATCAGAGCCTGCCGTCACATGGCCAGGGGTTGGAGCCTGAAGCCCTTATGGGCCTGGCCACAGGCCGGGGCCATGTGGCTAGAGCTAGGGGTCAGCGCCCGAAACATCATGGCTGCAGCCAGGTGTTGGGCACAAAGCCCCATGGTTGAAGCCCTGGTCCACACAGCCAGGCTCCCTAAGTCCCACCACCCGAGCCTGCCGCCCTACCACCCAGGACTGAAGCCTGACCCCCACTGTGCCCCTGCCCCATAGGTCAAGAACTCACCTTGCTGCTACAGCATTGTGCCCCACCTGTCTCCAGAGGCAGTGCAGGGTAGTGCATCCAGGAGCAACAGGAAGGGAGGGGATAATGCTTTGCTCCCCCATCACCACCCAGGTGGTCTGTGGCTGCACAAAAAGCCCCTGGTGGCCGCATTTGGAATGGCCTGCTCGCATCCCACTTGTCAAGAAAATTGAGAGGTGGGAGGGGAAGACAGATCTCTTCTATTTTATATTATACAAAGTAAGAGAGAATGGACAATCTTATTTTTGCTTTCCATATTTTTCAATATTAGATGGTGTGCTGGGGGAGGGAGAAGGCTTGACTAGTGCATTCCTATGCACTGGCTGTTTCCCAGTTGCCACAAGGCCCATCAATCCAAGACAGACAGGGCACAAATTAGGCAAGCCCCGTGGGATACTCTAACCCACGCGGAAGTGTCAGAGGATACAGATGAGGTGTAAGCCAATTTACCCCCTCCCTGTACTGGAATTGCATCTCCCGCTCTCATGTAGGAGTGATACATGTTTTATAGTTTTAATTCCTGCAGTATTTTTTTGCTTATTTGGTTTTTGCATCATGTACCTTTTGGGCATTATTAAAAGCACCTTGAACTTAAATTGCAAGTTGACTGAAATTAAATTTACTATGTTATAGAAAAACAACAGACTCAGTACTGGCACTTGTTCTTTGTCCTCCTCGACTTCAAACTAGGAGACAAAAAAGCAAATCACAGATCTGCTAGCTCCTAAACCCTCTGACCAAATATTGCAAGACCAATCTGTCTTGATCATGCTGTCTTATTACTGAAGACAGAAGTTTATCAAAACCCTAAGACAGATAATCACCGTACAAAGGGACACTCATTCTGGTTCCGAGATAGTGCTAACTTGGAAATAGCAGGAATACAGTTTGACTCTGTTTGATTTAGAATATTAATTGACCATCTGGTTTGAGGGCAATCTTACCATGTAACTGAATCATGTACCCTTTTTCATTTTACAATAATCCTATTAGGAAAAGAACACTCTTCTCTCTCTCCCTTAGAGGAAAGCATCTCTCTGTGGTATACAGGTCTACGTATATCACAGCCCCTACTATTAGGCCTAGCCAATCAGATTCCTTTCATGACCATGATGATGGAGCTGCTTTTTTAGTTTACCAAACAGTGGAGTCTGTATGTGTGCTGGTACAAACTGCTACATGTCAGAGGGAATAAACTTCTGCGATCTCATACAATGGCATTTCTCGTATTTCCCCTTTTCTCTGCGTTGTGTAGGATAACTCCCTGCATTAGAATGTGAGTTTCCATGCCAAAACAGACAATTCTTTTGGAATTTAGAAAAATTTCTAGATCTATGGTCAACACAGTCCAAGTAAGAAACAATCCTGCAATCCTGACAGCTGCCACAAGCTTTACAGTCTTGCAAATTTGCAGCGTATTTCTCCTCTAGTTACTGAAGTTGAAATAGGGAAAAAAGTCAAGAGTAGGGGGGAAAAAATCAACTGTATTTGATAACTGCTAACCTGCATATACATGAGAATAAGAGCTACCTTTTTTAGAATTGATATTGCATTTAAAAACTATCAGAGATATTAAGAGGCTATAATGCTAATAGAGCACTTCATTTCCTATAGTTCATCACAGTGCATCCAACGCATGTGTCAGGTAGCGGTACGTATCAGGTTGTCCATCCGTTTAAATACTGTATTTAACGTATACCTAGTCAAGAAATCCAGTTGAATCAAACAAAAAGTTATGGAGTGGGAATGGGAAATGAGATGTGAGGGATCTGTTTATCAAAGGGCTTGCTCCCCTTCCAAACTGCATTACGTTCAAGCTTCTTGTTCTTGACTTCAAGAAGGCCCTGCATAACTTTCTTTGGCTGCTCATTCCAACAACACCCCGTGCCTAAACTGCCCCGTTCCCTCCACTCTACCAATGCTAACAAACATC
Source organism: Terrapene triunguis (assembly GCF_002925995.2). NCBI lineage: Eukaryota > Metazoa > Chordata > Testudines > Emydidae > Terrapene > Terrapene triunguis. Next base: position 20,840,523 of record NW_020664404.1, on the reverse strand, counting down.
AAGTTTGTATAGGACTCAGATTTTAAGGATCACAATGGTCTCGCATAACCCTGAGAGTTTCACTTTCCTTATGAGCACGTGAAGATACTTTACACATGCTCACTAGGACAACATCAACCCCATAACTTGTGGTTGAACTACAGCATCTCTTAATTTAAAAATGTGAAGTGACTGAGTAGCCATCAAGTCTTTTGGTAAATTATTCCAATGATTATCCTCCCTGTTAAAAATTTGCACTTTACCCTCCATTTGATTTTGTCAAGCTTCACCTTCCAGCTATAGGATCTCGTTATGCCTGTCTGCTAGCTATAGGATCTCGTTATGCCTCTGTCTGCTAGATTAAAGAACCTCTACTACCAAATATCTTCTCTCCATGTTGGCTCTTCTCCCATGCATGAAACACCTTCTTGAGCTAGTCTGCAAAGCAACTTCAATCCCCATATTTAAATCCTTCCTTAAGGCCCACTCCAAATGTGACATCTACAAGCCAACCAACTGATTAGTTTTTGTCGAATGAATGTCAAAAATCTCTTCTTTACTCTCTGAATACTGTGAATAGTTTTGAGTTTTAAAAATTCATCTAATAAAAAATTGTGTATGCATATCTATATCTATTTCCCCTTGTGTGGGAGTGTAATGGGAGCCAAGGCAAAAGCAGTATTTAACAAGTTGTAATGTTTGTGCAGATATACAGTTATCTTAAAAACTAAGGCCACAATCTTACAGCAAGTCTGCATGTCTGGACCTCTGCAGCCTGGTAGGACTCCATGCACCAGTGAGTGGGCCTTTATGCAGGGTTTGTTTGAGGATGGGGCCTAAAGTGTGTACCCAGAAGTGGCTACCCCACCACCCAAGCCCTCAAAAAGAAAAGGCTTGTTTTACACTGAAATAATACATAAGGCTATCTGGTGACCACAATGTCACATACCTTCAGAAATACAGTTAGCTCTATCCGAAAAAGGAGAAAAAGAAAGTGAGGAACCCAGAATGAGCATAATACAAGCAATGAGTAAGAAAAAATTAATCCCAACATTTCAATTAAAACGTAATTCAGGTGCACAGTCTAACCTTCCAATGAGTTTGTACTGTCTGTTTTATAGACTTATTAGAGAGACAAGGTGGGGAAGGCAATAGCTTTTATTGGAGCAATGTCTGTTGGTCAGACAGACAAGTTTTCAAACTTCTTCAGGTCTCGGAAAGGTACTGAAGAGCTCTGTATAGCTGGAAAGCTTGTCTCTCTGATCCAACAAAAGTTGGTCTAATAAAAGCTATTACCTCACCCACCTCGTCTCTCTTATCTCATGGGACTAATAGGGCTACATTATATACTTATTGAAATACCAGCCAAAACAACATGTGGGCCTTGCAGCAAATTGTAAAATCTTCAGGCTCAGTTGTGTCATCGGTAGTGCAGATTTATGCCACTATACAGAGCTTATGAAAATAATCGTGGTATGTTCATTGCAAGCTTTATTGCCTTCTTCAATCCAGCGCTCTAGGACAGTCATTTAGAGACAAGTGCCCTGTTTTAGTGGCTCAGTAAATGGCAGTGCCAGGCACCTCCCATCGCCGGAGCCTCTCCCACAAGAGTCAGCAGCCAAGGCCGGACCCCTGTATGCGCAACGGATTTAATAAATCCCAAGTACCAGCAACCTGTGCTGTGTGTACCACACCCACCAGCTCTGTCCTACCCCACCGGCAAGGGAACCAGGGGAGGGTCCTTGGCTGACACTGCAAAACCCAGGGCAAGGTGCACAGCATCACAGGGTTCCTCCTCCACCTGGTCTTACCGGGAGGAGGAAACCACAGGCTGAGCCACCTTCTCAAGGCAGGGAAAGGACCTGAGACACCTATTGTGAGTTGTGGATTCAAGGTTCAGGTGTCTGGTCTCTTAGGAGCCTGACTCCTCCCCTGTCTCCCCCAGACATCCCCAGGCAGACCTGCCCCCCACTCCCGCCCATCCCAGCAGGAGCACAGGGTGCTGCACCCCCGGGCTTGCGGTGTTTCCATCACACACCGGGTTTACAGTTCGGTTCCTGGCTCTCAGCGCCCGGAGCAGCGTCACTGCAAGAGACACAAACTCACCGGACACCAGCGAGACCCCCCCCGCCCTCGGCTGCTTGACCCAACCGTGGGGCCGATGCCCGGGGCGGACTCCGGCTCCCAGCGCCTCCTCCCGCCCGCCAGAACCGAGCGGCCCTGAGCCCCAGGCTGGAAACTAAACCCAAGTCGCAGCCCCGCTCCCCGCCCGCCCCCGGCTCCGGGTTTGTACCGCGCCCGAGGCAGCGAGCGCGGCAGGACCCGCCCCACACGCAGGCGGCCCCGGACAGAGGGCGCCAGGCCGGGACTGACCCAGGGGCGGTGCTGCGGGACCGGTGCGGAATCGGGCGGCGGCTGCTGCGGGGAGCCGGGCGCGCAGGTCGCTGAAGAGGCTCCGGTGGCTCTGGGCAAAGGGGAGGCGGCCTCGGGCTTGTGTTAGCGCAGCTGAGCCCCGGGATCCCGCCCTCCTAGAGCCCGGAAGCGCCGGGAGCCACCACGGGGCGTTTCATCCCTCAGCCTCCGCCCGTCCCTAATTTCCTGCACTAGCTGCTGAGGGCGAGGTAGGGGCTGGCTTGCAGGACCGATGTTTATCCGGCAGCGTTACTTGCAATCGCGTTGCCCGAGGCTGTCCTACTACCGAGTGTGTGCACATGCTCATTGCTCGTGCTGAGAGAGAACCTTGGTGCCCTTTCTCTGCCTTTTGCCTAATAAGTTTCAACGCGGCCCCACTTTCCAAGCTCCCACTAGCGCTGCCGCTGCTGGAGGAGAGGGGTGAACAGAGATCTGGATGGAGGAGAGACGTGCTGGAACGATTCAGGCGGGGAGGGGGGCTTGATAGGGACCTCTAGGCTGTGCTGTAAATTCGGTGACCCCCCCCAGTCACTTTTCCCCCCTACCAGAACAAAAGATCTAATGCATAATAATAATTAATTAATAATTTATTACGCCTTAAAACCGAAGGACAGTGATGCGGGTGGAAAAGAAAATCTATTTTCGTTTGTATAGACAGGAGCGGAAAGGGGAATGTACTATCAGGTGGGTTTGGCTGCAAATGTATATTGTGTAAACTGTACATAGAGAACAACAAGGCGTCCGGTGGCACCTTAAAGAGTAACAGATTTATTTGGGCATAAGCTTTCGTGGGTAAAAAACCTCACTTCTAAAACTTCACTTCTTCAGCTGAGGCTTTTTACCCACGAAAGCTTATGCCCAAATAAATCTGTTACTCTTTAAGGTGCCACCGGACGCCTTGTTGTTTTTGTGGATACAGACTAACATGGCTACCCCCGATACTTGTACATAGAGAGTATTTTTCACTTGCAAGGGAGGAGCACAACTGGTTCATTATGATATTTTATGTGGATGTGTACACTCGTCTAGAAAAGTAAGATTTATTAATTTTTGTTTTGGTATAATCAGTTTTACAGTATTTCTTTCAGGTAGCATACGCCCTGCTGGCTTAGACAAATAGTTCTGGTCAGCATCTGTGACTCTAGTACAGGTGTACTGTGAAAACAGACTTGTTAAGCAGCTGAACAAATAAAACTCAGGTCCAGTGGTTTCACAAGCAGTTGTCTCAAAACAAACAAATTTCAGCATTTAATCTGGGCCAAAGTAAGTCCTGCAGTAATAGAATTCAAATTCACTGGCTTCAGTGTACATGCCATGGTTGAATTTGGTTTGTTGTCTGAATCTGTATTTATATATATGTATTTGGGTACATATAGAAAAAAAGTAAGTATTTCTCTTTGTATTAGTGAGCTAGTTACGTTCAGGGAAGTTTGCACACACTGCCTTCTTTGCTGGTTTGAGTTGTTCTGTTAGGGTTAAATTTCATACATGCTGCTCCTGGCAGATTCATAGAAGCAAGTTACTAAGGCCCTGTCTAGACTGGGAAAAGGAGATGTGTTTACCAAATGGATTAGCTAACATTTTAAATAACATGATTTTAAACACCATTTTGCAGCCTAATGCAGACAAAGAAAATGGTATTTTTAAAAATCTCAGCTGAGCGTAATCAGTGCTTAATTTGTGCCAGATTTTTCCAGAGTTGAGCTCCGGCACCTCTAGGCTTGGCAGTTCACAGCTCCGGCACCTCTGGGCTTGCTGCATCCGTTATGTATGTAAAAAAAATAAAATTGTTGAGCCCTGGCACCTCTTTCATTACAAATTAAGCCCTGGGCATAATCAACCCTAGTTAAATGACGATCATTTTGGAATGGTAACAATGAAAACATACTGTAAATATTAAGAGTGCTTAGACTATCATAGCATAACAGAACAGTACTGACAACTCCCCTGCCCCGCAAACCTCCCACTATCTATAATCAACTAAATCACCAATTTGAATTATAGAAACATAATCACAGTGTTTTTTTATTGCTTTAAGTGCAAGTCACACACTAGAGTTATGGAGTAAAATATCAGCTAAAAGCACATTGGAATTTGGGTAAATAACAGGAATATCTTTGCTAAACTGCATTCTTGAAATGAAAGTCTATTTTTCTACTTTATTAGTGATACAGGTATCTAGGAATGGGTACAAATTACAACCAGTAATTACATTAACAACACATGACTGTTGTTTGAATGCTGCAGGTTTTAGATTATATGTCCATGAGCATTATAGTCAGACAGGAGGCATGCTGGTGAAAGTTTTCATATCAGTTGTGCCCATCAGAATTGTTAGACAATCTAATTTACAAATATTTTAAAAAGGTCAGGCACAGGAACAAACATTAGTATGAGCAACATGACACACCTGCATAGCCCTCTAGAAACAGCAGCAGGTCATGAAATGGACAAAGATGACAAGTTCACTGGCTGGGGAGGCTAGGCCAGTTCACTGACTCTGTGCCAATATTGTCAGAGAGCATTGGCAGAATGTTTAGTGCCTCATCCAGAGTCCTTCCTCTGACATAATAAAAACTGAATTGGGCCCTTAGGGAGGTAAAGGATGGTCTGAGTAAATATAAATGTTTAGTTTAAAGAGCCTCTAGGGAGCACTGAATTTCACATGCTTTTGCCTTAGATTTTATGAAATTACAATAATTTCCAAAATGTTAATTTTCAAAGTGAAAATTTAGACTAAAGATATGTAATGTTTTTGTACACTTCCAAGTTTATTACACGTCAGACAATAAAATCTCTAACACTCGTTACGGTCTATGTGATAACACTTCAGTCAGCCAAATCACACTCCTAATGAAATCAATGGGTGGAGGATTTGGCCTAATGTTGATTTTCCTATGTTTCTATGAGCAGTGTTGTTACTGATTGAACAACTCTTTTAGCACTTATGAATGTACAATGTATGTCCAGCAGACTGACTCCTAAATGATCGAGCATCTGTCATTTAGACAGAATGGCATAGTTCCAAATAGAATGCTGTGGTCAGTATGTGATGACGTTAAATTTCTATTTTAACACTCTGAAAGAACAAAAGAAAATATATTTTGGGTGGGAAAAACTTCATAAATAAACTCAAGGCAAATATTATGAAATTCAGAGTTAATGCTGACTCGCTATCATTAACTGGCATTGTTATGCCTGGGATTTGCAAACAGGACTTAATGTGTTTTCTGTTACCCTTTGTATACAGACCTGCAATACCTGTGAAGAAGAGACTTAATTATTAAGCACTTGACTGTGACTGGGTCTAATGTGTCCATGGGCGACAGTAGCAGAGATTAAGAGCTCCCTCCTCCCCCAAATCATTCTGCATGACTGCTTTAGACCTGCCCCCATCTTGTCTGCAGGTATGGTGATGCGGTCATGGCATGAACGCTGAGGTGTATTCTCCTGTCCTGTGAACAAATGAGTGGGGAGAGACAAAGGCTACAGAGCCATGACTCTGGCCCCCATAATACTAGCCAGGAGAGCAGGCTCAGTGCAGTGGGTAGTATGCTGCACTCTGTAAGGGGCTGCAGTAGATTACTGTCTGCTCAGTACAGCAGAGGAGCACAGGAGAAAATGTGCCTCAGTGTGTGTCTCTGAGGCACAATTACTTCTGAGGCTACTCCTGACAGAGGCAGCTTATGCTCAGGGCTCTAACTAAAAGCAAGAACTAGACCTAAGCTTTGAATTTCAGGCTTCAATTTGTATTTCCGAGTTGCATGGTGAGCAAATGATGTTATTTGGTAGCAGAGAGTAATACATTCTAGGGGGAGCAGAATCTGCCAAAGAAGAGGATGCTGTTGGTTTTGTTGTGTCTGATAAAGAAGAGGAAAGGGTGATCTGCCTTAAATCTTACGGGATTTAAAGATGATCTCACTACTACAACGACTGCACTGGCAGCTGCAGCCTCAGTGCCCTCTTCATTGACCTCAACAAAGGATTTGTGAAAAACTTGTGACAAAAACAGATCATTATTCTCAGACATCCCTTTGAAGTCAGCTTGGCTCTGACTGAAGGCATCTTTCATCCCCATACTGCTCAAAGTGGACTTGAGATTATAGCTCTCTTCCAGCTTGATCCTGGGCAGAAACAACTCCACTTCAGTCGTCTTCATCATTTCTGGGCTGGTCCACTTCGATAACTTCTCATAGGTCAATTCCCTCTCTAGCTACAGTGAGTTAAGAAAGAAAGGGAATTAGACAATTAAAAAGCAAAAACAAAATCATGAGTAAATGAAAAAAGCTCACCATAAAGGCACGAAACACATACATTGCTACCACCCCGGCTATTGCCATCATTATAGGATGTGCTACATGCAAATAGGGTTTGATCCTGCAAGGTTCTAAGTGATGTATGCTCCCATTTATCTAAATGGGAGGTGACCTTGAATGCAGGATTGGGTCCATAGAGGAGTTACTTGTTTTTTCTATTTAAATGTACATGGGAATATTCCCCTCTTATGCACATATAGAGCTCCTGTTAATGTTAATAGAACATCTACATGTGCATGCAAGGAAGACTTGTCCCATCACAACTATATATGATTGGTGTGCATGGGGTCTTGCAGACAAGTAAGAGGATATGGTCCTTGCCCTGATGTGCTTGCAAACGGAGCATCTGATTTTTCATATTGTTGAGCTCTCTCGGTTCCCATTGAGTTGAGGCACTCAGCACCTACTGTGAGGAGCTTAGTCCCTTGCAAGGTGGGTTACTAATTACTTATTTCACTAGATAAAGAAAGCCCAGAAAACAGGGGGAAAGGGAGTACAGCTCTTGGAAGAGCATTAATTACAAGGGGCCAGAGAGTCAGATTGTGGTCCACTTTGTAGGCAACAGAAACAGGACAAAAGAACTGGCTTCAACAACCAGTTTGGAATTCTTGTTTTGGGGAATCACCACATAATGTATAGCAAGTACTACACTTCCCACTCAATGCAGCTATCCCAACAGATTGCTGAAAATCCTGCATATCACACTAGAGAATCAAGTATTCCCTAAATACATGTATGACTTTATGGAATCCACAAGACTTGCACATGTCGAAACCAATTATCCTCCTGCTACAAGCCGCCTACTTCCTCACCCTACTTCCTCATGGTTTGTTACTCTCTCATTGCATCATATCTGAAACTAGGCTGTTAGCTATTCTGGGACACAGACCTGGTTTATTTGTTCTGGAAAATTCCTTGTGCTCTTTTGGGCTTCATCTAGATAATAATACATCATGCCAATGATACCCCTTAACGTTGTACCTTAGGTGGTGTTGTCGTCAGAACTGCTAAGTTTCACTTCCCAGTTCTTATCCTGATCACAAAAAGGCACTTGTATGCCATACATTTGTCTACAGCCGTATACATTAATGTACAGGATGTTGCTAAACTCATTCTGAACATTATCCCGTAGCTGTCTCACACTGAAGAAACATTAAATTCCACTTTCGTTGAACAGCAATATGGTATAATGGTTTTACCTGTTCCAGACCAGTAGATTTATCCTCAATGTCATCTGGTAATAGGATGAGCATGCTGAGGTCATTATTAACGTATGGAAGCTCAGCAATTTTGACCTTCATTGTTTCCAAGTAGCATATTGGAAATGTATCTTTTAGAAACATCATCTGCACCGGTTTAGTCTTGGTCTGTGAAATTATATATCTCCATAAGAAAATAAATATTACTTCTTTCTTTGAAACATATGGGTTATCAGTAAATTTGTATGACTTGCTTCAGATGAAATAAGAATAAAAGTTTTAATACAGTTTTATGAACCAAAGTTGATTGCATAGTTTAACAGGGTTCCTTTCATGAGACAATATTAATTGTCCTGTTGTTTGTCTCAAAGCATTGTTTTCCATGACCTGGACTCATCTTCCACTGTTCCCCAGTACATGCATAATAACTCACAGAAGGTGGGACAGAGGAGCCAGAACATTCTGCAAGGATCACCTCATTGAGTTTCCTGACATTTGTTCCTATTACACGGAAGACCTTTGAGGAGACAGAGTGGGGGGAGGTGCACAGCTCCCAACACTGAAAATTCTGGGGAACCTCTAAGTACAAGGAGAAAGGTCACTGCATGCAGGGGCTGCTTTGGTATCTTCACCACCATGGCAAAACAGAACAATGCTGCCTTTGGCTGACTCTCTGGTGGCTTAGCAGTAGCAGCTGTAGAGTGGATTCTGTACATATTAATGATGCCTCATGGATAATAAATACAAAAACTCAGTGTTTGTAAAGTTTCATGGATTCAGGAAGGTCACTTAGTTGCAAAGGATGTGTGTGTGTGTGCTATATTTAGCTGCGTGAGAAGTAATTTTGGTTTGCAGGAGTTTCATGAAGTCCTTTACAACTTCACTTCCTATGTGTTTGCAACTCCTGAGTTCCATAGACTATCGGTACCTACATAGGGAACAGAAACTGATAATATAGGGCTCTTCAATCTAGCAGATAAAGGTAGAACAAGAACCAATGGCTGGAAGTTGAAGCTAAACAAATTCAGACTAGAAATTAAGGCAAAAATATTTAACAGCGAGAGTAATTAACCATGGGATCAACTTCATCACTGGAAATTTAAAAAATCAAGATTGGCTATTTTTCTAAAAGATATGCAGTAGTTCAAGCACAGTTATTGGACTTGAAGCAGGAATTTAGTACAGAGAAGTCCTGTGGCCTGTGTTAGGCAAGAGGTCAGATTAGACTATCACAACGGTGCTTTGTAGCCTTAATCTAAGTCCCAATGACTTTAAATGAGTGCTAGGCTCCTAAATCACTTGAAAATGGGATTTAGGCTCCTAAATCCCTTAGGTGCCTTTGAAAATATTACTATAGTCTATAGCAGGGGTTCTCAAACTGGGGGTCGGGACCTGCAGTGAGGCCGTGTGGCTCCCCACCTGCCCAGAGAGGGACGAGCCCATCCGGAGGCCGGGGTGGGCGGAGCTAGGGCACTCTGAGCCCGCCCCTCAGAGGGTCAGGCGGCGACCCGGAAGTATAAACGCTCGCCCTCAGAGCTCACTAGAGGCTAGCTGCCAGGGAGGCCAAATGCTTCTAGCCTAGCCCGCGACTGGGAAACCCTCGTGGCCCAACGTGCCCGCCAGGACTCGCTGGACCTGCCCTGCACCCGCGACCAGGAGGAGTTGCCGGTCCTGCCCTGCGCTCACTACCCAGAGGAGTTGCTGGACCTGCCCTGCACCCGCGACCAGGAAGAGTTGCCGGTCCTGCCCTGCGCTCACTACCCAGAGGAGTTGCTGGACCTGCCCTGCACCCACGACCAGGAGGAGTTGCCGGACCTGCCCTGCGCTCACTACCCAAAGGAGTTGCTGGACCTGCCTTGCGCTCGCTACCTGGAGGAGTTGCCGGACTTGCCCTGTGCTCGCTACCCGGAGGAGCTGCCGGGCCTGGTGCTCGCCCACTACCCCGAGGAACCCATAGTGCTGGACCCCCCCCGGAGGACACCACCGTGACTGAGGTACCACAAGAGGGGGAGTCAGGAAGTAGCCCGGGGGCAGCCAACCCTAGTCTGGCTGCAGCACTGCCAGAGCCCATGTCAGTGTGTTGCGGCCAGGATCCCCACGGACACCGCAGCGGGTCTTCTGCTGCTGCTAGGGCCCCGGGCTGGGATGCAGTGGAGTGGAAGGGCCTGCCATGGGTGGCAGTCTCCCCCTCTCCCAGGCCTTTTGGAGGCTTGGGCCTACTGTTGCTCAGCCCTGCCGGAGGGCCTGAGCTCCTGACTCATTATTGCCCCACCCTGACCTAGCGCCTGGGCTTGCTACTGTTTATATTGCTACTGCTATAGCATTATTGCTCAGCCCCTGCCTGAGGGCCTGAGTCATTGTTGCCCCACCCTGACCTAGGGCCCTGGCATAACTGTACTTATTTCTGCTTCCGCAGTGGCCGCCAGGAAAGACTCCCGTGGCCGGACTAATTCCCCAAACCTCAGCTGTGTGTAGCGAGCCGGTGTGGCTCCCTGCCACCCCGGAGAGGGTCGAGCCCTGGGCAGCCCCTCTACAGGACCCCTCGGGGGGTCATGAGTGGTCAACCTCCACCCCGAACCCCACTTGCCTCTGCTTTATTAGGGGGGTCGCACTCAGAGGCTTGCAATGTGAAAGGGGTCACCAGTAAAAAAAAGTTTGAGACCTACTGGTCTATAGAGCTGCACAGCCTTCACATTAACAGGGTATTCACATGTAGTCAGGGTATTCACTAATGTTTCTAATAACATAGAGCCCATCAGTCTCCTCTTGAAGCTAAAACCCATTTTTCAAATCTTTGCTTAAACTATGTAGTAGTTTTACTAACTAAATATTAAAATTGTCAGTTATTTACTTTAGGCCATGCGTCGAGCTACCAATAGTTTTATGATGGAATATGAACTGTGGGTGAAAGATTTTCATGCTATATGGAGGTTTCTTACTGTTCAACAGCATGAACATTAGTGAAACATACCTTGCTCAATCTGAAGGGATTCTCAGATGTGTTTTCATTCAGAAATCTCTTTTCCCATTTTCCTTTGAAGTAAATGGCATTAACCAGGACCAGTGCGGTGTTGGGATCAACAGAACCTCTAGGCAGCAGATTCTGGATTTTCCCTTTCAGAAGGAGAAGAGTGGTGTTTTTATTCCAGTACAGTACAGCAAGTGGCTATTTCTAATTTTGCTTTCTCTTTAATTATCCATTGAGAATGTATGTGCCTCGGAACCCCTGATCCCTAAGTGAGTTTCTAAATTCTGCCAAATCAGAATGGTAGCATTTTATACCCATTTCATCCTCCTTTTGCACAGGAGTAAATAACAACACAAGGGGCTAGGCTGTGAAGAATCAGGCTCATGAAAAAGGGAGTCCATGGTCATAAATCCTGCTCCTATAGTTCCAGCAGTGACGGTGGCCCATGAGACCAGGGGCCTTGCAGGAGCTATTGATTCTTTAGAATCAGGAAATCAGGTTCTAAAGGCTGCTCCCTTCTTTCTTTGAAGTCCTTGGGAAGTCAATGGGAGTCTTTCCATTGAATTCAAATATTCTGAATCAGACACTTGAAGCTGTTCAACTGTCCACCTCTCCATCCTCAATTTTCACATTAGCTCCACTAGTGCCTGACTACAGGAGGAACACATGTAAAAATGCAGCCACCTACCCAAAAGGAATTAGCAACTATAGTGGGAGAAGAGCAAAGCTCGGATTGTTTGTTCTTAGCTTACCCTCAGTTTGGCTTTCAACCCAGGAATTGATTTCTTTTCTGACTTGTTCTGCAGCTTTTCTAAAGTTAACTGCTTGGGGCTCTGCCTGGTAATAGTTTTTAACGAATTCTACGTATCCCTGAAAGGTAGGAGAGAAAATTTGCTATTAAAATAAATTCAAAATGGCATCACTTAAAAACATTCAGATTGCTGTACAACATAACTACTACAATACTAAAGAGAGTACAATTCAACTTAAGCTAGATAAAATTTAAAAGTAAGATCTATGGTACAGTATATTTAATAATTAGAGCTGATTAAATCTCTATTTCAATTCCACTGGAAATTCCCTTTCATCCCAAATCAGAACAAAACGTTAAAATTTTGAAATTTTCTGTGAAATGATAATTCTGAAAACATTCTTTTAGGAAATATCAAAATGATCTAATCATAAGGATAACTGGACACTGTGTGTCTAGTTCTGGAGCCCACAATTCAAGAAGGATGTTGATAAACTGGAGAGGGTTCAGAGAAGAGTCATGAGAAGGGTTAAAGGAACAGAAAATGTAGTTGTAGACTCAAGGAGCTCAATCTACTTATCTTAACAAAGAGAAGGTTAAGAGATGACTTGATTACATTCTATAAGTACCTACATAGGGAATAAACAAATAACAGTGAGCTCTTCAGACTAGCAGAGAAAGGTATAACACAATCTAGTGGCTGGAAGTTGAAGCTAGACAGATTCAGACTGGATATAAGATGTACATTTTTTTTACTGTGAGAATAATTAACCACTGGAACAATTTACCAAGGTTTATGGTGGATTCTCTATCACCAACAATTTAAAAATCAGGACTGGATGTTTTTCTAAAAGATCTGATCTAGGAATTATTTTGGGGATGTTCTCTGGAGGTCAGACTAAATGATGACTGTGGTCCCTTCTGGCCTTAGAATGCATGAAAATTTTCCATTTGAACAAGGTTGAAGTGCTTTGTTTCAACTGTATTGTTTCAACTGTATATAATATGAACTATAAGTAATGATATAAATGTATACTATCTAATATAAAAGTTAAACAGATAATGTCAAAACAAAGCACTTTGACTTTATCGAAATGAAGAGTTTTGATAATTTTTCATCAGAAATTTAAACAAAATCTATATGTTCCCACAAAACATTTCAGTTTTATCACATCAACATTTCCCATTGGCAAATTGTTCCTTTGGAAAATTTTCAATTTGCTCTATTAATAATCTTGAATCATTGAGTGTCATAAATATCTTTCAAAACTTTCTCTTCAGCTTTGTAAAAGTATTCAACTTACACTATGGAATTGGAAGGTCTGTTCCTCATACAGTCTGTTGGCAGTTTTAAGCAAATAAGAAGTTTGGGGTTTGTTGATTAAAGAGATTAATGCCAGGAACTCAGAATGAATGTCTTCAGCTTTGCAGTCCTCAGATTCCTTTAAAAGAGACACAGTGAACTTGGAAATCACATTTTCTTTATGAAAATTTTGTAACTCCTAAGATTACTACACTCGACAGAAATTACTGGGTGGGGGGGGGGGGGGGAGCGGCAGATTCCTCTGTTTTTTCTGTTTATTGACTCTGCATTTGACTGAATTGTCTGTAATCAGATTGTTTCCACTGGATAGTGAGCAGGTCAGTGTCTCCCTTGTTGCAAAGACTTTTACAAACATCATCGGGTGAGTACTTAGAGCTACAGCTTAGGTGGGACTTAAAGTTTGAGCTCCACTCCTGCGCCATGGAGACTGTGATATTCAACACAGGGTCATACAGCTCTGGTGGAAATCACATCTCTGATGGAGCACACCTCTGTTGGGGATGAGGGATAGCTTTCCCTCTGCACTAGAAGCAGCAACGGGGTGCCATTACTGAGGGATTATAAAAGAGGAGCAAGTTAGGGGACTTAGAAGGTGAGAGATAGAGGCCTCTGTTTCTCTTAAAAAGCAGAAGACCTTGTCTAACAAACTATCCTTAGTTCAGCAGCCAGAGATTCCCTGCTGAGAACTACAGCTGGTTCACCTGCAGAAAATGCTGGCACAGAGGCTTTTGAGACCTCTTCAGGAAGAACATCCACCCCTATCCTGACCCACTCCCAAAATGATGAGAGGAAAGGGGCTTGTCCTTAGAGCTGTCCGAAGAACAGAACACTTCAGGCAGCTCCCCCCTCCGGTCTAATGAACCAAGGCAGGTTCATCAGAATGCATCTGCTGGGGAAATAGGGGTACCCTCCCCCCCCCCCCCCCCCATCTTGCCACCACCACATGCACCTGGCCATTCTCCTACCTTCCCACAGACACTTTCCAAATCTTCCCTAGACTCAATATATTGTCACATACCCCACTCCCACCTTAACTTCCACATCACGCTTTCCCTCTTTATATCGACACATCATACCCTTCACAATTGCACATATGCCTGTAGGATATGTCTGTAGCTATCCAGTCTCTGAAGTCAGAGTTCAGGTTTTGCATTGGTGTGGGTGTGTGTGGTCCATCTGTACATATGTGAGGTGGAAGGGAGTTCCCTGGGGAGGTGCAGAGTCAGTGGCGTATTAACGTTGCTGTTCAGGAGTGTGAATCAAGGTGCCTCTCCTGCCTTTGAAGGTTTGAGTGAGTGGGTTTTGCACTTAAGCAATCTTAATTGGTTATTAACTACGATTTTTCAGGGTGAGGGGAGCAATATAGATGTAGGCTAAAAACAACCAATAGCCTGATCCAAACTAGTGCCGCTGTTGAACTTTCCTATTCCCAGAAAGACAGCGGATTTATTTTTGTTCTAAAGAATACCATCTTCCTTTTCTTTGGCCTCCCACGAGAAGTTCTTGTCACCTGCAAACAGCCTTCGGTTCCTGTAGTTTTCTTAAAATGAAGCACCTGCAAGCCGAGTTTGTAAAAATAGTAAATATATTTGAAGACCGCTATCTAAGACAAATGTACACACAAATTGATGTCTAGTGACCTAATTGTCAAAACCTCAAATTTATTATAATTAGTCAGCAAAGATGGTTGCTACTTAGCCTGCTAAGGACACCATATCTATGATTTTCAATGATGATTTGAATGTAACTGAGACCCAGGTCATAACCACACAGTCACATTGCTGGCTTAATAACAGATCATCATTATGAATCAGGTGGAAATTAACTCTGACATATAGTCAGACCATGTGAAATTCTTGATGGCTTCAGCCATTTATTATTGTACTCTGTTTATTATTGGGCATCATTGATGTGCTAGATGCTGTACAATATAAAAAGGTTCAGTGCTTCCCCCAAGGGTTAAAAGCTATATTAAAAAGATAATGCAGTTTAGTTGCATAATACACGGAATGGCCATATGAAGGTGTAATCACAGAGCCATCAAATAGTAATGATCAGATATATTTATGCTCAAAGCAGAGGTAGTAGCAGCAACAAAACACAATTCAAGGTATGATCCCTGCAAATTACAATGGTTATGCAACTTTATCATTTTTATTAGCAAAATTCAGGCAAATGTAAATAGACTGAAATAGGACTAAACTGAAAAGGTTTCAACTGTGCGTGTAAGCCGACTGTCATGGAAGAGCTATGGACGAACCAAGCCACGTTTTCAGTACTGGCATTTATTTATGTACAGAACGCTGATATTCACATCTTAGAAAAATGTTTAAAATAATGTTAAATTGAGTTTTAAGGGAAAGCTAAAATGGAAGGTCAGGTTCTAAACTATTGGGGCGGCTCCTATCTGGCAAACCAGCAGCACCACTCTGGGAAGTATGGGAGCAAGTGAGATGCAGGGGCTAGTAAAGGTGTTGAGAAATGATGGGGTCCTCAGTGTGAGTAGGGGACTTTTCCCTCTCAGTGGGTTACCTGTTGGTTTCAGAGAACCTCAATCCAAAGAGAATTCTGGAAAACTGAGGTAAATAAAGGAGATCTCTGCCTAGGGAAGTTAAAGAGACACATGGAGAAGTTACTAGGAGCCACTCAGCTGCCCAGGATCAGTGTGCTCCGACCAAGCCCCCTTTCACCTCAGGAAAGCCCCCAAGCCAATAGGGCCAGGAGCTGCCACCTGGAACTCCCCTTTACAGGGAGTTGCCCCAGTAGTTTAGAACCTGACCTTCAATTTTAGCTTTCCCTTTGAACAGAACACTGGATCTGGCCCAGAGTACCTGAACAGTGTAGGGTATAGAGAGTTACTGGGAAACTCTGAAATTAGTTAAAATTGTAGTGAATTTGTTATTCCCTATAGTCTACCCAGCATTTCCATTCACCATTCCTTCAAAGATATTGTGTTTAATACTGTAGTATCAGGTTGTTGTAGCGTGTGTAGGAACCATTTGTCATCTCGAGATATATACAGTACATAGTCAAATTTCACAACCTACCTCAGCCATCTGCGTTGCAGTGTTACCTTTTGCCCCCACATAAGTCATGGCCAGAGCAGATGAAATACTCCAAGGGGAAAAGAAAATGTTTTTGCCTTTAAAAGATTCATTCAGCTTTTTGAAAAGGTCGAGAGTAAAGCTACCGTTTGATGCTGAGAGAGAGTCCATTGCTGAAACCTAAGACAAATATATGAAGACAGAGTGTAACAGGTTGACTTTACTGGAGTCAAGATTTTTCCTTTGGTCTCCAGCTTGTGTTGTTTTCTCTGTATCATAAACTAACTTTCCTCAGAAACTGGAAAATGTATTGAAGTGACAATGATTCTAGACTCCCTTAGACTATCTGCCCTATAGTTTCTGCTGTAAATCGATCCCTAGGTACTTGTACAACACACAAATCATATCATGCACACTCTTTACTGTTATATAAATATTTCAATATGACTTAGGCACCTAACCTGCTTTGGTGCTTTTGAAAATACCAGTAGGCACCTTTCTGCATCTTTCGGTGCCTAAATAGCTTTGATAATCTGGGCCTCAGTCCTTGCCCTTTTGGGGTTCCATGGCTGTCAACAAAGCATTATGGAGTATCCAAACACATTCTAAGTCATGGATTCTTTTGTTATGAGAAGACTAACAAGAGGATGACAGAATAAAAATCTTTTCCTTCCCCCTCAGGGGAACAACAATTTAGTGCTTGACCCATTAATTTGCTGTGTTGTACCATCTCACAGCAAGAACTACCACCTGAATAGATTTATCCTTACTTATCTAATCTAAGATTTTAAGGAACAGGTTTGTCATCTACTCAAGAAAATTCTTCCTTTGATTCCTTTGCCCCATATCAGCATCTTTTCTTAAACTCTGTAAGTATATAATACTTGCACTCTGTTTTCTAAGAATTGAAATCTAAATTAAACTTACAATGAAAATGTGCAATCCCTGTGTTACTGCATAACATTTAATTTATCATTTAATCTGCCCTGTCAGGCATGGTTTAAGTAGTTAAAAAGAAGTTTCAAAGAAAGTTAATTATGTCTATACGAATATTTACATTACCTCAGATTCCTGTGAGAGAGAAGGAATTACTTGCGTTGTCGGCTGCGTTTTGGGTCTGTTTGTTAGGCAATAAACACATTTAGAAATATAAAACAGTTGTGCTTCCTTCTGGCCTATATCCTCCACTCTTACTCCCTATGTGTTTCGCCACCTACGTTTACCCCTCCTCCCCACCAGTTTCCAGAACTTTCTGTTGTAAAGTTTGCCCCGATTGTTGACATACACTATATTGGTTTGGCAATAAATATGTTTAGAAATAAAATGAGATTGCAGCTCACTCTCCTTCTAGCCTACATTCTCCATTCCTAGTCCCCAATATGTTTCCCCACCTAAACCTACTCTTACTCCTCACCACTTTTCAGAAATTTTTGTTGTAAAGTTTGACCTGATTATTGATCCATTGTATGTGTTTTAAACAGCAATCTTAGAGATTTAGAAGATGAATACAATGATCTTATAAGAGCTGCTATTTTAGGCATAGGATAAGCAAAAATACCACAGAGTGGCCTAATGTAAGAATGTCTGGTGATGTTGTCCGTTGTGACTCTCTTTTTGGTAGTGGTGAGACTTTTGTTTAAAATAAGTGCAGTTAGCGTTTAACTTACACCAAACGACACAAATGTCTGTCTTTGTGCTGGTTGGGTGTTCTGTGTGGCCTGATTCTCCACTGCATTATTTCAGTTTTAAACCAGTGTAACTCTATAGATTTCAGTTGAGGCATATCAGTGTAAAACTGGAGTAATGCAGGGGTCAATTAGACTTTGTGACTCCACCATCCTCATTTAAAACCATTAGGAATATAGATACCGCCATGCCACCACCAAATCAGACTAACAGTTTAACTGGCCTGGTATTCGGCCTCCAACAGTGACCAATACCAGATGTTTAAGTGGAGGATGTAAGACTCCGAAAATGGGCTTGTCAAAGAATGCATGGAATGAGCGCTAAGATATTCCTATGTTGGAAGTTTCTCTCTAATTCAAGGCAGTTGTGGGTGCTGTGTGTACTGAAGGATGAGGGCTAGTATCCCTTTTTAATTTAAAGGCTGGACTAAAGAACATCCCTGGATGCACAAACTGATCCACGCTCAGTGCAGTGGATGCTAAAATGTTGAAACATTTTCTTAAAAACTTCAAAGGCTTTTTTGTTTGTTTGTTTCATGCTGAGACCCAGCATGAAAATTAATAGCTCAGGTGCAGCCAAGAGTTTCCTCTCTCCAAGACAGTAGAAAAGGAATTCTGAAATGCACAGGTACCCTCACCTTGCCTTGTTTTTGAAAATCTAAGGCTGTTAGCTGTATGAAGGAGCGCTTTTCTAGAAAGTGTGTCTGTGTAGACATATACCATAATAGGGACTTCTTTGGGGTTTTAGCACACAGCTTTATCTTGTTATCTTCAACAGGACAGTATTTAGATGGAATGTGTTCGTGCAGTCATAGTGAGTATAATAAAATAAATAAACCTTTATGTAATCTTATTTCATGTTTGTTCTTTTCCTATTCAGGAAGCAGCACCAAAAAGAAAGGTGTGTGCTGCATCCTAGCAACGTGGACTTCCAAAGTGCTTGCAGGCAGGTGGGAATATTTTCAATGGAGCTGGAGGTTCACTAGTTTACCCAGCTTATTTAATCTCTGCCCTGAATTCAAAGAGTTAGGAGCAGTCCCAGAAAAGGTAGGAAATTACTCAAAAAACTCTGTGCTTCTAATATTTTATTCCACTGTAACTGATTGCTGAATTTGAATAAAGAGCTCCAACCAGGGCCACCTCCAGGCACCAGCGAACCAAGCAGGTGCTTGAGGCGGCCAATGAAAAGGGGCGGCACGTCCAGGTCTTCGGCGGCAATTCGGTGGCGGGTCCCTCGGTGCCTCTCAGAGGGAAGGACCGGCCCCCGAATTGCCGCCAAAGAATGAAGCGGCGCGGTAGAGCTGCCGCGGCTTTATTTATTTATTTATTTATTTTTTTGCTTCGCCACTTCGGGCAGCAAAAAAGCTGGAGCCGGCCCTGGCTCCAACACCAAAATGTGTGAAGATATGGGTTCTGCATAAACGTACTGCATGATAGTTACAGATAAATATTTAGGGCCTGATTCTCCATTGCCCTAGTTTACACCAGTGTGACTCCATCAATTTCAGTGAGGTTACTCCGTCATAAAACTAGAAGGCGGCAGTGGAGAACTAGTCCCTAGTACAGGTGAGGGTAAACTTTTTGGCCCAAGGGCCAAATCTGGTAATAGAAATTGTATGGCGGGGTTGGGGTGTGGGAGAAGGTGAGGGTTCTGGTTGGGGATGCGGGCTCCGGGGTGGGCCAGAAATGAGTTCAGGGTGCAGGATGGGGCTCCAGGCTGGGCAGGGGGAGTAGGGTGTGTGGCAGGGGCTGAGGGCTCCGGCTGGGGGTGCAGGCTCTGGGGATGAGAGGTTTGGAGTGAAGGAGCGTGCTCCAGGCTGGGATTGAGGGGTTTGGAGGGTGGGAGGGGGATCAGGGCTGGGGCAGGGCGTTGGGGCGCAAGAAGAGGCTCAGGGGTGCAGACTCTGGGCTGCACTTACCTCAAGCAGCTCCCGGAAGCAGCGGCCATGTCCCCACTCTGGATCCCACACGGAGCCGCGGCCAGGAAGCTCTGCGCGCTGCCCCATCCGCAGGTGCCGCCGCTGCAGCTCCCATTGGCCACAGTTCACAGCCAATGGGAGCTGCGGGGGCGGCACTTGGGGCAGGGGCAGCATGCAGAGCGGAGCCCCCTGGCTGCCCTTACACGTAGGAGCTGGAGCGGGGCCATGCCACTGCTTCCAGGAGCAGCCTGGAGTGGCCCCTGACCCTGCTCCGCAGCTGGAGCGCCGGAGTGGGGAAAGCCCCAGACCCTGTGCCACAGCAGGAGCTCGAGGGCTGGCTTAAAATGGCTGGCGCTCCGAATCTGGCCCGTGGGCTGTAGTTTACCCACCTCTGCCCTAGTATGATGCTGGCTGAAAGTAAAATTATTACAAAGCAGATGGTTGTAAGAAAAATGCATTTTATTTCTTATAGATCACACAGTTGTTTCATGTACAACATTTGCCCATTGGCATGTTATCTGCAGAGGAAACAGAACACTTGCAAGCAGTCTGCAAACAAAAAAAAATGCCAGTAGAAATGTAAAGATTACAAAACATTTACATTCAAATGGTTTTATATTGCTAGCCATGCCTATCTTAAGTCAGTATAATTCATGAGACTGTGGACCACATCCTCATCTGGTATAATTGGCCTAGCTCCATTGACTTCAGTGGGGGTGGTCCAATCTGCACCTACTGAAGATCTGGCCCTGCTTGTGTACTCTTTGTATGCCTGCACAGGTAATTGTGTTATTCCTGAGATGCATTTCTCTATATCAAACTTGTTCTGCTTTATAACATAAGAACATAAGAATGGCCCTACTAGGTCAGACCAAAGATCCATCTAGCCCAGTATCCTGTCTTCCAACAGTGGCCAGTGCCAGGTGCCCCAGAGGGAATGAACAGACCAGGTAATCATCAAGTGATCCATCCCCTGTCGCTCATTCCCAGCTTCTGGCAAACTGTATAGTTGAACAGTACTAAGACTGCAATTTACAGTCATTTAGAAAGCAACCAGTGCATTTTTATTGTGCTTTTGAGAGTTGTAGCCCAATATTATCATTATCAAGTCCTCTAATCACATGAACAGAAGAGAAAAATTCTTAGTAATTTGCATTATTTGTTGTTCCCAAAGCTACAAAGATTGACCAATAATACAGGAAAGTGAAGTAAAATTACCCAAGCTATTTAGACACTTGAGGCAATGTCTTTGTGGTAGAGTCCTGCTGCTGCAAGATCCTGTTCAGCAACAGAAATCTGAGTGGTTACGGGGAGCAGAATCTGCCAAAGAAGAGAATGGTCTTAGTTTTATTGTGCCTGATGAAGAAGAGGAAAGGGTGATCTGCTGCAAACTGAATGGCAGAAATGAGACTTCGTGATGTCATAGAAGCTGCACTGGCAGCTGCAGCCTCCGTGCCTTCTTCATTGATCTCCACAAAGCACTTGTGAAAAACATTTGACAAAACCAGATTATTTTTCTCAGACATCCCTCTGAAATCAGCTCGGTCCTGACTGAAGGCATCTCGCATCCCCATGCTGCTCAAAGTAGATTTGAGGTCATAACTCTCTTCCATTTTGATCCTGGGCAGATACACGTCCACATTCGTTTTCTCCATCATTTCTGAGCTGGTCCATCTGGATAATGTCTCATACGTCAAGTCTCTTTCTAGCTACAGTTAGTTAAAAAAGAGAGAATCAGAAATTACACAGTGAAAATGAAACTTCCTTAACGTTGATGTCCTTCACAATCCTGAATGGAGAAACTATAGAGATGGTTTACAAATATAGTGAAGATCACTGAAAAGCTTCTGGCTAGTTTACAGGTGTCTTCTGAACTCTAAAGCAGTGTGTTTTCTTACAGCAGGTTAGTGCAGTAACTGGAAGTTCGAACAGACCGTAAAGCCAGAAGGGATTATCATGATCATCTAATATGACGTCCTGCACATCACAGGCCACAGAATCGTACCCACCCTCTCCTGCAATAGGGCTATAACCTCTGGCTGAGTTACTGAAGTCTTCAAACCTTGATTTAAAGCTACAGAGAATCCACCATTTACTCTAGTTCAAACCAACAAGTGACACATGCCCCACGCTGCAGAGGAAGGTGAAACCCCCCTGGGTCTCTGCCAAGCTGACCTGGAGGAAAATTCCTTCCTGACCCCACATAGTGAATACTTTCAGTGTTGAATATTTGTAGTGTAATAGCAGCAGAGTCCTGTTTTACGTAATAGTAACCCAGTTAATTTATTGTTGTATCTGTTGAGCCTCTGCCATTCTAGCTTATCCGCATGCAACCTACCAGAAAAGTATGATTGTTAATTAATTACACATATACTTAAGTCACTATTTGTTAGCTGAGTTGTTCTAAGTTATATTTTTCCTTATTTAAAATATTATTGTATGAAAATATATTTGGAAATCCGGCCACCTAGTATTTTTTTCAAGAGGGGAGCTGGAAAGGAACAATGAAGATGATGGCATTTCCATCATCCCTTCTTGGAACTGATCCAGCAGAGCTTCTCCCCTTGCAAAACTCCAATTAAAGTTAGTGGGAGTCTTGCCGGAGAAAGGGCACTGCTGGCTCTGGTGTCCTTACAGATTAGTGCTGGGAAACCTTCAAAGATGTAGATATTTGTTTAGTATGAAGTGTTCCCCTCTATCCTGGCTTTTTGTCAAGGGTTCTAGTAGTCTCTAGTTTTGCTTGGGCTAAAAGAACTGCCTTGGAGGATTTGGGGGCTGCTTCTTCTAGGACTGGATGACAGCAAGAAGTGCAAAAAAGTGTCGGGTCTATGAAAATCTTGTCATAGGTTAAAAAAGGCTCAGGTTCTCTGAGTGTTAGACAATGTTTTGGGTCTGTTCTTATTTTTTCCTGAGCCAGATCTTTTCACCCGTTCTTAATACAAGAATGGAGTGTCACCTACTATCAAACAGCAGCCATATAAACATGTAGGACATAAAAACAATTTAATTCCCCATATTAATATGATTGATCTCTTTACCATTTCTAGGCCAGTGGTGTCATCACTGATGTCATCTGGTAGCAGTATGAGCATGCTCAGGTCATTATTGACATATGGGAGCTCAATAATGTGGGTGTGCACTGTTTTTATGTAGGTCCAATTAAATTTCTCTCTCTGGAACATCATCTGCACTGGCTTAGTTGTATTCTGCAACAAGGCAAAGGAGGACAAATGCCACTTTGAAAGGATCAGGTGAAAACAATATAGTTAAATATTAACATTAATTTTTCTTGCCTGTGTTACTTGTTATGAGTTAGGTTACTAAAAAGTGATACTTCATAGAACCAATTTATTTGTCATTATTTATGCTTATATTTCAACCTCTCAGTTTTGATACTGAGATTATGTCTGCACAGCAGTTTAAGCCCGGGTTTGAGCCCGGGCTCAAGGCAACCCCTCTTTGCGTCCACACTCCAAATGTGCTAACCTAGGGTTCAGACCTAGGGTCACAGGATCCTGCAGGGCTGGAGGGCCCCAACCAGTGTTAAGCTGGGACCTAGGGTCTGAGCCTTATTGATTTCCTGTGTGCACGCAGCCCTCACTTGACTCGGGACTCAGAAGTCCTCCGGCTATATCCCAGAGTTCCCAGCGCAGAGAAGCAGGCAGCCAAAGCAGTGGCTGGAAGTGCCATTATTGCCTGGCTGAGCCCGTTCCCACTTCCTGCTCCAGCTACTCCTTGCTACTGCGTGGAGCTTGCCCGGAGCAGGGAGCAAATCTGACAGGCAGGAGCTGGCTCCTAGTCGCTGGGATATTGCGGGTCATCCCTCCCCATCAGTGCTTGGTCCCAATCTGCTCTCTGTCCCTTGCTACCAGCCCCCCCCCCCCGGTCTCCCTGGATCTGCGTCTGCAGGGGTGCAGTGAGCACTGTGAGGGTGGTGAGTGGGAGCTAGCCCCAAAACTTTCCCGCATCCCCCTGGGGATCCCTGATCCCTGCCTCCCAGGATACAGTGGGTGCAGGCATAAGGGAGCCCACAGGGTGCTGGAGCACACTGCACCCTGGCCATGGGGATGCACTTCACCACTCCACAGCCAGCAGCAGCCAGGCTGGAGTGTGTGTTTTTCTTCAGGTACCTTCATTTTATGTCAAACTTCAAACAAACAGAAAAGAATAAATAAAAACCCAACCAAAGAAAAACACCTTCATTGAGCTTCTCATTTTAAAAATTAAGAATTGAAAAGTTTCATTTCAATAGTTTGACAGCCCTGGAGACCGATGTCCTACTTCTCTTCACTATAGGTGCACTTGGGTATTTTCCTGCCAATGTAACTCGGCCTAGAGCTGGAGAGCCCAATTCTGAGATTAGAAAAAAGCCTTCTCTAACTGTAGTCATTCCTCCGATACAGCCACCAAAGGAGCTCATTATGCGGTTTATGTACTCCTGTGCGCCTTGTGGGCATCTAAGTCCCATCAGTAGCACCCTCACAGTTAGGAAACAGGGTGGGCAATAGGCTACAGTGTCAACATTATGGGGTGTGGGGTACTAGTCACTTAGGATATGTTTACTTTGACTCTGGTCTGTGCACTGCAGTGTGGATGCCAGAGCCCTAGGTTCAAGCACTGGTCAGAAAATCTTAACCTAGTGTTAACATGCAATATAGACGCTCAAGCCCAGGGTTCCCTGACACAGGTCAGCTGACTTGAGTCCCACTAACCCGAGGCTGACATTGCTGTGTAAACACAGCCTGAAAACAGACCTGAACCCTAAGTTTCACTTCTGTGTATTGTCAGTTCCTCTGTTGGTTGCACTGAGTGCGCTGTGTAGGGTGACCAGACAGCAAATGTGAAAAATCAGGACATGGGGTGGGGGGTAATAGGAGCCTATATAAGAAAAATATAGGGACTGTCCCTATAAAACGGGACATCTGGTCACCCTAGTGCTGTTTGAATTGCAGATACTGCAGGGGAATGCTTCTGATTTAATTAAAACAACTCTGACACCGTGAGGATTTAGAGACTGGCAAGCTTTTGAAAATGGAGGGACTGAGGTCTCTCCCTAGCTTTTCTATCTGTTCCAGCCCACCAGCATTTATGACATTTCATGGCTTAGTCACATACCTTGTTCATTCTGAAAGGTTGTTCCTTTGTCAATCCATCCTTAAATTTCTTTGCCCAGTTTCCTTTGAAGTAGAGGGCATTGACTAGCACCAGTTTGGTGAGTGAATCAACAGAGTTGACAGGCAATAGCGCCTGGATTTTACCTTTAGAAAATAGTGAGACAGTCATATATTTGTGCAGCTTTTCTGCTTGGAGTAAATTTAGGAATTGAGTTTTGGAATATGTGCTATTGAGACCATACTTGTAGGGCAGCTTCCTGTCTTAAGAGACTATTGTGAAATATCCTCAAACATTGGGCTGGGCTCTGTGGTCCCTTTCAGTGACTTTGCCCTACTCAGGCTTCCTCTTGCTAGTAATAACCCCGATTGATAGTCTTAATCTACATTCCTCCCATGGACAGAGAAAGAAGACTGAAGAAAAAAAGGAAGAGGTGGGGATGTGTCAAAATAAAAAAAAATCCAGTGTGGCCTCCAAGAGAGGAAACTAATTTTGCGTGAGGCTTATAGATACTACTGTGGTGAGTATGGCCTACACGTGATAAAAGTACAGTATAAAGATATAAGAGGCTCATAGTTTATCCCTCGGGCTGCAGAATCTCACCCTGGTGCTGAAACATCTTCACCCCTTTCTATTTTTGGAGGAGAAAAGGCCTACAAACTCCTCTGAGGAGTTTCAGCAGAATGTACCCTTTCTGTCATACTGTTTCATGACACTATTTATAACAGAAAATGAACCCCCCAAACACATTGCATGGAATCCCATCAAAATGAAACACATTTTGCTATGTAAGTATTTGTATCAGGTCCAACACTGTGGTATCTTATTGCCTTCAAACACATGGAGGTTAAATTTTTATAAATATTTGTGTAAATGGAAAGCAATAGTCATCAGTGTTTTTCCTTGTGGTGCGAGTAGTGTTATAACTGAAAGGGAATGTCATTTTGGATTTGGTGTTTCTGAACTTTCATATGTAGTTATCTGCCTGCCTCCAAATGGGGCAGTGAGGCAGCAGCCGTTTTGTGTTTCAGTTCAAATGCAGAATGTAGCAGAATAAATCAACGTTTTCTCTCTCCCCTCATAAACAATTTAGGGTAGGAAAATACATGATGTCTCTTTGTAAATGGTAAAAGAACAGTCCTGAGCTCACCTTCAGTCTGGTGTTCAACACTGGAATTGATTTCTCTTCTGACTTCTTCTGCTGCTCCCATGAAATCAACAGCTCGTGGCTCTGTGTGGTAATATTTTTTAATCGATTGTAAATATTCCTTCAAGGCAAGACAGAGAAAAGTCTTACATATTATTTAGCAATATATCTGTGCCAACTACTGCCAAATAGAAAAGAGAGTTCATGTTATGACACAGTTTACTAGGAGCATAAAGCTCTGTCTTCAGAGAAGCAAAATATTTTTAGTTATATATGTTATCAATCATTTACTCATCTATGAATGTTCATGTTTAGATACAGTCCAGCCAGGAAAAGTAAATAAAAAGAATACCTGTAATCTTGATATGAGTATCTACAAAGTCAGTGAGAAATAAATCTTAAA
This sequence comes from Terrapene triunguis, assembly GCF_002925995.2. Lineage (NCBI taxonomy): Eukaryota > Metazoa > Chordata > Testudines > Emydidae > Terrapene > Terrapene triunguis. The sequence goes on along the minus strand of NW_020664404.1, from coordinate 20,814,264 downwards.
GGATAATAAACCATTTTGCAGATGTAATTAAAATATTTGCATTTAGGTCTTGTATGGTTTGTTATCATAGACCAATCATAAAGATGAATTGTATCCCCATTACATAGATAGATGAACTGCTTCACTTACTTTATTGAAAAGTGATGATTTTTCTCCATATAACTGGTTGACACTTTTAAGCAAGTAATTTTTAGTGGGTTGGTTAATTTCAGAGCTAAGTGTCTGAAACCCTGCATGGATGTTGCTTGAGTTCTCCAGATTGGCCTTGAAAGAAGGAAGAAATATTCTGGTTATTTATCTGCGATTCTAGGAAAATGATTCTGGACTTCTATTATCATATATTGCACATAGCTCCACTGGTGACAGTTGCATGTAATATCCTGTACAGTTACTCAAGTAATTTTTTGTGAACTGTGTGTTGATATGAATGAGGGGCACTAAACCTATCAATAAGATCTCCAGACAGTGGACACACCATAGACACTGTGTGAGCAAGAGGGAGCTCTGTAATACACTGAAATATAAAGTTATCTAGAGAAATTATTAAAAAACAAAGCATACGCACAGAGACAGTAATAGTAGTTTCTGCACAATGCCTGGAGACTTAGCTATATGATGCCCATTAGCATTTATGAAAATCATATAACCAAAAATTCCCATAAATCACATTGAAAGTTTGTCCCAAATGTGTAGAACTAGTGATTCCAATATTGGCTGATAGTATTAGTTTGAAAACTGTTTGTATTGTTGCACATGAAGCAGGTAAAATTATGATGTCAACTTATTTAAGGAAGTTAAGCAGGAAGTCAGTAATTTTGTGCACAGGGCAAGGTGCTTATTATCTATGGGAGTTAAGAATATATGAAGATAAGAATAGCCACACTGGATCAGAGCAATGATCCATCTAGCCCAGGATCCTGTCTTCTGACAGTGGCCAGTGCCAGATGCTTCAGAAGGAATTAACAGAATGTATCGAGTGATCCATCCCCTGTCATTCAGTCCCAGCTTCTGGCAGTCAGAGGTTTAGGGAAACCCAGAGCATGGGGTCATGTCCCTTACCATCTTGGCTAATAGCCATTGATGGACCTATCCTCTATCCTCCGTGAACTTATCTAATTCTTTTTTGAACCCAGTTATATTTTTGGCCTTCACAACATCCCCTGGCAACAAGTTCCACAGGTTGACTGTGTGCTGTATAAAGAAGTACTTCCTTATGTTTGTTTTAAACCTGCTGTGTATTAATCTCATTGGGTAACTCCTGGTTCTTGGGATCTGTGAAGGGGTAAATAACATTTTCTTATTCACTTTCTCTACACCATTCATGATTTTAAGGGCCTCTATCATATCCCCCCACCCTCCCCAGCCATCTCTTTTCCCAGATGAAGTTTCTCTGTCTTTTTAATCTCCCCTTTTATAGACGCTGTTCCATACCCTTAAGCATTTTTGTTGCCATTCTCTGTGGCATTATCTCTGACATTATGTAATTTCCTGTCTTTTATTATCTATCCCATTCCCATTGGTTTCTAACATTGTTTTTTTCACTGTCTCTACACACTGAGCAGATGTTTTCAGAGAACTGGCCACAATGACACCAAGATCCCTTTCATGAATGATAACAGCTAATTTAGACACCATCATTTTCTATGTACACCTGGGATTAGTTTTCTGATGTGCATTACTTTGCATTTCTCAACATTGAATTTCATCTGCCATTTTCTTGCTCAGTCACCCAGTTTTGTGAGATCCTTTGCAGTCAATTTTGAACTCTGTTATCTTGAATAATTTTGTATTGTCTGCAAAGTTACTCTCCACGCCCCACACCCTGGATAATTTATAAATATGTTGAATAGCACTGGTCCCAGTACAGATCCTCAGGTGACCCGCTATTTACCTCTCTCCACTGTGAAAACTGACAGTTTATTCCTACCCTTCGTTTCCTGTCTTTTTAACCAGTTACTGTTTTATGAGAGAACCTTCCCTCTTATCCCATGGCTGCTTACTTTGCATAAGAGCCTTTGCTGAGCAACCTTGTCAAAGGCTTTCGGAGAGCCCAAGAATACTATATCCATTGGATCACCCTTATCCACATGTTGTTGACCCCCTCAAAGAATTCTAATAGGTTGGTGAGGCATGATATCCCTTTACAAAAGCTGTGTTGACTCTTCCAACATATTGTGTCTGATCATTCTGTTTTTTATTATAATTTCAACCAATTGGCCTGGTACTGAAGTTAGGTTTACCGGTCTGTAATTGCCAGGATCACCTCTGGAGTCTTTTTAAAAAATGCTGTTGAGGGAAAAGTACAGGAAATACAATCCATTAAACTTACTATAGAAAATAAATTAGAGAAATAAAGATTGTATCAGTGTTCAAAAACTGCAGGGTGTCTCAGAATTTGGGATCATAGTACATTCATATCCTACAAGCATACGACAGTGAAGGATGTATGAAACAATTTGAAATTTCTAAACACACAGGAAGTTCCCTCAGCCCCACTTGCAGCACTTCCATAATCTCAAAATGATGATATCCTGTTGCAAACAGTATGAGCTCTGATTGCTAACAGAGAGGGAGCAGTTAGAGCTAGACACTGGGCTTTATGCCAGTCTGTATGGTGAGCTCCTACTGGCAGAAAGTAAACCCCTTCTCCACTAGTGGGGTCTTTGGCTTGTCAGCAGAGCCCCAAAGGTGGGTGGTGTTGGCTAGGAAGAGTTTGGCTGTCAAATGTGCTGGTTAATTAACACTCTTGACCATCATCCGCTGTCAGGTCTTTTGTATAGCCAGCCACGCTTTAAAGGTGCTGAACTGTAGGGTAGGGAGTTAGTTAAAAGACCATCTCTCCTCCACCACTGGGGAATCCTACCAGAGATGCAGCAGTGGCAGAGAGGATTGTGATTTGCTCTCCCTTGCACCAAAAATGATGAATCAAGCACTCTCTATCTAACACTATAATGACTGATAAAGGACTTTTCAGGGTGCCATAGAAATATTCTCTAACATGATTTTTTATGCCCATTTACACGCAGCACAATAATTTGATCTATATCAAAACATTTCAGCACAGCAGTGTATTTCTTTAGCATTGTCATGGGGAAAATCCCTCCCCCTCAAAATCTCACAGGCATGTCTCTTGTATGAGCCAATAATATCTTAATTTCACCCAGCACTGTATTTACATGTGTGAGAGCAGCCTTGATGCTGTTGTAAGCAGGGATCATGTCTTTAAGAGTGCAGAGCACACTTTAATATTCAATAGCTAGAAATTTAACAATAACAAAAAAGGGAAAACCCACAAATTTAAAAAAGAGAAAGGCAAAGAACCACAGAGAATGGTCACAACTCTGCGGAGTCCCTCAAATGAGGAAATACAAGTCACACCTTTTGCAATTTACATAAAAGGGAAGGATGTCTCTCTTGTTGTATCAGGGACAATATTACAGGAGGAAACCTCTCAGAATACCATACTCATTCATTGTGTACATTTAACAGGAGAAAGGCAAACCAAAGTGAATTCAAACATGGAAGGAAAGGCAGTCTAAAAAAGACTATATTAAGTTATAAAAGTTATATGCTTATAACTTGGACACCTTAGACATTTGTTTTGGTGAACTACCTTTTTAACACTGATACACGGATTTGATAGAAGCTCCTCCATTTTGGAATAGGCTCGTCGTGGTTTTATGGTTGTGATGTCAACTCCAGCTCCTCCAACTTTGTTAAAGTGAAGCACCTACAATGAGAATTGCAAACAGAATAGATGCAGTGAGAGATAGATCACTTGATATGTAAGATCTTATGGTTAAAGCAGAAGACTTGGGGTCAGGAGACCTGGGTCTTGGTTCTGTTCTTGCCTCTGCCCCAACTTGCTGTGTGGTCTTAGGCTAGTCACTTAGGGTACGGCTAGACAGCAGTTAAACACCTGTGGCTGGTGGGGTCAGCTCACTCGGGCTTGCACAGCTTGGGCTGCAGGACTCTAAAATTGCAGTGTAGACATTGGGGCTTGGGCTGGAGCCTGAGCTCTGGGAGGGTCCCTGTGAGGGGGAAGGATCCCAGAGCGCGGGCTCCAGTCCGAGCTTGAAGGGGTCTTTTATTCCAGTTTCTGCCTGACTGAATAGTGTGTGGAACACTACCTTTAGCCCTCCTATTAGCATCTTGTAAACACCCATAGCTACCAATTTTCTAGAAACGAGAAGTATAGCTGCACCATCCAAAATGTGTAACAACAAGCTAGCATGTGTGTGGGTCAGTAAAGCGCTGTGCAGCATTGGGGGCGAGGGGGTTAAGCCTTAGAGCCAGGAGCGGATGGTATAAGGGGAATGAGATATGTTTGGTGAAAGGAGTCGTTGGCCTCAGGGGCAGAGGAGGTGAGGGGTGTCCATGTCTGAGCTACGTGGAGTCTGGGGGAGGTCCTTGCCCCTTGTAGGAGGGAGGGTTGGGAAGGCAGGCCTCTCAGAGGGGGAGGGAGAGGGCAGAACTTTAAGCACAGTGAGAGGGCAGCGCACCTCAAAGACCGCAGCTGGCATACCTGTCTCTCTCTATGATCCCAGCCACAGTCCTCTTGTAATAATTGGGCCTCCCAAATTATCCTAATTGTGAGCTCAACGGTGAAAAGTGAGTGAGAGCTTGTAAAGTGTCACAATAACCTATAACAATAGATGTTGATAGGAAAAGTTGCAAAAGGGAGACAGACTGAATTACTCCCAACAAAAAGGCCCATGTCTGCAACTCAAGGACTGTGTTAAGATCTTGCCTCGAAAACAAGAAAAACGGGGAACTGGAAATCACTGGACCAAAACTGGTGTGTCGGATATTAGGCTAACTGGCAAACAAAATAATGAGGGATGGGGCATAGACAACTCATGCCTGATGATACTGTGGGCGGGGCACACAATGTAAAGGGGGGGCACATGACCACTCCATGTGTCGCCTCTGGGAAGAAGTTCAAGCCCCACCTCCCTGGGCCAGAGCAGCCAATCCTGCCAGCTCCTGGGAGTCTGGGGACACAGGAACGGGTAGCACAAGCTGGAGTCCTGTCCTCCCCGCATTATGTTTCCAGCTCATTTGGCCCCTGTCCCCGGCAGCTGGGCCCAGGCAGGGATCGGAGTTGGGGAGGCTGCTGCCACCGCCTCCCCAGCCGGGTTCTCAGGCAGACAGTGATCCTGAGTGAAGTCAGCTGGCATGAGAAGTGGCTCCATTCCCTCAGCTCCCTGCCTGGCCCGGGCAATTGGGGGAGGGGCCCAGTGAGCTGGAAGTGCCCAGGGAGAGGTACAGCAAGAGAAGGACAGAGCCGCCCTCCCTTGGTGGCAGGCCGAACAGAGCAAGCCCTGCATGGGCAGTTCGGCACTCACCAAAATCGGGGGGGGGGCAGCACTTGCCTCTGCATGCCCCCGCCCCTCGCTACGCTTCGCCTATGGGATGGGGTAGTCCACCCTTCAGTCCCTCTTGGGGTTCTTAAAAGAAAAGAGCCTTTGGGACTGGGAGGGGAAGACAGATGGATGTGATTGGTGACTGACTGAAAGACAAGAGAAGGGGAAAAAGTGAATGTCACCAACACAGCTGCCACCCCTCTGTCTCCTGGGACCCCAGGATCTAGCATGACACCATTGTGCCTTTTTCTTCCTAATCCCGAGAGATGTCCTGACCAGACTGGGCCAAGAAAGGGAACCCAAGTGACCTCGCCACCTGCTCCAGCTGAATCTCAAACACCACCTAAGATGTAAGACTGCCTCTTTCTCACCCCCCCTTCCCACTCACACTCTTTTTGTGTCCTTTTCCTTCTCCACCTTATTTCTGTTCTGGCCAGTCAGGACTGTATGTTTTGCAACACTGCTGTAAGACTGAGGCCAGAAAGGCAGCTAAAAGCAATGCCCAAAACAGCCTGATACTTGTACAAGTCTCCAAGTGGCTGACAAGATCATGTGCTGTGCCTGTGTTTCTCCAGCAGTGAAGTTTCAAGTGAGAGTCAAAGCCAGAGACAGAAGCTGCATTTTCTATCTTTGATGTTCTTTTCTTTCCCTTTTTGTTTGTCTTGTTTTGTCTTCTAGGAAAGAGGATTATACTTGAACAACAACGGCAACAATGACAGCTCCAGCCCATCTCAGCAAACTTCTTCTCTTTTCCCCAGACAGACAGTTAGGGCATGTCTACACTGCTGTGATCTACACTGCATGTCTCTTGTCAATTCAGGCACTTCACCGGAATGAGAAGATTAAGGGAATTTGACCAGAGAACGGATCCTGTCGACCTAAGGTACCTCAATTCCAGCTACATTATTCACATATCTGGAGTTGCGTAACTTAGGTCAACTTACCCCCCGTAGTGTAGACAACGCCTTGGTGTCATCTTTAACACCATCTAAAAGGCTGTCAGACTAGGGGAGGTTCTGTCTTCAGCTAAAGGGAAAGAGAACAAGGGATGCTGTTAAAAATAAAAGCCTTTTTAAATATATTAACTATTGTTTCTTCTTTTCCGTATCTTTAATAAAAGGTTTAAAGGATTTTTAGAGGTGTGTTTGCCCTGGTACCAGGCTGGCTGTGGTCTCTGTATACCAACCTCCAAACCTTGTTTTAAATTGTTTGATGTTGGACAGCGACAGAATCATGTTAACAAATTTGACTCTTTCGGCCTCTATATATTCCATCTAAATTAATACAGCAGTCCCTCACCCACATCAGTAAGCACCAGCTGTTGTACAACGCATGTTACTCAATAGTAGTGGCATTTCTCAAAAGCTAACATTCTCTGTAGTCCCAACTTACCTTTGCCATCTGATCTGCAGTGTTACCTTTGGCTCCAAGGTACACAGTGGCCAGGGTAGTTGAAATACTCCAAGGGGAAAACAAGATATTTGTGTTGGTTTGTGTCTTACACTCATGTTTGAAAAGGTCGAGGGCAAAACCAGTGTTTGCCACACTCAGAGTTTCCATTATTTGAAACCTGGAAAGTGAGAGAAAAGAAAATTCATCTCCAGCTGGCAGCTCATTGCGTAATACTGGTGATTGCTGCCCAACCCTATTGCCTACTGAAGAAATTAAAGTGATTTGAAAGTTTCTGAGGTGCAGCTACACTGAGAGCTAAGCTTTTCAGTGCAGGCAGCTAAATAGTCATTTGGACCTTAGTATGTGCTACGTGTCTGTGTTAAAACACATTTCCCTCACTTTAGTTATTTCATAGAGACCCTTCTACAGTATGTGTTAAGCCTTTTCTTTTCAAAAGGCCTCTGATAGAGGATATTGATTTTATTTATAGATGTGACCCAAAGATACCTTGTGGCAATGAGTTCTGCTGGCTTTTTCCGCATTGTGTATAGTATTTTGTTTTGAACTGAAGGAAGCTCTGGAAGTTGAAGGAACACATTTTAGCCTCTCAGGAGTCTATGGGCTGCTCACTTCAACCATCTGCTATCTGTTATTCATGGTATATGATTGGCCATCTAAGTTGCATGTAATTTTCTATTCCTTGATTACATAGTGTATAGTGAAATAGGTAGATGCACACAGAACAGCTCCTTTTTTTATAACAGAAGGAAGAAGGAAAACTTAATGAATCTGAATGGTAATAAATTTAAAGTAATAAAGGAAAAATCTTTACACAATGCACAAATTTACCCATGGAGTTCATTACCACAGGTACCATTGAGTCATCAAGAACTTAGTAGGATTCAAGAGAGAATTAGATGGTTATATGGCTAATGAGAACATTAAATAGCTACTTTAGCTACGATAAAAATATTATAAAGGTTAACCCCTCATGGGTCATTGCATATGCCTGCAACTAACTGGGTTAGGAAGAAGCTTCCTCTTTTGCAAGTTATTCCATAGTTGGCCACCGTGGGACTTCTTGCGCCTTCCTCTGCAGCATCTGGTATTAGCCACGGCTACAAACAGGATATTAGACTAAATGAACCCCTGATACAATTGTTTGTGGCAATTCCAATGTTCCTGTTTGTGCAAACAAAAGCCCTTTGACTTGGATGTTTGTAAAGAGTGAATAAATCAGAAACAAACATGGTCAAATTGATCAACCATTCAGAATGTTTCTGAACACTTTGCTATATTCAGTGAGCTAGACTGCCAACTACTATATGTCAAATACCATGTATTCCTTTCTTGTCTTTCAAAAATCTACTGAAATCCTATCCCTTCTGAGAAACATTCTGGCTGTAACAATCTGTAGTCACTCTGACTTATTCAGTATTTTATTTTTCTGCATGGTACTCATGCATACTATTAGATTTCCAGCTCTTCAGGGCAAGGATTCCTTTTGGTGTGTGTGTGGGGAGGAGGTAGATTACAAATATATGCACTATTATTATTTATTATTTGTATTACTTTTTGCAGCCCCAGATATGGAGCAGGGACCCCAATGAGCTAGCTACAGCACAAATGCTGAACAAGACAGTCTATGCCCCAAACAGTTTACAATCTAGGTAAGTACTATTTTGATGTAAATAATAACACTAGAATATAGTAACTTTAATATATACACAGGTCCATACTCTGCCCCAATTAACACATCACTCAGTGGAGTTGCATAAAATATAAGTAAGCTTGGCAAGATTAGATTTTTATCAGTAAACATCGATTTCACCGTACACACAAACTGATGAAAAAAATATTTCCATCGATCCTAATCAAAATTACACGTACTCAAAGTAAGAAAAATGCTGCTTGGGAACACATTAGTGATTTATACTTTTGAATTAGGCTTGGTACAAATGAACTACAAAATGAATAGTAAAAATAGGTATGGCTTGTTGATTTAAGAATATTTACTTTGTATATTTTGATGTTGACAGTTTGTGTATTTAACAGTTTAGAAAGCTTTAACATTTGAGTCTCAACATCTACTGTCATGAAAAAATTGTCTGACACACACACCCCAATTTCACTCAACAGTAACAATTTAAATCCATGTAAATCTAAAAAATACTGAAAAATAGACATTGATATTATCCAGCAAAATTTAAAAAAAACCAACCTAATTCTGCCAAGTCTAAATGTAAATCACAACAGAATTTGACCTTCTTGTTTATTTTTCTGTAAGAGATTAAATTAAAGTTAACTCTCTCTTCTAGACAGTGTCTGCTGTCTTGTTAAAATATGTTCCTTATTACATTGCTTCCATCCAAAGTCCCTCCACGTATACTTTCTATGCATTTACCAACACCACAGTGTATCCATGAGAATGAAAATGTGGAACCTATAGAAGTAATTACAATACCTTGTTTTGCTCAAGGATGAAGTCTTGCACTCAGTGTCTTTCTTGGGTTTGCTACAATTCACACACATGGTAGGCTGAATATATAGTGTTTCTTTCACCCCTCCCACAGAAAGATTTCCAATGACTCAGAATGTTGCAGTATAGTTTTGCCGAAAGGGAATATTTCTATGGAAGCACTGAACCATCCCATAAGAGCTGGACGTAAAGGGATGATGGGAATGATCTCATGTACAGGACTGGCTGCCACATTGTTACTACAGGCATTTCATGGGAACAGGCTAGTAATGACTTGAACCAGCACTACTTGAAACAACTTTTGCTTTGTAATGTGTCGATTTCCACATAATGCAGTATCTGATCGCTTTCTCCCATGAGGTCATCAGTTAATGACCTGCAAGGGAGGGAGATGGAGAAAGGCCTTGTGCCCTTTTTACTTCTCCATAATGTGTGAAAAATACATGGGAGGGTGCTTGTCACGGGGTTCAGGGGAATATATATATTATAAATATTTCAGGTCTTGTCTACTTATTGCAGGAGTAGAACTAATGAAATTATAACATCCTAAGAGAGACAAGGGACACAGGGTTGCTGAACAAGCAGGGATTTTTCATCTGACTCCCCCCCTGTGATTTAAATAGAACAGTTCTCTCTGAGACTAGGGACCTTGTTGGCTAACCCTGTGAGTTGTGCTAATTTGCTTCATCGCTTTAGAAGTCCATGCAACTTTAACTAACAACAAGATGGTGACATCCTTCCCCAAGCTCATTCCAGAGAAAGTTTTGAGGCCATGTCACACTGCGCCACTGCAGAGCGTCTGGTAAAGACGCTCTATGCTGCTGGGAGAGAGCTTTCCTGTCGGCATAAAAAGACCTCACCCACATGAGCAGCAGAAGCTGTGTCAGTGGGAGAAGCTCTCCCACTTCATAATGCTGTGCCCATAAGTGCTTATATTGGTGTAACTTACATTGCTTAGGGGTGGAATATTCACACTCCTGAGCAACATAAGTTTTGCCGACATAGGCTATGTCTACACTGCAGCCTATGTTAAAGGAACAGCCACTCTTTACCAATAGCTGTTATTAGCCAAAGTGGGTGAATAGTATCTCACTTATAATTCTGTAGATGTAGCAATATTCACTTACCAGGAACTGAATCAATGTAGGTAATTCTGCTGTATTTAAGATTTCAAGCTTTGGTCTCCAGATTGTTTCTGTTTTGACTTCCACAGAATTAGCATAGCATAGGAGTGGGCTCTGTTAGCCTCTGGTGCTGCAGAACTGGTTGCACTTTGGAAAGTTATAATTATAACCTGTTTTGTTTGTCATTTTTAAGAGACTTAATTTGGCTTGAGTTATCTTGGTAAGCCTTCCCCATTCACTGGATGAATGACAGATGTACTGGGCCAGTTTCATCCCTTAGTGTAATCAGTGGTGTTACATCAAGGATGTTACATCTTGGGAAATGGTTGTGGTGTACTGTACACACATGTGCAGTACAAGATTAAATTAAAGACTTTTGTGGTTATTCAATATGATTTCTAAGTAGCCCAATATTTTTAAAGCTGTCTTCTCTTAAATCCTATTCTCCTGTGACTTTTAATCTACGAGAAGTGCATATATTTTACACAAAATTATACTCAAAAGGACAATATACATTAGATCAGTGTGATGGGATGAGAGATAACAATAAAAAACCATCCTCAAGTTCTTCCATTTACTGAGGTTCTCCAAGGAAAACACAAAAGCGAGTAGGAAGCGGTGCTGGTGATTTGGTAATTGTGGAACTCTTCCCTCTAAACTAATGCTAAATTAAGGCACCAGCATGTTGTTAGAAGACACTGTGTTGGGGGAGGTGCCGTCTTTCTGAAGGGATGTAAATGTGAGGGATTGTCCACTGTGGTCATTCAAGCTTCCATTGCACTCTGTGCAGGACTAATATTGATGATTTCAGTGACCTGGCAAATTTCCTCTTGTGTAATGGCATTCTGCCTACGTCTCTTCCTCCTGCAATTAATTCAGTCTTTTTCTTCACTTATTTTTCTACACTGTTCAGTGTTTCTCTCTCTAATTAAAGAAATACAAGTTTCTTTCCAAAATTGAGGCAACAATGCATCTTCTATTATAAGTATTCTTCTCTTGCTCCCTCCCAAGTCTTGTTCAACTTTTTCAGACTGCTCAGGGGCTGAAACTTTCCATGGCTGGTTTCTGCCAACAAGTGACTTGGTTTTGGAAATTTTTGCCAAAATCTGTACGGTTGTTCATGACTCCTATTTGTTTACAAACACATTTATTCCAGTGAGAAATCTTGTTCATGCAGAACTGTCAGAGTAAAATTATTTGATTCAAATTTGATGTTTTGTAGATCTCTGTTAGATCTAAAGAACAAACCATGTTAGAAGGAAATGGATGTTGAGTAGTCTTGAAGTATCAAAAGTTTCTTCATGCCAGTGAAGCATGATTTCTTTGCTCAGTGAAAATCTTCAAAACTGGCAATATTTATATGCAGGGGACTCTTCTGTTCGGTTTTTCTGCTCACTCAAAAGCACAATCTAAATTTACTTATAAACACTTTTCGGGAGGGTGCAATTCATATATAAACTGTACTACTTTGCTAGCTATACACACCTTTAGATCTTGTATTCACCAAAATGCAGTCCCAGCGATGATGCAGACATGAGCAAGCAGTCTTGAAATTTTCCAGTTGACTTGTAATGCTAAAAGTATGAGGGGGAGCCTGAATTTCTCTGTAACACAGCATAGTAACACTGAAACACACTGTGGTTAATGATAGGTTTACAGGTAATATTCATGTATAAAAACTTCACTGAGATTCTTTTGATGTCACAGGGTGTGACTTTATGCCAGCTGCCTTGCTGCTGAATCAGAAAATTCTCTGTTTCATGTTACATTATTTTAACTGGCTCTAAGATCTTTTTTCTATCCCCTTTTTTTCTGGAGGAGAACACCAAACAGAAACCAGTTACAACAATGTAGCTTGGTATCAATGCACTGATGTGCTGAGAAGGGCTCTCTGGGGGTCTCTTGTTAAAAATTTTGCTTTTTTCTTTTTTAAACACTTCTGAAAACCAACTGATTTTGCCTTTTTGAATGAACCAAATTGCATCAAATGGCTGATATATTCCAGATTTCAGAGAGAAAGAATACCTCCCATCCCTGGCTTCTCTACGTTGTCTTTACCCTCCGCCCTGCTCCTTCAAATTGGGCCCCCTCCTTCACTGTGCTATAGTTTCACTATATCTTTCTAGGACAGAGTATAAACAATTCCAGCACACATTATTTAATGTGTTCTTACCAAGTGGCCTCCTTCTCTGTTAATGGTTATTAGAAAGCACTGCTGTTTTATATGGGGAGAAATAAATTAACAGCTTAGAGGCTGATATAGCAGCAGAGTACAGGGCAGGTGCAGGCCTTCTTGAGAGGTGGATTCTTGCCCTGTGCCACACTGACAATGTTGTGTTCGGTACAGCTGCTCCAGCGGGGGCTGGGCATTCTTCATGCATAGCCTTCAAATGTAGAACTTACTCCCCTTTCTCTCTCCTCTTTCCCTCCACCTCCCTCCATTCTTTGTTAAAAATAACCCAAATCTGTTTACACTTCTGAACACTATCTTCATAGAAATGTACAGTGATGAAACACACTTATTTTCCCTTTTCCACACCTGACAAATATTCAAAGGAGCTTGTGACGGGTTCCCCCTCCTTTCGGGGTGACACCTGGGACTGGGGTACCACTGAGCCCACCTGACCCACCAGCCTGGGCTCCCCTCTCACACTGTGCTGCTGTGATAAGTTGGCAAGCTCTCCAAGCTTGCTCTTTCACCAGCATACACACAGATAGGAACACACCCAGCTGCAGCTTCACATTCAGATGCTGAGATCAGCTCCGCATGGGAAGGCTCAGTTAAGGCACCTCCCAGTTGCTAAGACACACCCTCCCCTCTGGAGTATAAACCCAAAATTATACTGTTTTGTGCTGCACAGGGAACTGATAAGCTCATAAAATTTGCCCCCTCCCTCAATGTGGAGAGAGACATCCAACAACTTTCTGCCCCAAGATATAATTTCCGCACATTGGTTTTAGACAAAACAAAAACAAGTTTATTAACCACCAAAGATAGATTTTTAACTGATTATAAGTGATAGCAAACAGATCAAAGAAGATTACCATAGTAAGTAAACAAACAAAACTGCAAACTGATCTTAACACACTAGATAGGTAGGATATGAATTAGCAAATTCTCACCCTGAGTGATAAGCAGGCTGGCAGATTCTTAAGGCACAATCTGCCGTGGCTTTCCCAGGTTTTCATACACAGGCTAAAAATCCCTCTAGCCTGGGACCATCACTTCCCACGGTTCAGTCCTTGCCCCTCAGGTGTTTCCAGGTGTGCTGTTGTAGGGAGAGTGAGGTACCCCTTTTATATCTTGTTCCCAATTGCTGGAAAGCTCTTTTGCTGTGACCTGGGTCAAACAGTTGCCATTGTGCAGTGCTATCTCTGAGAGGTTTCTGTTTTACACAGTTCCTGGGGTAACTCCGGGGGCATTTCCTCAATAAGCCATTAACATTGTTTGGCCTTTTTACTGTTGAACCTGAAAGACTGCTTGTGGGTGTTTTCAACCTCACAACATGTTTCAGTAACACATACATAGCCAAACTTCATAACTTCATATACAACAATAGCACATACAATCCAATGAGATATAACTGGCTAGCAGATCAAGACGTTTAGAATGATACCTCACAAGGCATACTTTGTATAAAACATATCCTAATTACATGACAGTGGTGAATATTGGGGTGCCAGGGTGTCACAGAGCTTAACTTCCCTTTTGGACTATCGAAGAGGAGTGAGTTAGGGTGCCAGAATCTGGCCCAGAGGGCCCAATCGTCTATTAAGGGCCCAATTTTGCAAACACTTGTGCATGCGAGTAACTATATTCATGTGAGTAATGTTATCTGTAAGAGCAGGAAAGAACTAGCCCTGAATTTTGAGTTACCCTCACACAGAAATTTGAAAGTAGAAACCCTCTCAGATTGAAAATAGCCGAAGATATTTGCTTAATCTTTAGAAAAATGACAAGAAAAATCACCTTTTGACAGAGACTAAGCATGGAAAACTGCAGCCCAATATCTGATTGGTTCAGAAAGATGTTTGTAGAAAAAGCAGATAGACAACTGGTGAATTTGCCTGCACTTCTAGCCAAGATAATTGGGGTGGGAGGCAGGTTTTCTTGCTTCCTATATTTTGATTCTCCCACAAACCACCTCTTACAGCTCTAATGGCAATAATGCCTCCCTAAACATTTTGGTCTTTGAACTCCACACTGGAGTCTACTGTGAATGCCAGTAAATTCAAACCACTGCCTGAAAAATGGAAAAGCAGATTCCTAGATAGTTGGCACTGGCATAGGAATGTAGGTCAAATAATGCTTTGTTATTTGCTTCATGCTACACATTCCTAGTTTGTTTCAAAGATGTGTTCCCCCTTCCACCCTACACACTTTGCTATTGTGTGTCTTGTGCCTGTGCTCCCTTCCCTCCATCATGATATTTTTAAAAATAAAGACTCCGATACATTAAGCTAAAGTAACATGGACTGAAGGACTCACCATATTTGTGAAGTGAGCAGACACATCTTGATTGGGCACCACATCTGATTAGTCCCACAAACACCACCTCCCAAAAAAGCCTGTCCTAACCTGATTTCAAGTTCTTAGTTTTATGAACTATTCAGCTGATTATCGAATAGGAGCAAGAGATCCATCCAGAGGAAGAAATCAGTAGAAATCAGTCAGTGCACTTCTGATGATGATGACCAAATAACCCATGGATGCAAGGGAAGAGGATGGTATTCAGGGCCAGTTTGCTGAGGGCTCCAACATGGAAATTAGATTTCAGGAAGAACATTAAGAACTCCCCAAATGTCATGCTTAACTACTGGGTGAGTTTAAAAATATAAAAGTACCCTATTGACTCCAAGTTAGACAAAGTATTAAAATAGTTGATGTGACTGAGCAAAGAATTAGCCACGTAGAAGCTCAAGAGACGTGTAAAGAAATGGCTGATGTCAGGAGAGGTGGATGTGAGGATAAAACGGGGGTTCCGGACAACAGGAGATAGAATCTGAAAATAACTAACATACAGAGGTAAGTGTTGAATTGGGAAGAGCTTGCAGAACCCATTGTGCTGAACCAAAAGAAAATGAGCCATCCAGAGCTCCAATCACAAGATTCCTGGTATTTCAGAGAAAATAGCTTGTCCAGCAAGAACCTAGAAAAATGGAAAAACTGCAATAAAAATGACACACAAGTCTTTGAATATTCTCAACTCAATCTGGAAACATGCCATAAAAAGAAGAAAATGGAGAGAACACCAAGTCATTTTTAAGAATGGTCTTGACACTGCCGTGTGGTACCACCCTAACTCACTCCAACTAATACCTTTCTTATAGAGTAAGGCCCCAGTCCTGCAAACACTTGAACACATGCTTAACTTCATGCAGGTGAGTAGTCCCATTGAATTTAATTGGACTGTTCATGTGTGTAAAATTAAAGACATATATAAGTGTTTCCAGGATCAGAGAATTTACAGGGCCAGAATCTGTCCCAAATCTAAAACTTTTCCAAAGGTGTGAATATTTGAGAATATGCGATAGAAAATGCACATTGACAATTTGTCAGTTGTTGTTCAGATAAAGATGGACACAGTGTAAATGCTTGTTCAGCTAGTGAAGACTACAAACCAATCCTTACAATAAAATCCTCTTTCTAGTCATGTCTGTGTGTCATGTCAATGAAATCAGGGTGGGGAGGTTGTTTCTACATTTATTTACTTTTTTGCTGAGATGTATTTCTCAAATGAAGCCTGTTTTTACTGCTTAGAATAGGGGCATACAAACTTTTTGGCCTGAGGGCCGCATCAGGTTTTGGAAATTGTATGGAGGGCCGGTTAGGGGAGCGGGGCGTGGCCCGGCCCCCCCCCCCTATCCCCCCCCCCCGCTTCTGCCCCCCTGATCCCCCCCCCGGACTCCTGCCCCATCCAAACCCCCCTGTTCCCTGCTGGCCCCTCTGGGATCCCTGCCCCAGCCACCCCCCCCCCGCTCCCTGTCCCCTGACCCCCCCCAGAACACCCACCCCTGACTGCCCTGCGCCGCCCCATCCAACCCCTCCTCTCCTTCCTGACGCCCCCCCCCACCCCATCCAACCACCCCTTCTCTCTGACTGCCCCCGGAACCTCTGCCCCTGACTGCCCCCCGTCGCCCCATCCAACCCCTCCTCCTTCCTGACTGCCTCCCCGGGACCCCTGCCCCCATTCAACCCCCCGTCCCCCATCCTCTGACCGCCCTGACCCCTATCCACACTCCCACACCCTGACCACCACCCCGAACTCCCCTGCTCTCTATCCAATCCCCCCCCCCGCCCCCTGCTCCCTGCCCCCTTACCGCACTGCTTGGAGCACTGGTGGCTGGTGGTGCTACAGCCAGGAGCCAGCCACACACCGCGCAGCACAGAGAACTGGTCAGGCTGGGCTCTGCAGCTGCATTGCCACAGGAGCTCGCCGCCCAGAGCATTGCGCTGGCGACGGGGTAAGCTGAGGCTGCAGGTGAGGGTGGACATCGGGGGAGGGGCTGGGGGCTAGCCTCCCGGGCCAGGAGCTCAGGGGCCAGGCAGGAGGGTCCCACGGGCCGGATGTGGCCCGTGGGCCATAGTTTGCCCACCTCTGGCTTAGAACAACTACAAAAGTCTAAAATGATGCAGTTTAGAGCATCATTGGTAGAAAAAATTGGTTCATTCCTGTTGAGAGTTTAAGTTGAAATTCGCTACTACTATTATCAGGTCCACACAGATTACTGTGGGGACAGTAACACCTTTTTATCTTTAAATGTATTGTGGTCACTTGCACTGTTTTCTATTCCTGATTCTACAATTGACCAAGATACAGGAAAGTGAAGAAAAAGTACCCAAAATGTTTAGACACTCAAGAAAATGTGGTACATTCCTGCTTCTGCAAGATCCTATTAGGTAACAGCATGTTACACTTCTTAAGGGGCACAGAGTCTGCTTAAGCAGGGCTTCTCAACCTTTTTCTCTCTGAGGCCCCCCTCAACATGCTATAAAAATACCAGGGCCCAGCAGGGTCGGGGGGGGGCAGGGCTCGGGGCAGGGGCTTTGGGCATAGTTTGACTTCTGTTGGGGGGGGACAGGAGCCAGCAGGGTTCGAGCCACCTCTGCATGGCAGGGTCCAGGGAGGGAGTGCCACCTCCACCCCCTGACTCACCTCAGCAGGTCGTCCAGCCTGTCTCAGTTGTGGGGGTGGGGACGTGCAACCCAAAATTATAACTCAAAGGTTGGAGGCTTAGCTCAAAAAGTTTAAAAACAGCTCAGGGTGCAGGGAGGGGGGTGGCTAGGGGCTGTGTGCACACAGAGGGTGGCTGTGGGTCTGTAGGGAGGGGGGTGGCTAGGGGCTGTGTGCAGGCAGGGGTATCTCAGGGTATAGGGAGGGGGTACTAGGGACTGTGGGTGTGAGCAGGGGCATAGTTCAGTGTGTAGGGAGAGGGTATTAGTCGCTGTATGCAGGCAGGGGGTAGCTCAGGGTACAGGGAGGGGGTGGCTAGGGACTGTTTGTGGGCGGGGGGGTAGCTCAGGATACAGGGAGAGGGGTATTAGGGGCTGTGTGCTGGGAGTGCTCTGTTCCCGGAGGGGCCTGCGGGCGAGCCACGGAGCCGGGTCTCCCCACCCAGGGGGCTCTTACTGGCTGCCTCCGCGGGAGCAACGGGGACTGGGAGCTGAGGAGCAGCTTCAATCTGGGGCACCAGCAAGAGAGGAGGGAACGCTGCTGCTGCTAATGGCTCCATAACACCAGCCAGAGCAGCAGCTGCCCCGCACTGCCCGGCTCCAGCTTCTGCCTCCAACCTGGCCAGCGGGTGGGGAGAGAGGAGATGGGCGGGGAGCTGCCCGCGAGACTGCCGTGATCTTGCCATGCAGTTTGCGGGGGGGCAATGCCCTCCATGTCCCCAGTGCTGCTCAAGGGCTCAGGGCTTCTGCTCCACAGGGAGCACCAGGGCTCGGGGCTCCAGGATTCAGCCCTGCAGGGGGCGCTGGAGATCGGGGCTTCAGCTGCAGGGCTCCGCGGCCCCCTTGAAAGGGCTCGTGGACTCCCAGGAGGCCGCGGACCCCCGGTTGAGATCCGCTGTGCTAAAGAACAGGATGCTCTTGGTCTTGTTATGCCTCATAAAAAAGAGAAATAAGAGATCTGCTACAAATTGAGTGATGGTACCAGAACAATATGGCACCATAGAAGAGCTAACAATGGTGCCTTGTAAAATCAGCTAAGTGTGGATTGAAAGCATCTTTCATTCACATACAGCTCAGAATGGATGGAAGTAATACTTCTCTTCCAGCTTGATCGCTGGCAGATACACTCTGCCATAGCTTTCGCCATCAGTTTTCTGCTGGTCCACTTGGAAAACCTCTTATAAGCCAATTCTCTTTCTGGCTTCAGAGAATTAGTAAATCAAAGACTGAAAATATAACCTGTTGGCCCTGTCTACATTAAATGTTGTTTGCCTTAATGCGAACATTCTCTATAATCCCCAAAAGAGAGACTTCAGTGCTGTTTGAAAATACACTAAAGATCACTGGAAAACTCCTTGCCAGTTTTATTTACCTGTCCCTATATTTTAGAAGGCATTGTGTTCCCTTTAACTACACAATGTGTGAAATTTTGAATAATCGATGTTTATTTTTTTAACATAAGAAATAAGAACAGTTCTAAATACAAGCCATTTGCATCAGTAAAATCTCAAGAATATATTGTGTGTCTGATAAGCCATATACGTAGCCTTCCTCGCAAACTCTTAGAAATCATATTGTACACTGAAACTGAGATCTGGTACTTGGATAGCTGTAGACATATAAATGTAGGATAACAGACATTATTTGGGCAATCTACTCCCATGGACAGATTGAACACAATTTTCACCAACATTGTGTCCAAGACCAGAGCTAGAGCAGAATTCCACAGCTAGCCCCTATCTTTGCAATGGACCAATCCTAATCCAAACTCCAAATTTGAGGGTGTTTGAAAGGTGGTCTAGTAGAGCTTGGGCTGAATAGAAGATGATAGAGTGGCCTGCCCTAGAGAACATGGATTTGGAGAGGAAAAGGACTTTTTGTTGATTTTTAGCACCTGTTCAGAGACTGACCTCCAGTGGCTGACTTGGTTTATCACAGATGTGACTTTTCCAGATATTTGCGGCTGAGTATGAGTGCTAAATATGGGAGCTTTCATATCTACCTGTAACAACTTGCTAAGAAACACAGTGTTTGCTGTTTATTTGTATTGCAGTCAGGGCGGGTGCAAGGATGTTTCGCGCCCTAGGCGAAACTTCCACCTTGCGCTCCCACCTCCCCGAGCCCTGTGGCAGCTCTCCGCCCCCCCCCCCGCCCTAAGGCGCCCCTCCCGCAGCAGCTCCCCCCTCCGCCCTGAGGCACCCCTCCCCGCGGCAGCTCCCCCTGGCCCGGTGAGCCGTGCGGCAGCTCCCCGCCCCAGCTCACCTCTGCTCCGCCTCCTCCCCGAGCACGCCGTCGCCGCTCCACTTCTCCCGCCTCCCAGGCTTGCGGCGCCAATCAGCTGTTTGGCGCCACAAGCCTGGGAGGGAGAGAAGCAGAGCGGGGCGGTGTGCTCAGGGGAGGAGGCAGAGCAGAGGTGAGCTGGGGCGGGGAGTTCCCCTGCGTGCCGCCCCGCCCCCTTTCTTACTGTAGGCAGCCCTCCCCGCACCCACCTCCCCCAGCTCCCTCAACCTAAATGCCGACGAAGACCGGGGCGGCTGAAGATCCGGCCGCCGCGGTCACCGCCGAAGGACCCAAAATGCCGCCCCCCAAATGCTAGCGCCCTAGGCAACTGCCTAGGTCGCCTAATGGGTTGCACTGGCCCTGATTGCAGTAGTGCCCAGACAGCACATCTTGACTGGGACAGGTGCTATCAAACACAGTCCTTTTAATCCCATTGAAAATATTTAGGCAGTGAAGTCAATAAATTTTAAATTTAATAGTGGAACTAGTTATTCAACAGGTTGCACAAGTCATTTCCTAGAATTCGTACAAGATATGAAATGTCTCAGCACTAGTCTCCTTAATTTAGGGTGATGAGAGTTTTTCAGACCTAAACTCACTCAAAAATTGGAAATGTAAAGTTAGAATAGAAAATGTTGAGGTTCAAGTCCTTTTTGGCCTGGCAAAATGTGACGGGTTGGATCACAGAAACCCCCTTGGGAGCTGCCACCTGATGTGCCAATACTACCCCTGCTTTTGTTTTCCCTGCCAGCTCAGGACTCCAGCACCCTGTCTTGCTGAGCGAGACACTCCAGTCTGCTCCAACACAGACCCAGGGTCTGAATCACTTGTCCCAAAGCTGCAAGTTTACCTGAAAACAGCTCCCAGAAATGTGCTTGTCTTTAGCACTCAGATGCCCAAGTCTCAATGGGGTCTAAACCCAGATAAATCCGTTTTACCCTGCATAAAGCTTATGCAGGGCAAACTCATAAATTGTTCGCCCTCTATAACACTGATAGAGAGATATGCACAGTTGTTTGCTCCCCCAGGTATTAATACATACTCTGAGTAAATTACTAAATAAAAAGTGATTTTATTAAATACAGACAGTAGGATTTAAGTGGTTCCAAGTAGTAACAGACAGAACAAAGTAAGTCACCAAGCAAAATAAAATAAAATGCGCAAATCTATGTCTAATCAAATTAAATACAGATGATTTCCTCACCAGTTCCAGAGCACTCCCTTTTACAGGCTAATCTCCTTTTAGCCTGGGTCCAGCAATCACTCACACCCCCTGTAGTTACTGTCCTTTGTTTCAGTCTCCTTCAAGTACCCTGGGGGGGGGGGGAGAGAGGCTCCTTCTTTAGCCAGCTGAAGACAAAATGGAGGGGTCTCCCACAGGTTTAAATAGACTCTCTCTTGTGGGTGGAGACCCCCCTCCTCCCTCCTATGCAAAGTCCAGCTCCAAGATGGAGTTTTGGAGTCACCTGGGCAAGTCACATGCCCCTGCACGACTCAGTCTTTACAGGCCGACGCCATTGTCCACATGGTATCTTGCATGTCTCCAGGAAGACTTCTTATGTGGATTGGAGCATTCCAAGATGCATTGTTCTCCAAGTGTTTCCTGATCAGGTACTTAACCTGGCGAATTCCTTCCTAAAGAAGCTGACCAAATGCCTCCCAAAGCTTACTTAGAAACCAAGCAAGCATACAGCCCATATTCTTAACCTCAAGTAGAAAATGATATATATATGTACAAATAGGATGAATAGATATAGTAGACCATAACCTTTACGGAGATATGTTACCTGGCACAGGCAGCACAAAACATATTCCAGTTATGTCATACATACATTTATAAGCACCCCCTCCCCATAAAGCCTTATGGGGTACACTGTCACAGGGCTGCTTCATTTTTGTTTTATTTCCCTGGTAGTCCCAGAATTGGGGGCACAAATTCCTTTCAAACACAAACTGTTATAGTATGGGTAGCCTGCTTTTCAGTTTAGATTTCTTTGCCAAAATTTTGACGGGGCAAACATCCGTCTGAGGCTGAGATGGCCCATCAATTATTCCCTTAATAGTAATTCTTGGAAGCAATAATGTGTCTTTCACTCATCCAGGCTCAGTTATGTGCTCTTATTCTAAGAGATTTAGACTAAAACATTACTGACACTTCACTGTTACTATCAGATATAGAGCTGGAATAACTTGGACTTATTGAGGCAAAGAAGTACATGGACAGTATGTCCATTCTTCTGGGCTTGTTTCATTTGAATTTTTTTAAGAGATGGGTTTGAATTGAATCCTATATGCAAATGCCCTTGATATTTGGACAAGATCTGAGCTAATTCTGCCTGCAAACTCTTTGATTAATCAAATAGTGAAATATTTTCTCTTTCGTTGCTGGATATTCTGCCACTTCTCAGTACTTGTGTCAGTGACATAGTATATTGATCAGGTTTATCATCTTATGCTGTGTGTGATGTTTGTTTTGTTAGCACTTGTGTGTCTGCTCTTGGTTGGGTGGTGGAGAGGGGGAGAGACAGTGAGAACCCCAGCAAAACAGTAATTTAATTTAGCTTAATCCATTCAGGAAATACACTACTTTATCAGTGGATCTACTTTTCTCCTTAGAGTTCAGAATGACTCACACAGTCATATACAGCACTCACCTATTTAGTGTTAAAGACTCTTCTATGAGCTCTTTCATAAGAGAGGCTGCATGGAACAGTGGATTAATATAGATTGGGAGTTCCTCCCACTTCTTTGCTGCGTAGCCTAAAACAAATCTCAGGTAACTTCTCTGAGCCGCTATTTCCTCATCTGCTAATCTACTTCACAGGCTCACTATATGAGTTAACACCTGTACAGTGTGCAGCCCTATAGGGGTGATAATTGCTCACTGTGATTGTTGTTGTGGCAGGATACAGTGAAAATGGGTTGGTTCAAAAAGTGTCACTTTGTACAAAATATAGTATTCCCCGGCTGAATCCTTAACACCTCCCAGCAGAACAGAGCATCACTGCAAATACAGTAAAAAGCAACAGTCCTGTGGCACCTTTAAGACTAACAGAAGTATTGGAGCATAAGCTTTCGTGGGTGAATGCCCACTTCATCATCCTGCAAATACAGGACTCTTTAAAATGCCTATCATTTAAAGTAGTCTGCATTTGCTTCCTAGAATGAGCACCAAAAGATTCCCAAACTTGGAACAGACATGTGTATAGAGTACATGTGGAGATGCAGTCTGCTCCCTAAGCTTTCACATGAAATTGGTGACAGAGAACATTTTGTTAAAACTCCATCATAAATGTGCATTTGCCAACACAGACATTCAACATATGCAGTACAGTTGCACTTGCACTTTGTTAATCACTTGAATGAAATAAACACTGGGCATCATCAACCATAACTTTAAAACTACAATAACAAATAGTAAAACCAATATATATTGTTTGACCAGCCGTAGTGTATATCAGTATACAGTTATGTAGGAAATTAGACCCTTGAAATCCAAGGCACGTGGATAATAGTTGCTTTGTTAAGAAGAACCTTTTCTGTCCTGGACAACACTTTTCAATAAAACAGGTTCTAGCACCCAGTGCTCAGCATGTGCGATTGCTGACCTCATGTAAGCCTCTGTATTTACCTACACAGCTATCACACTGCCAGGGTCCAAATCTGTACTTTGTGAATTGTTTTGGGATACCTTTGCTATGAAAGGCCCTATAGGCAACAAGTTATAGTGCATTAAAGACTCTCTTGAGGTAACTTCTAGAGACTGATTGAGCTTTACCTCATCAAGGCCAGAGCAACATTTGGTAGTAATATGATCATTCTCATTTCTCTATTAGCCTATGGAAGCTTCAGAATCTTGACCTTCTCTGCCTCTATGGAGGCAAAGGTAAACGAACCATTCTGATGCATCATCTGCACAGATTTGCTTACTTGCTGAAAAATAAATGTGAGAAACATGCTTTTTAGAAACACAAGTTCATTCATCTGCTTAAAATTAACTGAATAATATCTTAGAAAAAGACTCTTTCTGATTTTTTCGTGATTAAAAAATTAATTGTGACAAATCACACTGTTAAACAATAGAATGCCAACTGAAATTTATTAAATATTTTGATGCTTTTTACATTTTCAAATATATTTATTTCTATTACAACACAGAATACAAAGTGTACACTGCTCAGTTTATATTATTTTTATTACAAATATTTGCACTGTAAAAATGATAAACAAAAGAAATAGTATTTTGCAATTCACCTCATACAAGTACCATAGAGCAATCTTTTTATCCTGAAAGTGTAACTTACAAATGTAGATTTTTTTTGGTTACATAACTGCTCTCAAAAACAAAACAATGTAAAACTTCAGAGCCTAAAGTCCACTCAATCCTACTTCTTGTTCAGCCAATTGCTAAGCCAAACAAGTTTGTTTACATTTATAGGAGATAATGCTGCCTGCTTCTTATTTACGTCACCTGAAAGTGAGAACAGGTATTCACGTGGCACTTTTGTAGCCGGCGTTGCAAGGTATTTACGTGCCAGATATGCTAAACATTTGTATGCCCCTTCATGCTTTGGCCACCATTCCAGAGCACATGCTTCCATGCTGATGATACTCATTAAAAAAATGCGTTAATTAAATTTTTGACTGAATTCCTTGGGGAAGAATTGTATGTCTCCTGCTCTGTTTTACCCGCATTCTGCCGTATATTTCATGTTATAGCAATGTCTCAGATGATGACCCAGTTTGTTTTAAGAACACTTTCACTGCAGATTTGACAAAATGCAAAGAAGGTACCAATGTGAGATTTCTAAAGATGCTGTAGTTATGTTACTCAACCCAAGGTTTAAGAATCTGAAGTTCCTTCCAAAATCTGAGAGGGATGAGATGAGGAGCATGCTTTCAGAAGTCTTAAAAGAGCAACACTCACTTGATGGCCCTAATTCCAATTGATTTATTTTATGATTACATGGTAAAAATGAGAAAGTAAGCAATTAATAGTGAGCTGTGACTTTTGTATTTTTATGTCTGATTTTGTAAGCAAGTAGTTTTTAAGTGAGGTGAAACTTGGGGGGTACGCAAGACAAATCAGACTCCTGAAAGTGGTACAGTAGTCTGGAAAAGTTGAGAGTCACTGTTCTAGACCTTTAACCATTTTTGTTTCTGTCCCCTGGACTTTCTCCTATTTGTCTACCTCTTTCCCAAAGTGTGGGGTCCAGAACTGGACACAGTGTTCCAGTGGCGGCCTTATCAGTTCTGAGAGAGTGGAAGAATTATTTCCCATATCTTGCTTACAACACTCCTGCTAATACATCTCAGAATGAATTCTCTTTTTTGCCACAGTATTACATTACATTGTTGACTCATATTTAGCTTGTGATCCACTATAGCCCCCAGAGCCTTTTCTGCAGTACTGTCAGGAATCAGGGCCTCCAGCAGAGCTAGTCTCCAGGCAGCCTCACCGCTATAGCTGGTCTGCGGCAGGCTGTGGGACTAGCCACACACCCTGACTGACTACAGAAGGCAGTAGGCTGGCACTTAAGCCAGCAGCAGCAGCAGCAGCAGCTTGCTGGTTTCTCAACCACCACTGTGCCTGCTCCTGTGTTACTTTGTTCTTGCTGCTCCTGCCTTGCACCCAGCCTTGCCTCAGCCCTGCCCCTGCCTTGAATCCTTCCTTGGTTGCTACCCTGCTCGCTCCAGTTCCTGACCTCAGGAGCAGCGCTAGAGTGGTGGAGATATATCTGTAGTTTCTAGTGTAGGTACAGCGTCTGTGTTCTAGTCAATCCGGCTGGAATCGAACTGGTCATTGATCTACTAGTGTAGCTGCAAATATGGCAGTTGAATGGCTGGCAGCTTTCTGGTGGTCTGAGTCCCACCGTGCTGCATGTTTCCTCTGTTTCTGCTTTGTTCGCCTATTAATCACACACTCCTATTATCTCTTAATAGACTGACCATTGCCACCATGTTTCACATATCACATGGGGGGTAATAAGATGAGAAGAACTATGTGTGATGGGATCTATACCCAGGGTGAAACCTGGAAGCTGTTGGAACCGCTGTGTCCCCATAACTATTTAGCTGGGTTGGACTCCAACACTTGCTCTGCTGGTGACACACAGCCAGCCCCTCCAGGCCCTGTTATCACCCAACACGACAGCAGGTGGCGCCACACACCCAACTGAATTACCTGAGGCTTTGCCTAAACCACTCCTGGGCCAACAATGGAGGCCTCAGCCAATTTCCCAGTTCCCCAGCCTTACACCCCCACTGGAGTATAAACCCAGAATTGAGCCGTCTTGCACTGCAGAGTAGTCTGTACGGTGCAAGCTCATTAAATTAGTCTGCTTCCCCCTCAATGTGGGGAAGATACGCACCCACCTGTGTTAACAGAACTAAGATTCGCTAACACGTCACTCAAAAACACACAGTGATTATAAGTGAGAACAAACAGATCAAAGCAGGTTACCTAAGAAATCAAACAAAATGCAATCTAAACCGTCTATACTAGATAGGATTTGAATCAGCAATATCTCACCCTGACTGATGATACAAGCAGGCTTACAGATTCTTGAGGCACAGGCCGCGTCTGCTTTGTAGCCTGGGTTTCCCACTCCCCTATTCAAAGTACTTTGTCTTCCAGCGTTTCTTTTAGGTGTTGACTTGTGGGGGAGTGAAGACCAAAAGATGACACTCCCCATCTTATATAGTTTCTCCATATGGCAGGAACCCCTTTGTTTCAAGCCAGCTTCCCAGCCCAGTTTGTGGTCTGGTCACATGCCCTTGCATGCCTTGCTGAGTTATAGCAGGCATTATTTATAGGCTGGGTGAAGGGTCCCCAGGTGAGGGCAAGCCCTTTCCATGGTCCATTGTCTTTGTTGATGAACCATTAGTACCATCTAGCTTCTTTATCGTTGTACCTGAAAGGCTAATTGTGGGTGTTTCCAACTTCACAACATCTTTCAGTAACACACACACAGCAAAACTTCATAACTTTTTATAGAAGGACAGCACATCCTTCCAACAGGATATTAATGTTCAACAGATCAAGATGTTTAGAATGATACCTTACAAAGCATACTTTGTACAAAACATATCATAATTACATCAGCATGGTAAATATGGGGTGCTTTGGGGTGCAGAATGTCACAGAATGTTTCTAAAACTAAACTAGTCTTTTTTAAGAGAACTGTTTACAGAGATGTGTGATGTGGTGTTCACCACACACAGGTGATGAAATGGTTAATTTGGGCCTGAGAGATCAATACACACAGGTGGTGGCACTAGGAGGGTAGGCCTGGCCTGTTAAAGATGAGTCCCAGACGGGGAAGGATGTGGGTGGTTTCCGTAAAGGGAGGAAGCCCAGAGTAGAAAAGGACTGAAGGGAGAAAGCCTACAGGTTTCTTCCCCTTTCTCTGGGTAGTAGAGCACAGAGGAAGCTCAAGAGGGCATTTACACCCTGGTCCTGATGGAAGAGGGAAAAGGGGTGAAGGGGAATCTTGAAGTGGGCCTGAGAGAAGACCACCCCCATAAGCAGAAAGCCTTGTGAGGGACTGGAGTTGAGGATCCAAAGAGGGCAAGACTTAAGGAGGGTAGTCCCCAAAAGTCAGCACTCTGCAGAAGAATGGAGAGCTTGGGGGGACTAGGGGGTGTGGACACAGGATGGTTTAAAAGTTCAAGCCTGGAAAAGGGCCTGCCGCTGTTTCCCCTGAAATCTGTGTTTTGCTTTCGAGTTGGGTTAATAGACTCCAGGGAGAAGCCTTGGGGCTGCAAGTCTGATAGAAGAGTAGAGTGGAAGAGGAGTCTGGGAGGGGAGGAAGATGGCAGATCGATGACCAGTACAGTATAGGGCACTGTCCATGTGGCACACTGAAACTCTGGAAGGAGAGGGACTCTAAAGTGACCTGGCAGGAAGGCCAAGTCATGAGAAGAGATACCACCCAGGGCCATAGAAGCTGTCGGCAAGGGGTGCTAGATGGTGAGCTGCTACACCACACCCAGCCACAAGTGGTGCACGTGTCATGACTTCAACTGCAGCTAACTTTCCAGCCATGTGCACAGACTGGCTTCCTGGTGCCCGCTCCAAACTCTTCCCTCCCAGTTCCTAGGGGGTTGCTACAAGCCCTAATTTAGAGGCAGAAGGCTGTTTTCTTGTTTCTCACCTCATATGTACAGAGTAGTTTGTAGATTTCAACTTCTTTCTTTTGCACATTTTTTCAGGGGACATAAATTATGCTAAAAATTGGTCTTGGTATATTATATTGGTTTATTAAAGAAACAATGTTTTAAGACTACCCAGTTAGGATTAGGAAGCGGGAGTATAAAACTGGAAAATGAAACTGAGTAGCATTGCCAAAATATCAATATTTATTATTAGTACTCACTTGTCCCTTAAAAATGATTAGAAGAAGGTGTATGTTATATCTGTGATTGAGGAGAGCATCCATATTCAGGCAGCACTTAAATACATGCTAAGCACATGCTTGAGTCCCATTGCAATCAGTGGGACATAAGTACATGCCCAAGCGCTGTCTGGAACAGGGGGTCTATATACTGTCTATCACCATGTGACCATTTATAGTAGTGTTCTACTCTTGCTGCTTCATTCTTATCACATGCACACAGGTATGTCTTCAACTTCCGTTTGGCTTATTTCCCTGCCACTACTGAAAATGATAAAATATGTAGTGATTTACTGAATCCTTGACTTGACAGCTGTATAGATACATTGCAATTGCGCAAATTAAAAGGTCAAAAGCAAAATACATCTATAATACTTCCCCAAAGAAAAGCCATAAAATTACAATCTCGAGAACTCTGCAGAAAGACAGTTATTTTCCCCAGTTGTCCTTTTGGAAGACAATTGGTTAATTACAATTTAGATTTTTCTGACAAGTCTACAAAATTTTTTCATTTCGTGTTAAACTCTAAATAACTGACAGGAAAGTGCTACATGAAATTTGGAAGATCCCAAGTTTCCTGTCACAATAGTCTCACAGCTCATGGCAAACAATTGGACTTAGTCAAATTATAACCAATTAAATGATTTTAAAAACTGCTAATGCAACTGTGACGCTCCCCAGGGGTACCCAGGGTTCTGAGGCACCTCACCACCACCTGCCCTTAGTGTGAAGCAGCCTTGTCTGTGCCTGCTGTGGATCAGCTCCCTGAAACCAACAGCCTCTGGCTATATAAGCACTACCCTCCAGAATCCCTCAGGCCTTGTTCTCTCTGCACAAGTAGTGATGGACACACATCAACCCTTGAGTCCTCAGAGCGTTCCCTGCAGTGTCTGGTCCCTGATCCACTGAACACTCACAGAATTACCGGGCCTGCCGTTCCCAAAGAAACACTACACACCAGTTTGTAAGATTCAACTCAGGATCATTCCTTTACTTCACACCACAGCACTTAGATATGTTTATAGTGAAAACAAGAATACATTTATTATCAAAGACTAGAGATTCAAGTAATAGTGAGCAAGAATATTGGAATCAAATGGTTACATGTAAAGCAAAATAACGCTCTTTCTATAGACTAGCTAAACTTAACTAACAGGTTGACCTGCTGATAAAGAAACTTATCTCACCCAAAGTTCTCTCCAGTGTTTTCAGCCCAGCCTGGCTGAGATCCCACCTTCCTGAAGCAAATCTGCTGTCCATTTGCTTCCTAGCTGAGGGATGCCCGGGTGTCTTCTTTGCCCCCCAAATATAGTAGAACAAACCGTTGAGGTCCACCTGAAGATAAGGTTCTCCCTCCCTGCTGTAGGAGTTTGTATCAGTGTACAGTGTTAACTTTATATTCAAGTGCTAAAGGGTTAGACTTTGTTTTCCAACTCTCCCTTCTCCTCCTGCTCCACATCATGTTGAGCAGTGCCTTCCTCCATGGTAGTCCTACTCACTTCAGCAGGATTACTTATGAAGTAAACACAACTCTCTGTGAGTACAGGTGTACTTTAAATGAATCATTAAACAAAATTCTGTATTAATATGCCTAATAAGGAATCTATTCATCAAAAAACATTTCCTGAATATATTTTTGTCTGTATTGTTACAGACATACTTGCTGACAGATATTTTGAAATTAATTACCAAAATAATTGAAACTGGCATGATTATTTTGTGTTATTTTCACAAATAAAAAAGAAGAATTTTGTGGAATTTTAAAATATTGTGCACAGAGTTTTTAATTTTTTGGCACAGAATTCCTCTAGAAGTAGTAAAGGTGGCAGAAGGGCAATAACAATAACTGTGAAAACAATGAGCCTGATTATTCACCTGTTACATTGCTACAACTCTGGGCCAGGTTCTCCACTGCAAGAGTTTGGGCAATGCTTGTGTTGATACCCATTCAGTTCAGGATGATTAAGAAAATTCATAGTTCTTTATTTCACTACTAGTTATCAAAGCTTTGGTTCAAGGAGATTCCTAGTGATTTGCGACTTAACAGAGGTGCCCTTCCTCAGGTGCTGAGAAAGTGGGAGATTCTTTAAGTAGGAACCAGAAGCAACTTTGCGGGGGAGGGAAACAGCAGACAAGATAGGACTGTAGTGCTAGTGTTACAGTCCTGCTATGAGTATAGTGTGCATTTTCACCCATAACTATGGAGTTACTATCTAGATACAGTGCAAGGAAAAGAGAAAATGAAGAGAATAACATTTCTGTTGTATTTTCTGTACTATAATTCCATGGCCCAGAATCTTGCGGGTTAATTAGAGATTTTCCTTTAAGGAGAAGAGACTCTACCATAGAAGAGAATGCATTTGGTTTTTTGGTGTCTGATAAAGAAGAGGAAAGGGTGATCAGCCACAAACTGTACAGGTATTCTTAGTGAGATTGTATGTATGCCAATTCCAGTTGCAGCTGCTGCCACAGTGCCCTCTTCATTGACCTCTATATAAGCCTTATGGACAGCCTCACTCACAAACAGGCCACCTTCTTTTGCCATTCCAGATAAATCTGATGCTCCTGGGTGAAACACATCGGTCATTCCTAAAGCCTCTAAATATTGTTTAAGTTGAGCACTTGTCTCCACTTTGAACCGAGGAAGAGCCACATCCACTTCATCTTCTTTCAAATGGTCGGGGCTAATCCAAGTTGTTAATTTCTCATAGGTAAGTTCCTTTTCCAGCTGCAGGTATAAAGATACATGGGAATCAGAATCTTGTGGTTATGCATCAAAATCAACAAGACATGCAACTATGTGAGAAATTGGAAAAAATATTTTTTCATTCACACTGTGGTAGCCACATCAGGCATGATTCTTACAATACTACTGGGATCAGTAGCATGACGTACACTAAGAGTATGTCTACAAAGGAATAAAACCCCACAGCTGGCCCGTGTCAGCTGACTTGAGCTGTATGGCTGAAAAATTGCTGTGTGGACATTTGGACAGAGGCTGGAGCCCAACCTCTGGGACCCTCCACCATCACAGGGTCCGAGAGCTCGGGCTCCAGCCTAAGCCTGAACGTGTACACCGCAATTTTAGCCCCTCAGCTGCAGGGCTTTTATCTTCATGTAGCTGTACCCTAAAGATTTCCAAATAAGTGTTTGTCCAGTGTTGGTTATAGAATCTTGTTTTCTTTTTTTAATGTAAATATAATGACCACAATGGTGGGTCACCAGTGGGAGTCAACGGTGGAACTTCTAACTTCAGTGCTCAGACCTCTACCATTAAAGCTAAAGGACTTGATGCTGCACCAGTGACGTCAGTGGGTGTTTTGCAACCGAATTGTATGGGAGAAGGGTTAGGGAGCTGGATCAGATGTTAAATCTGGCAGCAATATGCGGCAGACAGCCTTTGTGGATCTGCCGATGTGTTACCTATATTCTTTGCGTTTATTATTTATTCATTTTTAGACTAGTCTGTGTGGGTATTAACTGTTTAGAAAGGTTGATAATACAAAAATATAGCAATTAGCTATTAATTACATTGTCACTGTGCCCTATTTGGAGAATAAAATGGCTGGCTAATTGTTTGTTTTCTGAAAATTCAATAGACCTAGGAACAACATAAGCAGCCTGCCTTCAGATTTACTATTCAACATGCTGCATACTCTGCAACAAAGAAGAGGAAAGTAATTTTGTCTTATACTGTCTGTCCATGTTCATATTCTGGTTATAAGATTACTATCTCATCATAGGTAACTTTACCTGTGTTAGACCCATGTTGTCTTTTGGCAGCAGTATATACATACTCAGGTCACCACCCTTGTATGGGAGTTCAAGCACCTGACTGTGATGCTCCTCTATTGTCGCTATTTTATACTCGCCCTTATGGTACATCATCTGCACAGGTTTGCTTGTAGTCTGAAAGCAATGACAAGTAGTAACAAGTGAGAGACATACAATATATCCTCCAGCATTAAAACATTTTCCCTTGTATTGCATCTTCACTTGGACCCAAATGCTGCAGTAGTTGTTCATGGCCAGATAATCACTTTCCGAAGAAAGGTATAAAGTTCTCTTGAACCTCTTCGAACATCTCACAACAGTTTCATCTCTATCTTGGAGTCAAGGGAAAGGGGTCAGTGAAGTACTGGGGGAGGGGAGACTGGGAAACCCCATAAAGCCCATTCCCATGATCCAGAATTCCACCATGCTACTTTTCCACTGCCCCTTTAAAGCTAAGATACCATTTATTATCTCCCTGTGGCGGCACACCCACCTCACAAAGAATAGAAGATTTAGAAGAAGAGGTAATGCTATTTCTTTGGACCAACACTTTCAGAAGTTGCCATTGATATTGTGTGCCTCACAGTCTGGTTGTCCAACTTGAGAACCATGCTAAGGATATTAAAACTAGAGGCTTTTCATCTTTTCTTTAATTTATATTTCCATTTAAAAGCATGTTCTCAGGTCAAATTGACCCAGAAATTTACAAAACCTAAGAGCAATAGACATTTACAAAACAATTTCATGGAAACAGGTTCCACTAGGAACAATTTTCCTTTAGCTAAACAAATGTTTCCCTGCAGTGTTGCCAACGTATTTTTGCTACATTATGCTAATGTGTGACCAACAGAAGGTGAAACTGAACTGAAGCAATACGAAGCTGGCTACTCTACATTCATTGCCCACACAACATGGGGAGGGCGGGGGAGTAGCACAGGGACAATGTACCTAAATGTCACAGAAAAAACCCCACTTTCAGTATTCAACCTTAATGAGGAGGGAGATCAATCTGGTGACAGAATGTGGAAACTGAACACAGACTAAATGGATCTCTTGGGGGCAGTCATTGTAAATGTGGCAGCAGAACAACTCATTGTAGGTCTGAATACAATCAATCCAGTTAAGGGTCTATGAAGAAAATGATTAGAGGCCAGACTGTGGACTGCTCCAAATTAGGAGTGTAGTGGGGGAAGGTACAAGAAGCATCCTTATGCTAGGCCTCTGCTCAGGGGCCAGCCGGTCTTTGCTCACATGAGTGCAAAAGGGTAGTGAACCTAACTGCACACGCAACCCCAAAGGGGAAGGGGAGAAAGCGGGGCTTTGCCCTGAGCACTTCCACTCCTGATAGAAGAGCTGACAGGCCACAGAGAACGGCAGATGCTTCAGCTTCTTATACATGGCTTCCCCTGTGCCCCAGGTGGCTTTGTGAGGCATTGTACCTGTGTCAGGCATGATGCACTCTCCTAGCAGAAGCTTTGGGAAACAGCTCCCTCTTCACCCCCAGAGCTGGTCCCTAGGCCATAAAGGAGCCCTAGATTCAAGAGGCCATATCCCATGTTAGCTCCCCATTGTCTGCCAACCATGTAAAACAATAGGAGCAATGAAGTGATATGTGTATTTCTGTAATTTACCTTGTTAATCTGAAAAGGTCTTTCTTTGGTGTTTTCTTTCTTAAATTCCTTTCCCCATTGCCCTTTGAAGTAGACCGCATTCACGAGGACTAATTTAGTATCTCCAGAAAGAGCGTGTGGGCCAAAGAAGTCCTTGATTTTACCTTAAAAAAACGGAGGCAAATTATTTTGTTTTGGCAGTTCAATAACTCTAGTTCCATTTATCCGTTGTAATAACATAGATGTACAGTGCATATATGTAACTGTGTATAAGAATATAAACATGATACTAGACACACATGAAAGATGTTAGACTGACAGGCCTAAGAGCCTGAAGTCCTCTATCTATTCACAGAACAAGTACAACACAAGCAGCATCTTTGTCGCTTCCCCACACTGACAGACTGATGTGCCTCAAGTGAACAACGGAGAACAGATGTCATCTCCCAAAATGGCCATTTTGTTCTTTTTCTGCTGACTAGTCTTGGCTCCAGGTCAAATTTTAAGTAGGGCGCTGTCATTTACCTTATCGGTAGAGGAGCTCATAAATCAAGGTACTTTTTGAAGGTCCCCTCTCCTTGCCCAATACCTCTTGCATCTGATTGGATAATTCCTTAAACTCAATGCAATCAGACTCACGGGTGGTCTCATCCAGCACCCACTGAAGTTGTCAGAAGAATTCCTGTTGATTTCAATGGGTGTTGTACTAGGTCCAGAGACTGCTGGCTACTCTGTTCTCCTCAAATATGTTTTCTCTGTGGGAATTAATGATCCATCTTCAGGTCACTCAGGTGGTCAAATTGCTGAGAGCTGCTACTGCAGCTCCATACTGGGCGTGCTCCAATTATGACAAAAGAGTGTTCTCCTGCAGGTTTTTAAGCACCTTGTACACTTTACCTCCTTGTTTTTTTATTAAATATCAAGAAATAGCAGCCAATGGCTGACTTGTCCTTACCCTTGGTAAAGGTTTCAATCCACAAATTTATCTGCTTTCTGGTTTCCTCTGCAGCATTCCGAAAATCAACTGGTTTCAATTCAGCCTGGTATAACTTTTGTATGCAGGATAGGTATTGCTGTACAATAAGAGAGAATGTCAGAACAATACATCAGAAAACAGGTCTCTTTTTAGGATGTCTCCTGAATAAAATAAAATGTCCCTGTTTTTTAGTTCTGCAACACTGCAAGAAATATACAAAATATTCAAAAGAGTGTTTGTACATGCTCAAGACGAGACATTGTGAGGACTAGCAGAATGAACTGGACCAGTTGGGTAGAGTGTAGGGATACAGGGCCACATAGGTTTGGACAGTGTACATAAAACAGTCAAACACTGAACCTCTTTGAAGTTCTGCCAGCGGATTGACTCTGCCACAGACCCATTGTATGACCTTGAGAAAGTCATTTAATCTTTGTGTCTCAGTTCCCCATCTGTGAAATAAGAATAGTGATAATGCTTTTCTCCTACCCCTGTGTCTGTCCTCTCTATTTATATTGTAAGTTTTGGGGCAGGGACTGTCTTTTACTACGTTTCTATAGAATTATAGCACAAGAGGGCCCTGACCCTGGTTCTACTACTGTACAAATAATAATGACTACTCACCAGATTTAGGGAGTTTTGCTGTGGTGAGGCTGGTATTTGCTTTTGCATGTGATCTTGTTATGTAAGGCTGATTTACATTCTGGTTTTTAGATGCAATAAACACATATATCCCCCTGGCAACCTAGCTACTTTAGCAGGCATTTACAGAACATCAGGTTCTGGTTACACAATGGAAGGTGGACCTAGGTCGCTCTTGAATAACCAGAATGTCTGGTTGTCACAGGTCCTCTCATGGTCCTTAAATGGCTGCTTATGCTCTAAAGGACTGGGGGACCATTTTCACATAGGCCACTTTCTTCTCCTATTCAGTGGAAAGATTTGATAGATGCTGCTTCCTCTTGCAGCAACCAATCCTTAGGTCTCTCAAGTTTACTTTCCATCCTGGGTGGACTGCAGAACAGGAGAAACTGGTGGAATAGGACCCACTACAGGTCTTTCTGTTAGTTCTACAGGTAGAACCCTGAATTTATCCTGGAACTAGAAACCTATATATATTGTCTCGCCGCTTCTGTCCCAGTCTAACCTAGTGTGTCCGTGACTGTATATTTATATGTAATTCACGAATGTTTTGAAGCACTGTCCTGTAATGTTTCTTTTTCCCACCAACCAAAATAACTAAGGATGACTGCAACGATACTTCCACATGAAATTTCAAACTAGAAGCGAATTTTGAAAGCTAATTTGAGAAAAGTTTTTGTGCCTATGAAATTTCACACAAATGAAATGGTGAGGCCTTGTAAATAATGTGAAATGAATTGGTAAAAAATGCAGCATGAAACCCCAGAAAAATAGTTAGCAATTTTATTGAATTTGCATGAGCCAGAATAATTCTAGCTCACTTTCCCATATGGATTTATTTTAAGATGATTGGCTGTTCTGCCCTACTATTCAGTACCTCCAGGGGATCAACTCCACCCTTGTTTAAGTGGACACAACTCCCATCCAAGTCAGCAGGAAATGGGACCTCAACTGAACTAAGCCCATGTTGTTCATCTCTATCTGTCCTACAATGTCACAGGCCATTAATGTGAACCCCATTGCAACTCACCTGAAGAAAATTGAATGTCTTTTCTCCATACAGTCTGTTGGCATTAGCCAGCTCGTAAGAAGTGGTAGGTTTGTTGATTGCTGAGAAGATGTCATGAAACTGGGAATGAATCCCTCCAGGTATATCACACTGATCATCAGGAACCTTCAAATAACACAAAGTTGCTGTAGTTTGTTTCTGACTGAAAAAGGCTGAGAGTAACAGAGGCACTGTTTTTTTTTTTTTTAAATAATTGTTCTCCTATGAAACCATTCGGATTCAATAACTTAACTACCTTTGCCTTCTCTGACTTGTCCTTGTTCCTGATAGTCTGGAGATCTATGGAGCAAAAGCTCTACTATAAGGACTAAGGAATCCGTGGCTCTTTTGGGATGTTCCACTTGTTACTTATGGAGCACTACACATGCGAATTTGTTGAACAATGAAAAATGTTCAGGGTAGTACAGTTGCAAATGCTTTCTGTATGTCAGATTTAAACATGCACATGTGCTCATGATCATGGTAGGAGCCCACTGAAATAGCAAGATGCAAAGTGAACTGATCACTTGTGAATGCAGTTGCAATTATGGCATCCACAAATCAAGCATATAATTGTACAGCATTTTCAATAAAAAAAAAATCCTAAACCTTACTCTTTGCTATCTTGTATACATTTTTATCCTTCTCCCTACTGTCACCTACCATCATAGCATTCCCCCCCCTATTTTTATGTTATAAATCTAATCTGCCAATTTTGAGTTTAGGTTCAAATTCTCCAAAGTTTGTCCAACTTCAACATTTGTTCTAAGATACCGGCAGTTGGGGATGAAGAGGTAGTCTGCAACTGCTCTCTGAATTCTCATCACTTGTTGCTTCCGAAGACCTTCCTGTTCCTGGATTTTCATTTTCTCTAAGTTCAGCGAAGCGAAGAACCTGAGGTGGAAATGTAAGATTGCAACAATCATACACTATATTGATTTACTTATGACAATATATAAAACTGAACTTGTCACGAGAAAATTCAGTTGTCTGTCTTACCTACTGTCCGTTCTACTGGAGATGGACATCATGATGTCAAAGGCAGGTATTCTCAACTTTTATCACTGGATGCCCAAGTGCATCCATTGACATCAAAATCAGCAAGCCATTTGGTGAATACTACTTAAAATCACCAGAAAGGTGAGCTATATTTCTATGATTGTAGAACTCACTTCCTATTTCTGCCCATAATATTCAGTTTTTACACCTTTTTATACTATGTTGCAATAGGGCAATAAATTCAGTAGTGTTCTGCAGGCATGCAGTGATCTGCAATAGTGGATCCTATCACAGGATTAGGACTTGGATAAAAGCTTATTATTTACAAAACCAATCTCAAAACCAATGGAAATGCTTTCAGAGTTTGCTAGGTTTAATTCCAACAAATGCAGTGTTTGTTTGTCAAATGCAGAGTTAGCTCCCATCCATATTTAAGTGGACAGGAGTTTTGCCGATGACTTCTGTGGCAATAGAACTGGAGCCTGTTTTTTTTTTTTTTAATTTCATTCCTCTCATGTGCATATCCCTTTACAGTTGCTAACTCTATTGGGTCCCATGTCTAGCCTTCACAGCAAAATATCTATCTGGAAGTTCTAATAATGACAGTTGTATTCAAAGACTGATAACACATGATTCTTGATTAGTACTAACTCCTGAGCAACCCAAGCCTGAGAAATTCAAACCCATTTCCAGTGAAAAATGTGACTCATACAGGTTCATGGGATCCAAAAATAGGTTAATACTTTTGCCAAACTAGATATTCAAATAATATTTTTATAACTACGACCAAACTTGTAACACTTCAGCATTAGTAAAACTGATGCTCAGCACGTTCACAGTAAGCAACTAAAAAGGACCCTGCATCTGAGATATACACATTTCTGAAATAACCATGTAGGCTACATCTCTCTCTTTTGATATAATGCACAAGACAGAAATGTCACCAGGCGGTATGAATAAAATGAAGATGAGGGGCTGGAAATTGCAAATATTGAGGAAATGTTTCTCTGGGTTTTATCTGAGATGATCTCTTCTGCTGGGGCTGAGCTATTGGCCAAGACGCTCAAACGTCCCTCTAGGCCAGGGGTCGGCAACGTTTGGCACGCGGCTTGCCAGGGTAAGCACCCTGGCGGGCTGGGCCAGCTGGGGGGAGGGATAGCTCAGTGGTTTGAGCATTGGCCTGCTAAACCCAGGGTTATGAGTTCAATCCTTGAGGGGG